>NC_142419.1:14863750-15198125 GCF_059516105.1 Syngnathus floridae
ATCAAAAGTGACAGCTTAATGTTGTCGTTCAACGTGTCGCAACGTTAAAGGGTAGTCGAGGCCGGGTTGAGTTTCGGTTCACTTTTCTCTGGAAAATCGATGGCAATCAAACTCTGGCCTCCATGTTTGCCAATGTGAGTTCTTGCCTCTCAGTCCATCATTTTACTGTCAGAGAAGTAATAACCTTTGACAGCCGAGTGAATCGTGTTGAGTTGTGTTGCTCCAGCCGCCCGCGGGAGGTGAATACACTGTAAAACGTAACATTTCGCCAGAAAGATTTTAGCCACCGTTTGACCTGATCAATTCCTCTGGAGCCAATCTGGACATATGTTTTTATCCTAGCTACACAACCAACTTTTTGTGATTTTTGGATTCTGCAAACATTTCGGGTTGACTAGCATGTGAAATCAATACAGCTGTCGGTTTGATACGGTGATGTAAACCATCAGGCGTTTTTGGAAGAATGCTGGTTGGTGATCGGTCCAAGTGGTTAGTGAGTGTTTGCTGATGAGTTGGAAAAAGGAGCAGAAGAATTGAAAAGTTTGAGTGACGGGTCCTGAAAATCTAAATTAGTTGTGTATTTGTGCTTTGACGCTTTCACCCGATTGATCTGCTTAACATCAACGCTCCCTCTGTTTTGCCCTTCAAAATTAATTCTTTGCTAAGCTTTTGTGCTTTTTTTTTTTTAATTCTCAAATGCAAACAGTTGTTGTGAGATTCATTTGAAGTCTGTTTGTGGTTTTGTCGCTGAAACCTTTTCAGAGCGGGGATCGTCGTTTTCGTAGATGTAGAGATGTGTGACGAATATTCGTAAGTTTTCTTTTTCCACTCTTATCGTTTCTTTTTTTGATGCATGGTTGTTGTTGTTTTTTTGTATAATTTTACCACTTTTTTTCCCTCAGTGCCTCGCCCCCTCTCTTGTGTAGTTTGAAATGATCTAGAAATTTTATTTGATTTTTATTTATTCATGAGACGATGGCCTTTTTTTTAAATATTCTAGAAAATTTACTTTGCCAAAAATATTTAACGAAACAAACATTTCGCATTCATGAGACATTTTTTTTTTTTTGGTCAGCTTGACAAATTTCCAAGTTTTCATTACACGTGGTGCCAATTGGCATCAAAAATATTACATGCATGCAATTTTAAATTCAATTAATTCCAAAGGCCAAACAACAACAAAACACGTTCCCGTCAGACTTAAACGAATGTCGCTCGTCTCCTCTGAGTAATGAGCTGCCGCGGCTCCGAATCTCCCAAATCGGACTCGCACAAATTCCTTTCTAATGGAAAACGAGTGTTTCCATGCTGTGTGTGTTTGATTTGCCAGTCACACAAATGTAAAAACGGCGGGGGACCATCGTCGCATTTCTGAAATCATTCCAAAATTTTATACAAGTGCCGCCAGCGACCGCAAACTTGCATTGTGCTTGTTCGTTTAGTCAACATTGTTCATTTTACTTGTTCATTTTTATGTCCTTCATTATCCATTAATGGCTCTCTTGGTAGGCCCACCCACTCCCTCCATGTCCGACCAATCAGCTCCTTCCCTTCTCTCCCACCTGTCTCATTTCTTCAGTCTTGTTTCTTTTCTTGTTGTGTCAAATGTTTTGCTTACCATTTGTAATTAATTAAAATAGACGGGGGTGGGGGGTGTATATGCTCTTATGAGGGACACTTATTAGATTTATAGCATTGTTTTTGTTCACTTGAAACTTCCCATCATGAATTCAGTTTTTCCCCTTCTCACTGCAGACCACGGAATGCCAAATACATGATTGTAAACAAATGGGCCACCAAAATAATCGCCACATTGTGGCTTTTATTTGCGTAAGTGAGCACTGTCACATGATGAATTGCAGAATGTTTTTCCGATTATTTTTTTCTTTCCCGCCATTGCTGGAGAGCATTTGTGTAACTTGCCGTGGTTTTATTTCAGCCACCCAACGCAGGCAGGACAAAGTCTCATTTACAGTAGAACTGTCCCATTACTTTTGAGTAGACTTATTTTCCCATCCGAGATGACCTCGGGCTTGCTGCTTCATAATAACTGATCCCCATGCTGAGGAAGAATCAAGTCTTGCTCCGGTGTGGAATTGCAACCGCATTCCTCTGGTGCCAAACAAAAATGGAGGACTAATAAATCTTCTGGGCAGGTGAACGGAGATGCGCCCAGAGACGGAAAAAAAATGTTATTTTAACAGTCAAGAGTGTGTGTATGTGTGTGTGAGACACTGACAAATACACTGCTCACAAAAAAGTGTATTCTGCTTTGGGGTGAAATTTCAGGATGACCCAGTGTCCAGTTTAGGTCCATCATGAAATTTCAGAACGGCCCAAACTTTTAGCGAGTACAAATCGAGTTTGGGAGTTTTCGTGTAGTTTATTTTTATGTCCTTTTAAGTTTTGTTTCTTTACTTTCGTCTTGATGAGTTATCGAAACGGCTTTGTTGGCTTTTAGTGGGTGCATCACGTCCAGGATGGCTTTCCATCTGGTTTGCCGAGTTGTCGTGGTAACATGACCCGCCCGCTCCCGCCTGACGACCCCTCTTCTCCTCCCCTCGACAGGACTCCGGGAACCATCCGGCAGAGCCGTTGAACCCGACCGAATACATGAGCCACCAGCGTGACCTGGACCTGCAGCCCGAGTGTCAGCCGGCCGCGCCCCCGAACCACCCGCCCATCAACTTCCTGCCGCAGCACGCCTACGCCCAGCCGCCCTCCAACGAGCCCATGTACTCCAACACCGGTTTCTCGGCCACCGCCGCCCCACGACCACAATTCCCTAAGGAGCAATCCGTGTGACCCCCCCCCAAACAGCAAAACCACCTCTTACCCCCACCTGCCCCCACCGGTTTCCAGCTTTGCGTCGTTTTCTACTGTGTTAAAAAAAAAAAGGAAACAAAAAGTATTTTTTCTTGGCACTTTGCTAGCTTGCTGTCACTTTTTCCCTAACCGCCGTTACTTACTCCCCCCTTCGTCTGCCAATCGAATTTCTTGCTTGCTCTCCCCTCTAATACACTGCAAAAATGAGTCTTTAAAAAAAAGAGACAAACAGACATTAAATAAAGAATATATTAGAATGTTAATGAAAGTTATTTGCTAGTGCATTAGGAACATTTTGATTCTGTAAAAAAAAAAATTGAAAAATGCAAAGTCTCAAAAAATGCCATCAATGTCTTAGTAGCTCTACACTAATAAAGAAAATATATTAGGTTGAGCTCAACTTTTTGCAGTGTATAGTGAGCGTAAGTTTTCCTTGGTGAAAAGTTCCGCAAAACCTTTACGACCGCCGCAGGACCGTTACGTGATGGTGAACCTTCTCGTCGTTTTTGACCTTTTGGCTTGTTAAGGGTGAACGTTAGCACGTATAGTTATGAGGAAACACACGATTAAATTAAAAAATAAAACAAGGGCTTGCGATACGAGAGTATGCTTTTGTATTTCTCTAGTTCCATCCGCGCAAGGCATTCTTTGTTTTTTGTAAATACATATTTTCTAGTCGTAGTTGCCAAAGACACATACAGTAACTCCATTTTTTTTTTCAATGCGAGATATACAATCACTGAGGGTCGTTTTATTTGTTTCGATGATAAAAAGGCTTCACAAGTCAACAATCGATGCATTCTTGTTTTAAGCTAGCAGATAAGAAAAACATCCAGGTATTACGTGCGTTCTTCTTTTAGTCGTACTTTTAATTAGGATAGGACGACGGCTACGACATTTCACAAGGACGGACAACATTGCCGGTTGAGGAACAGCTAATGACTTTGAAATTGTTTTGGTAGTTAGGAACATAATTAGCATTAGCTTTGGGAGTATAATTGGGGCTAAAACGTCATCTCGGTGTCTTTGAAAGTCAACAACAATTTGAAAGGCAAATTAGCGACATGTACCAGATGTCAGTCAAGTTTGTGACTATTTTTACTTTTATTTCCTGACGAAACCTGCGACTGTACAGAAGCACTTAGCGTCACTTCTTGTGACGCTACATTGGAAACCATACATAAGCTAATAAATACATCACAAACAAAACACAGACATGAACTCTCGACATGGCAATTTTTTTTGCTTTTATTTACTGTTTTTTGCTCGCTCCTTTTTTTTGCCATATCGGATGTATACGAAAAAAATATATATTTGTGTTTGTGCTGATGTGATAAAAAAAAAAAAAGGTGTTGAAAGTGATTTTTCTTTAAGTGGGTGTTCCTAAAAGAGCGAGTATGAATTCCTGCTGAGGAGCTTGTTAGCGTACCACTGAAACACATTGTTGTCTTCTATTTGTGACACAATTATTATAGCATTGATGATGACTATGTATGTATATGTAAGTATAAGGGTTGTTAAGTCTGCTTCAAGTGGCATTCATTTGTTTGTCACTGTGTCAAAACTTTAGTTTTCTTGTCACCTTTAGTGCTCAAAACCTTTTGACTGCACTTCCCGTTGTGTGTATTTTTTTTTGTAAGACTGTAACTTTTATTTTTCTAAATATGTATATTTATTTTTAGACCTGACACACCTTCCTCTTACTCTGTATTTTTTTTTTTTTTGCATTTATGCAAGGGTAGCACCCAAGTAGCTTCTTACTGGAATGATGACGTCATGTGAAGTTAAAAAGAAAAAAATGATCTGTTTTTCTTATTTTATTATCATGTTTGCTGTAAATATTAACAATGTATCTGATGTGTGTAAAAAAAAATACTAAAGTCATGCAGTTTAAAATTAAACCTCACAAATTACCCTATGTTTTTTTTTGGTGCTGGTGATTTTTCATTTTGGGAACACTTTTTACAAAAAAAAAAAAAACGCGTCAAATCCAGTCCTCGTGTTTATGTTGACAGTTTTTTTTTTTTTTTTTTTTTTTTTATGATTTTAATGTTTTGTGTTTTGGTGTGACAACTTGTCACACGGTTTCTTGAACACATTCTGTTAAGATCTCTTGATGATCAATTGACATGTTCAATTATTTGGAGGATATTCTGGGCTCGGTGCAAATGGACAACAAGCAGTATGTAAGGGCTAAGTAGGTAATTGGGAGAAAATGGAAGCCGCGAGCAAACCGAGTGGCGCAAATGGAACAAATTCCCGATGGTACTGCTTCTGTTCTCTTCTCGAGAGAAGCAAGCTTCCGTCCTTCCATGCATCAAGCCCACGGCGACACGTTTTGGTCCTTAATGGCGAATTGCCGGCAGCGGATACGCCCGGCCGGCTTCAGCTCACGTTTATTGATGTTGTGAGTTTGCGTTTTGCAGAACAATTCATAATGTTGTGTCCCTGCTTGGCTGGGGGGAAGAGGGATTTGGGCTGGGTATTGATTAGGTGTACTTTGCCCAGCTCCAGAAAGTCGATATAGGCCACAGATAGTGTCACATTTCATTTAGATTTAAAGTCTTTTTTTTTATATAGGAGGAAAAACTTTTTAAAAAATAACAGAGTTTGGGGGAAATTCTCATTTTTATATATTTGTTTTTAATTTTTTTTTAATTCCAGAATGGTGCTAATGAATTTTACTGTTCGTATTGTTAGTGTGTGAGAAGCACAGTGTGTCAAGGTCACACCACCATCAGACTCCAGAGTTTGGCCGCGGTGATTCCCGCTGACAACTGAGCTTCAGGGGCTGCAGAGGAAGAAGAAGAAGATGATGAGAAAGTCATTTTGGAGCAAAGCAGAAGAATGAGCCAGCGTCTCTGCGGAGCCACGATAAGCCTGCGGGATGCTGCCAGCAGCCTTGGAAACAACAAGCTGACTCCATCAACGTCTCGCGCGTGATTCACCTGCAACACACATAACTCACAAAAACACTCACACACAAAAATACACGACGCTGCCGAGTTGGTGCCAGGTTACGCAAACTTGATTAGTGTCATTCGTTTGTTCGTTCTTTCGTTCACGCCAGAATGTAATGTACCAATCAAACTATTCTTCTATCTGCCGTCATCCACACTGTTATTATGTCCGTACATGTTGGATATTCTTCTCTTCCTCTGTCATCATCCATCCATCCATCCATCCATCCATCCATCCATCCATCCATCCATCCATCCATCCATCCATCCATCCATCCATCCATCCATCCATCCATCCATCCATCCATCCATCCATCCATCCATCCATCCATCCATCCATCCATCCTCCATCCATCCATCTGATGTGAGTGCTCTTGTGTGAGACTTAAAAAAGTCGATTGAATTTGACTCATAAAAGTGCCGAGCGACTCATTAAAATGAGTGAAGGCGATATCATTACTCTTTCACTTTGACTTCACACTGCGTCTCAAAGTTTGAACACTATTCAGTTGGATTGTATGCCATCCCGATCAATAATTAACTAAGGAGCAAACTCAAGAAACTATCGTGATTGCCGTAAGTAACAAAAGTACCTTAGGTCCTAGCAAACGTCAATAACACAACTTATGTGCGCCAGTGTAACGGTTTACTTGTGATTTTGCTGCTATGCACACATTGGCCTCTTTGGGGCAGTATGGTGCATGTATGCAGATAACACGTCGAGTATACAACAAAGAAAACACCAACGAAGAAGTAATTTACCGACTTTGGCGCGAAGAGAAATTACATGAGAGAAAACCGTACAAGAAAGGAAGTCGTCGGTCGTCAAGTAAGCAAAAGTACTGTTGAGTAGAATAAATATGAACAGAATCACAGCGGCGATGAAATATGAAATTAAAAATATACAGAAACACCGAGCGAGGAAAAGAACTTCTGAACTTAGTCAGGTAAGTGAAATGACCTCAACCGACTGTCATTAATTGAGCACAGTTGAAGTATTGTGCTTTCAATGGCGAGGGACTGAAACATAAAAATGTTAGTGTGTTAAAAATGTGTTTGTCAGCATTTATTTGACGATATATGTTGTATTTTAAAGTACAACGAGAGTGTAATTGTTTCTGTTGTGTTCTTAATTTTACTGATAGCCTTCGGATATTTGCCCACTCGTGTTGACGTGAATATGAAAAACTTCTATCGATACTAACTTACATCAGCTAATTCAGTCGTAATTTACATTTTCCCCAGTATGAAAAAGGCTCAAATGACCGCCATTAACCAATTTAAAATGCTTTTTTGTCGTTGTTGTTGTCCTGATGAGGTCAAAAGTGGCTTTCTGTGCTTTTTTGAAGGCTTTGTTTCTGCCCCCAGGGTGTGTTCATTTGAATGGAGGCAACCAGGAGGCCTTGGGAGAGTTCATTTGACATTTCCATAATGCCAGACCCGTTGTGAGCTTCCTCTGGTTCTGCTCCAGGTAGGCTCCTGCCCTAATTCACTTTTCTCGTTACCACCATCACCATCCACACACTTTTAAAATATGCACTTGCCTGCACACTAGCAGATAATTTATGGAAGTAAGCGGTGGTGTTATTTATCACTGAGGCAATGCAGACTTTTTATGACTTGTGCGTGTTTTATTGATTAATGCGGCGTGAACATGTCGCCTCTTCCATATTGAAGGTAGGTGCAAATAACAGGCTGCCATCTATTTTGAGTCATGTCTGCCATTCATGTCATCTGTTGTACAGCTGTGTAGCACATTGACACTATTTTTAAAAACATTTTTATAAAAGTAGTTATAGAATTGAAATCTGTTGTAAATGAAATGAAAAATCAACAAAGAGAAAAGGTAAGTGCGTGGAGAGAAAAGGTAAGTGCGTGGAGAGAAAAGGTAAGTGAGTGCACGGAGAGAAAAGCTAAGTGAGTGCACGGAGAGAAAAGGTAAGTGCTGGGGTGAATGCAAGAGGAAAGGTCAAAAACAAATCATGGCTCATTTCAAAATTATAATAAAAAAGTAGTAAGGAATGCAAAATGAAAATAAGTTTATTTACTAGATAAAATAAATCTACTACACACAACAATTAAAATTCAGTTATCAAATACTTTACCTGGATGATTAAAGGCTCATTTTAAAAAAGAATAATCATATTGAAAAAAACTAATGCAAGTTTTATAATCAAATGCATGCAACACAATTAAAAAGAAAACAAACATTTGTATCGATACAAATTCACCAAATAACTTTTGAAATTGATTCTAAATTGAATAAACACCACCAAAGTCATGTATCCATCCATCTATCCATCCATCCATCCATCCATCCATCCATCCATCCATCCATCCATCCATCCATCCATCCATCCATCCATCCATCCATCCATCCATCCATCTTCTTCCGCTTATCCGGGGTCGGGTCGCGGGGGCAGCAGCTTTAGGAGGGACTCCCAGACTTCCCTCTCCCCAGCCACTTCATCCAGCTCATCCCGGGGGATCCCAAGGCGTTCCCAGGCCAGCTGAGAGACATAGTCTCTCCAGCGCGTCCTGGGTCGTCCCCGGGGTCTCCTACCGGTGGGACATGCCCGGAACACCTCCCCAGGGAGGCGTCCAGGAGGCATCCTGATAAGATGCCCGAGCCACCTCATCTGGCTCCTCTCAACGTGGAGGAGTAGCGACTCTACTCCGAGTCTCTCCCGGATGACCGAGCTTCTCACCCTATCTCTAAGGGAGAGCCCGGACATCCTGCGGAGAAAACTCATTTCGGCCGCTTGTATCCGAGATCTCGTTCTTTCGGTCACAACCCAGCTTCTGCAGCCGGGGATCAGACCGCCAAGGTCCCTGCCTTTGGCTGCCGCCCAGCCCACACTGCACCCGACCCCTTCGGCCCCTCCCACAGGTGGTGAGCCCATGGGAAGGGGGACCCACGTTTCCATTTCGGGCTATGCCCGGCCGGGCCCCATGGGCGAAGGCCCGGCCACCAGACGCTCGCCTTCGAGCCCCGCCTCCAGGCCTGGCTCCAGAGGGAGGCCCCGGTGACCCGCGTCCGGGCGAGGGAAAACAAAGTCCATTTATGTTGTTCATCATAAGGGGCTTGGGTGAGCCGTGCTTTGTCTGACCCCTCACCTAAAAAGAAAAAAAATCCATATGGATCCTCAGAGTACAAAGTCATGTACAAAATATTAATTTCCAACCCAAAATATGACATATGCATATAAAATATATTATTATTATATAATATCTAATTATAAAATAATATTATTATTAAAATATTTTTCCCCCATTTTAATAAAAATATTCAATATTAAAATTGAAATACCAGAGTGATCCACAGTGACTAATGTCTCGTGTCTACGAGAAAAAGACTTCACAGCTCTTCGGCGCTACAATAATAAAGACGATCTCTCGCTCGTGCTCTTTCTTACGAGGCCATACATTTAATTCCTAAACACACTGTATGCATTTATTTTTATTTACTGCCACCTCCACGATGCTAACTCACGGCCACGTCCGCCAGAGCCGTGATTAATTTTTCAGCGTTCCGCGCGCTTTCTGCTGAATAACCCGTGTCGTATTTTAGTAAAGGGGGCACTCGCCCGCACACATCTATCCCGAATCAATATTTCACGGCCATCAATAATTCTGTTTGTTTCCCCGCGGCCTACTGGCCGCCTCGATGGAGGCGACACGATGGGCTGAATGTCAACTACGGCGCACCGGTACGGCAGAATCGGAAATATCAGGAGGGTGGTGCGACCACCCGGCCGCTCCTAGGACAAATGAATTCAATTTGGGTTAACTCCCCAGTCACATACTGTAACGGCATCAACTGTCAAATATTTCATCTGATGCCTTTTTACATATTGGCCAATTGAAGTTTTTTTTGTTGGGGGGGGAAACTTTACATTGGAAACTTCGATTTACATTGACAGCAACGCAACCTAATGCCTTAAACCTTATAAGGAAAGCAAAATAACTAGAAATCAAAACAGTGTTAAGCTCCAGTGAATAATCTTCATCCTCGTCCAAATAATAGCAAAATAAACGTGATCCCCGCAATGCCCAGCAAATCAGCTCTTAAATATGAAGGCAGTCAGCCAGCCAGCAGCAGCTTGAAGTCACACACATTCCAATCATTTGTTAGGGGTAATTGCATATTTCAAGCGCATATGTTTTTTATTCTGATTCACCACTGGTTCCCTTCATTTTGACTAAAATAGAAAGAGCATGAGTAAATATGAAGATTAGATGGGTAACAAGCTGCAATGCCGCTTCATTCTTTCCCCCGTGTTTATTATGTGTTATTATGTTCACAGTTAATCTTGTTATTTTTTTACTATGCAACATTGAACATTTTTTCTGCATAGTCCACAATGAATTTATTTATGCTTGGTGTTGCTGCTTTTAGTCGTACTATGGACAAATGATGTCAAATGGGAAATAAATTATTTAGCTTGCTAACGGGATAGATAGTTCGCTAGCTGCATATGACGCTGCCACAAACTACGATTACAATATTAATTCTATGAATACATATTCTTTTTTTAATGTAATTAATAATAATAAATATCAGGGTAGTGTTACCATCTCTTAAAGTGCCATATGTTGGAGTATGACTTCAGGAAGTTGTTCTTCTCAGAAAGAAAACAAAACTGAACTGTCCTTGGTGCTGAACGCAGCCTCCACTCTCTATTGGATTTCATATACGGCTGTTTTAATGAAGAACACACTCACACAGGCACGCACACAACAACCGAATGTCATTTGATAAAAAAGTTAATGGATCCGGCGCCTCTTGTTTTAAATTGACTTCTTTATTCAATGAAATTAGTGCCAGCTGCATCTCCAATTACACATTGTTTGCTTACAGTTATTCGAGCGCACATGTAAAAATTTGCACTATATCATGTCTACTCAAGATAATATGGATGTGTGCAACTGCTAGCAGGTTTTTAATGCAATTAAACAAACGTAGGAGGCCCTTAAGTGACCAAGCGTGTGAAGACCGGTAAACGATAAATGATACTGACATAGAAAAAAAAAATATCACAAGGCTCAAATATTTGGACTTGACTTTTCCTATGTATACAAAAAGATCCTACTCAAATCATCATTCCCAATTGATAAGGATGGAAAAAATAATTCATTGTATTTATAATAGGAGGCAATTAAATGGTGAATTTCACTGTTTGCGAGCTGGCTGGGACCCAATTCCCCATGTGAAGCGGGGTTCATTGTATAGTTTAAAAAAAAAAATTTAAGCACAGTGTTAACAAACATTCTGAGCAAACTGTCAACATTCTCTCTGACGTTCGTCACGTGGTGCCGGCCTGATTTTTCCAGGCCAGTTGCCTATCAAAATATCCTCTGTGTCTAATTTGCATCCAGTATTTGCCCGCCACTAAAGAGGCGCGGGGGCGCAGCTGGGAATGTTTAACCTGACGTTCTGGTCCAATTGTTATGCTCCGCTCCCGGTTTTCTCAGCTGTGTTTGGAGAAGAGAGATGAGCGTGGACATGCACCGTGTAGCCGCGGGCACTCATTTGCATTTTACTGCGGGGGAAACAAATCCTTTTTGTAATGGAGTCACCCTGTCTTTTTTATTTATTTTTTGCATGAAGGAATGAAGGATTAAATGTATGCCATGCGTTAGAGGTTCTCAAACTGAGAATAAATTTTCAAGGACCCTCTCATAATGCAAATATCAACCAATATGTGCACCCCCCTAAATGCCAGTGGGATTGGAAAGTGTTTTCCGGACAGTCCGTCTCAGATGTGCATGTGTCACGATTAAAGATGGCAAAAATATGGTGGCTTTGCACTCATTTGCAAAATTACCAGCACCCAGCATAACATTTGCGCGACACGCCATTCCCAGTTTGTTCCAGTCAAATTTTTAACAGGCTGGCATGGTGGTTAAGTGTTTAGCACAGTTGCCTCGTGGCTCTCAGGTCTGGGTTCAGATTTGCTAGCAACATAGCAGCCACCGCTACACTGTCTTGTTTACCTTAGGTTGAATTGCGGCCACATTCCAATCTTACCAGTAGTTTTAAGTTTATTTATTTATTCCCTCCCAAAGCTAAGAAAGGGTGGAGTATTTGGTTTATCATGTCGGTTTTATTCTCACATGTACGTTGGTATGCATTCTTAAAAAAATTATATGATGTAATTTATTGCAAATAATTTTGCAGAACCCCAAGCTACAGCTTGCGGCACCCCAGTTTAAGAACTGCTGATTTACGCTGCATATAAAGCGGCATGTGACACTGCACAGAGATTCTGCTTCTTCCCGAGATTCATTCCTGAAGGGCGCATTTGCCCACAGGAGACTTTGCCACTGCAGTGGTGCGGATTTACTGCATAGAGATGGATGAGCGTCGGAATTGAGGATTGTTCCTGCTGCGCTCGGAGGAAAGCAAAAAGCAACCAGGGAGGGAGGATTTTTCTTGATTCTGCTTCCTGTCAAAGGAAGGAAGGGAGAAAGGAGAGAGTAGCAAGGGAGGAAATAAGGATACAGGGATGGTATGAAATGAAAGGAAGGGAGGAAGGAAGAATTACACATGGAAGGATGGAAGTACAAAGAAGGATGACATGTACATAGGTAGAATGTGAGGAAAAAGGAATGGAAGAAAAGGAAGAAGGAATCTGTGGTCCTCAATGAAACTAACAAGCTCCAACGTGCCGTCTCGCGTGTGTCCACTCCACAATAGCATCATGCCGTTAACGTATTGTCTTTATGTCATCCGGCCAATGAAAATGTGGCATTTGCTTTGTGTCCTGCCCTCTAATGAGCCTGTTAACATTCCGTTGTTGCGCCCCTAATTGAGTCCACGGCTCGCCGGATGGAAGCGCGTAGGTCCCACCATAATTACTACACTCCCTCCGTCCTCGCCGACGCCTAATGAACTTAAGCGGCATATTTACCACTCAGGCGGCCGTGTGGTGAACAGATGGCAACGAGTCAAAAGTGAGGCGCGCACTGCTGCTTTGTTTGATACAAAAAGCTCAGTGGTGGTCACAGCTCGCTTACGTCACACTTGTTTGCAGAAGCTAACATGGTGACGCTTTCTCAGCTGCTCTCAGGCAGAAACTAAATACAATCAATTCTCTATTGTGTTTTTCAGAAATCGGTACAATTTGTCACTAGGCGGGAAGACAAGACGAAAGGTAGCAAGTATGTATAAAAGGAAATAAAGATGAAAGAAAGAAGGTCGATAGTTGTCTGAATGGTTGAACATCTTGCAAGTTATTGTGTGGACCCTTAAGCTACAGCTTGCGGATGTCCAGGAGTCCAGGGACCCCAGTTTGGGAACCCATGATCTCAAGTATGAACTCCAAATGTATCACGTATGAGCATTCTATACATGCTAACATGCAATATGGCTGTGAAAGCGCCACCCTCCCCTCCCCTAGTGGAGGCCGTGTTGGAATGTGGCAGGATTCCCACCGCTAATTCCTCAGTGGACATCCACTGTACCGATCCGACTCGACCCCTCGTCCAGATAGAGAAGAGGTCAACAATTCTCCGCCTGACCGATGGCAGCTAATAGCTCATTAGGTTCCCTAGAGGGCCAACTGTAATCACTTCTATTGATCCGCTGCCAATTGTCGTATGTGTCAACATTGAAAAACACCTTTCGGCGAGTAAAATTATGGACTTACTCTTTGCTCATTACTAGTCCAGCCAGAAAAGTACAGAGTGACGCGAGTACAGCAGAAGAGGGCAACGTGAAGACTCTGTCTTCAATCACTTCTCAATGCTTCATTTGCATCCAAACTTCTGCTGTATTTAAAGGCAGAAAAACAACAACAAAGGCCAGTGCAGTATTTATGATAATAAAGGACTTTATGGTGAAAGGTACCAAGAAAGACTACTTCATAATTGTTAGCATTCCAGCAGTGTTTGGACTTTTATATGCTCCTGAAGGCAGAGGTCACTGACATGAGAAATAATGACCTCGGAATCAACTTTTGTTGCTTAATGTATTCCCATGCGAATGGCATCTTCCTTGTCCACGAGTTGAGTCAAACGGTTGTTTTCCTAAAAGTCAAAAAGTTCAACCACAGCAGCAACAGACTTAAACAAAAAAAATCAATCTTATAGCTATACTTGGTCCAGAATCCTGCTGCTATCTTGGATCACATCACAGTGGACCTAAATACTCCACAACAGTTGGACCTTCGAGATAAGGCTGTATCTACCAGCGTTAGCCAGTAAAGATTACAGGTCAGACAATCGATCCCTGCGGGACTCCACGAGCAGCTTGAGGTGGTTGTAATGTAGTACTAGTAGCAGACAGAAAACAGGATCCATTCTGTGTCATTCCAACCTAACCCTGGAGGATTTAGAAGTCAGACACATCAAATGCTCGTCATCTGATGAAATTGACAAGACACAAGACTTTCAATCTCACTAATGGCTGCCAATTCAGACAAGGTTCGATACCAGTCAGCTTTAGGGGGAAAAGCTGTGTTGTTGTCAGGCAAATTAACTTAAAAAAGGCAGAGACTGAGGAGAAATCCGATGGCGGCAAATTGAGTCATCGTCACCTGAGTGACTCTGACTGCACGTCTTCATGTGTTTAAGTGACGTGAATTTACATTCATGCTTTGCTGAATCTTCCCCCTTTTTCACTCTGCTAAAAACGAAGCAGAGTAATTACTCTGTCGGCCTAATTAAATTAATTTTGGAAGTGCTGATGAATGACTCCATCATCTGCGGCAGACTGGTTATTTTCCGAGTTAATAACATGAGACCCAGATCACTTCCTTGAATTTTTACCACAAATTTAGCAGCTTTGAAGTTGTCTCCTTCTGCGGCGAGGTTAGTTGGGTTACTTGACGCAAATGTGGTTTGTTGATTGATTGATGCTTCGAGCGGACATCTTAAACAAAACAAGACTGCAAAAATATTTGAGGCCATTTGAAAACATTTTCTTTCAACACACATCGTTTATACACTCGTTTATTTTCACTCATGTACTTTGGTAGCGGGTGCGAGTACTTTTGCTACCTCTGCGAACCGACCAGCACCAAATGAGGTTAATCAAGGGGAAAAAAAGGTGCTCGGTATTACTTTCTGCCAAAAATCATTCCCTCACTTCATGAACCATTCGTCCTTGGTGGAGGTTTTCGCTCTCCTGTTTGTTAAATCTTTTGTCGGACGGCTCGCGGTTTTAAATCCAGATGATGTTGGGCTTACAGCGCCGGTCGCTGAAAAGAAAAAAAAGACACAAGAAGCTGATTGAATTTCGCTCTTTGTTAGCTTGGAGAATACGTTCCCATCGATTGTGTTCTTTTATTCCTTTGCGGCCGCTTGGAATATCTGCTATAAGACCCCGCCAGTGTGAAATTTTGCCTTGTGCAGATTCCGCAATGGAGCTCAAAGGCTCCGGCGGCTCTTTCAAAAGCGACCCCGCCGACGTCGTACTTCCAGGTCGGTCGCTAACCAAGCCGCCGCCATCTAGTAGGTTGATAGGCCAAAACTAATTGGAGAGTTGGCGGAGGCCATTAATGCGCGGTTCGGGGTGACTGCCTCTCAGTCCTGCGTGAACTTCAAATGTCATCCGCCTCCCAATTACAGCCTAAATAGCAATTTACCTCAGTTAATTACCTCAATTATTATTCAATGGAATGCCAAAAAGACTCCCCCTCGATTCGTCACGGCTTTAATTTACACATCACGGCTCATAATCCGCTCAAATATGGACGTCCTGCGCCAGAGGCCACCTTCACATTTCCTCGGGGGGGTTGGGGGCGGGGGGGAAGACGGCGACGTTAAAAGAGAAATAACTCAAAGCTTCTTAATGAGTACACAGAAACACGAGGGACGTAATTTGAGCTTTAAGGGCCTTAATACAAAACCATTCGAGACGGGCGGGGATTTAGGAGGGTTACTCCGAGATTTACAAGATTCTGATTAAAGAGCAGCACAATTGAAAATAAGGGAGGAGGTGGCCAAAGGAAAGCCAAGCCGTTTTGTGCTTTACCTTCAGCCTTTTTCATCAAAATGTATATTTAGGAATACACAAGCCAAAAAGAAAAGGAAAGCTAATTTGAGTGAATTCATCCTTTCGATCAAGGATGTCTGATGTTGACATATAGTTTATCTTATGTCACCCTACTTTGAGAAAAATATAAAAGTTGAACGCTAGCTTTAAAAAAATATTTCTTTCATCTCTGCCTTTGTATGTCAGTGTGGGAAAAAACTCAAATCAAATATCAGAAAGCCATCAAAAGAATCTTTGCCATTTGGTCCCTGGAGACTGTTCCGATCCACTGTGATGCATTAACAAGCAGTTCATTTATCGCTTTGGCATTTCAGCTCCATGAAAAATCGTCACCGAGCGTTCTCCTGCCAGGAAATCGTCATTTCTACTTTAAAGCTTGTTGGCAGAAGGCGCCTTGTCCTCTCTCTCACTTTCACAACAAACTTCTCTCTCTGTAGACGTCGGGAAATTTGTCTTTGTGTCCTGATCCTGCTCCCAACAGGGGGCGGGGCTCCGTGCTGAAAAAGAGTCTGCGGTGTAGCAAGAATCAACTTGGCCATTATTGACGTATCTGAGTCCTGTAGTCAGCTTGGCTTGACCTTATCGGATTGTGCAAAGGAAGAAAAGCCACACAGAAAGCTTCTGGAAAGAAAAAATTATCCTTGTCTTGGTTTCACTTGGACTGACGCTAAAACGGGATGAGATCTCATCTTCTAAATAAGTCATCGATTGTACGTGACCTTCGTCTCCACCGGCGACTGGCCTGTCAAACATCGTACTTGACGAGGACGCCGATCCGTAGCGGTCACCGGGCTGATCTTGAAATCGCCGTCCGCCCATGTATACCCGCCCGAGCCGGCCGGGGCTGTCAGTCAGCTGTCGATTTCACGCCCAAGTGTGACAAAGCCAAACGTCCCATGTGGCGCCCGTTCGCTCCGCCGCGTCCTTGACCAAAGTCGAGCCAGCCGCTGAGGTGGACGGACCACAGTCATACATCTTTGGATTTTAAATCCCTATAAAATGGAGATTAAGAAATACGATTAGTCGTGACTATCAGATCCAAGTACTTTTAAATCGCTGCTTTGCTTGTGTATGTATTTTTTGGAAGTCACTTGGAAGGTGGTTGCAAAAGTATATCAAGCATCTTGAGTAATTTCTTGTATTTTTTTCCCCCTCTCGAATCTCTTGACGACCTTTTGTAAACGCAAACAGTAATTTGCATCGGACACTGAATGTTCCACAGCGGCAAAGATCCATCTCTGACACAAATATTTTTTTTTATTTTTGGATTGACATCTCTGATGGGCTTTCCACTACTTTAAAAAATTCCCTGCCGGAGCTCCAGCAAGCGCTCACGCCCACCTCTGGGAATTCTACGGCTTCTGCTAAGGGCATCTTCCTGCAGAAGGTCAGCGAGGAGGGCCTTGCGCTGAGAGAGGCGCCTCGGGGCAAAACGGGATGATGCTGGAATATGTTGACACATAACGGACGAATTACCAAGCATAGATGGCCGTGATACCATATGGGAGTGCGATACAGTCACCGTCGGGTAGGACTAAAGTACTCACTCGTGTAAAACGAAAAGGAACAGTCCGTACTGTAAGATCATAAAGTCGGTGGCATCTCATTGATTCCAATCCGCAACGGGAAGGAAAAGAAGCATTAATGAGAATCGATGCTCACCTTTTTTTTTTCCCCCATTTCCTGCTTTGAGGGCTAAATAAATGAGAGCAATTAGTGATCCTTTAAGCAAGGCTTGACAAAAGGCCTCGTTTGCTCTAATGGCAAAAAACGCTTTCACTCCCGCTCTTTGTTCAAAACGGTGGTTTTGTGTGAATTTAGATCATCGGGTGTGCTTCGCGAGATCCAGAAGCAATTATTGATTTGAAACGATGCGTCTTTGTTCGTTTATCCACGCCGGTCAATGAAACGGTTTTTGAAGGTACAATTAATCATCACATCTTTGTCTTGTTGTAAAAAAAGCCAGAATTCACCCAGAGTAAGTCAGTTGGATGGTTTCGTGGGGGGGGCTTAAAGTACCGTGTAGATTTGTAACTGTGATATGGACCCTCGCCGCCCTCAACACCGCTGCCGATAACGTCCGTGTTGCTCGCGAGGACGTATCAGGACCTTCCGTCAGATTCCTGCAAATAATCTCAGCACAGACGCCGGCGAGCTCGCCACCGGGCTCTCGCGAGGGCATTTGCGGTGCCCACGAGTGAAAACACCTCAAGCGCTTTTCATTCGCGGCTCTGCGGGGGGACAGTGAGGGATTCGTCCTCGAGGACGTCCAGTCCATTCAGTCCAAGCGTCAATACTGACGCCCAAGTCGCCGAAACCTTGTCATCTTTCTAATTATTGAGTGGCGAGAAGAAACTAAAGTAGAAATCGTCAAAGGGATGAATGATTCATGGCGAGTGCACCGCCTAAAGATTCGCCACTCATTCAACATGATTGCGCGCTTATATACATATTTTCTTTTCAATGTGCAGACATGAAAGCAAAAGCAGACGTTTCAAAGTATTCCATCGAGATCCGCTCGAGTGTTTATGTTAACCCGTTGAGGGCCTTTCGTTTTAACATATCAGCGTTCATTGTGTCCGAGGAGCGCGTCGAGCGGCATCCGCACAGCTTCCCTCCTCAAACATTTATCCAATGCGTTTTGTCTGATATTAACAAGCTTTTATTTTTTTTTTCAAAACGTATCGCTTCGGAGCAGACGTCGCAACAACTCTGTTCTGCATTTCTTTTTTGTCTTAACATCCCAGATGATTTTTTTTTTTTTCTTCTTTCCTTGGCAAGCAACATACTTGATATGAAATTCAAATTAAGATGTTTATTGTCATTGCTCAGTTGATAACAAAATTGGGTTACGACAGTTTGTAGTTCTTTCTTGCACGCCGACGTGCAGCTTGCTAACGACGCCGAGATGTAAGCACGCTCTTGACGCTAAAAGGAGGTCAGCAGCTCCTCCTCAGGTCCACTCTCTTGAGGGTCCTCGGAAAGTGAAGACGCTGTTTTATCAGCAAAGAAGTATTTAAGCCCCTCCTCCAAGGGTGTTGCCAGACGTGGAGGGTGTAAGGTGCTAGACTTGCCGCAAAACATGGTTGGACGAATCCAGATTTGTTTCGGGGCTACTCTAATCTACTGTATAGATGTTGCTGCAGGCTTTGTATTCTTCGCACATTCCATGAAAAGTGGGGAGGGCTGATTTTTTTTAAATCGGCGTGATTGAATTATAATGTGCAGGATGCGAGTTGCGTTGGCCGTTTGTTGCTTTTCCGTGACTCATTCGTGGCAACGGTATCATTAGCAATAGGTGGTGCGAAAACGTCCGTTACCATGGCGACGCTAATCTCACCAGGCAAGCGAATGTAACGGCGTAATGGTAAATAAACAAGCTTTGCATGTTACTGTAGATGGGAAAAACCTCAAGCCTGCTGCGGCAGAATCAGATTGAACTACATTTGTTATTTAACTTCATAGAGCCTCATATCATTTTTAATTAGTATTCAGTAGTTGAATGATTGCACATCCAAATGGACACCGCATTGTAATCCATTCCCAGTCATATGTGTCGACGAGATACTCAGGCTTGATTTAATTCACTGTATGGTCTCGAAGGCCAGGTTGCGATCTTTGGAGATTCGCAATGAAATAAAATGCCCAAAAGGCATCATTGAAGAGCATCCCTCTTGAAAGCAATTTCACCTCAACTGTGGCACAAATGGCCGGCATGTGGATACGCCCCGAACGGCCCTTGTTCAAATGTATCAAACCCCCTTACAAAATACCTTGATTTCTTTTAGAGCCACTCTGAAAATCACATTTTCAATCACTCTCGCAGGCTCTCTGTAAAGCGCACGCTCAGGTGGGATGCAGGCAGGGGTGGGGGGTGACTGATGAAAATGGCAAAAAGAGTTATCAGAAGGCTCTTGAGTACCATTTAAACTTGGTGCATTTGGCCATTGGGGGCAAACGTGGAGAAAGTCAGCTTGGTTAAAGTGCATAAAGAGAGAGAGAGAGAGAGAGACTCAGCACATGGTGACCTCATAAATTAAGTTTAGTATGGCATCAACCGCTGATGTCACCCAGTCATCCATTTTTTTTTAAAGTGCTCATTAGTTCGCCTCGGGGTCACGGATGGGATGAAAGCTATCCGAGCTAAAATTGGGTGAAAAGCGCTGTTGACTCTGCTACTACACTTGCAGTTACAATATTGCACCAGTTAGTGTGTACATGTATCCGATTTTAATTTAAAACATAAAATCCGTTGGTTGACTCAAACCCTTTCAATCAATTTCTATACGTACGTACGATAACCATTCGACGGTATCTATCTTTTTCACGGTTGCACAAATTCTATTTACCCGTCCGAATGTTGCCTCTCGGTCACAGATGTCGCTAGCTTCATCCGGAGCGCGACACACTTAAGATGTAAGCTGCTCGGCGGGTGCCCATTGGCCCGAGCGCTCGCGCTCCGATGAAGCGAGAACAGACATCAACTCGGGTGAGTTCTGAGGGGCCACAAGCGGTGGTGGGCTTGAAAAATGAACCCTATTTGCAATGATAACGAGGGCGGTGAGGATTTTGGGCCATGAACCCCACTGAGCTCTGCTACATACCTCACAGCTTTTCTCTGGTTTCTTATGCGTTTTTTCTTGGCAACGACTTATAATCGTCAACCGTCTTAATTCGTCGAGCTTTGTAGTGTTGCGCAAGCTCTTAGCAACAATAAACAAGGCATCTTGGAGACGCTTGCAGAAATAAATTAAGCCCTGAATAAATTAAGTCTTTGTGTGATCATTAAAAGCCAGCAGAAGAGTGGAAAATAGCTTCTTAATATTTTTTTTTCCCCGTGCCCCCTGCGTCCGACTGTACAGCTCAGATAGAGAGCGCTCATGTTTGCTAGCGATGCATGCGGAATATCTTTAAAATACACAAACAAAAACACGGCTGACCGCATTCGGGTATCAAAGCCTTCAAATAGTAACAGCTCTCACTTTGAGAAAGTTGGTCACTCTTGATTTCAATTGTCTTCATCTATGGCGTTTGGCCACCGAGGAAGCCAAAACCATAAAAATGACATTCTGCGAGGTGAAATTTGCTTTCGATGGTGGGGAAAAAAAGCACTAGCAATAAAACTCGTGTGTTGTTTTTGATGGGTTAGAGAACAATGGGATGGGCTTCGTCTTATCTCTGCTTTGCAGCATGACTCCAACTGTTCAGCTAGCACGAGCGTGCCTTCATCCTAGCTGTCCTACTCCGGCTTCATTTTTTCAACAAATAGCAAAACAGTACATTGAAGCGTATCCTGAAGGGATCATTAACCGTGTGCGGTGGACAGCTCGGGGAAAAAAAGTCCAACCACTCGCCTTGGTCATAAAATGTATTAAAAAAAAAAAAACAGAGGCCAGGGCTACAACTACTGCAGCAATTGTTTTTTTAATGGATCCCGTTTGATGCCAGTTAATCAGAATTCTGCAAAACAAAATAGATTGTAGACCGCTTCGGGCATTCTGGAATATGACATGACGAGAACCTGTTTCTGTTCGAGTCTGGAAAAACGGCTGTGTTAATCGCAGACGTTGAATAAGTAATACGAGCGTTGCGGCTGAGTGACAGGCCGGTAACCTCACCTGTCCGCATCCTGGGTGTGCCGCTGCCGATCAATCGCATCAATCAGCGGTGGCCTGACACCACCCCACCGTCGTCTAAATGGGAATCTGTCAAGAAGAGGCTCGCAGGCAGATCAAAAAGACTGAAAAGAACCATCCAAATAGCATCGGCTGCTTTTGGTTAGGTTGTGATTTTATTGTACTCGTAAAGTTACCGGCATTCAAAAAGCAAAAAAATACGGTTTATAACCTCGTTAAACTGTTTGAATTTTGAAAGACTGGCTCAGTCGTGATATCGCATATGGTATCTTGGTTCTTCCAGTAATCCTGTTAGAATTTTAGCGAGTAGAGTTATGCGGAAAACATCAGTGCCACCTAGATATGTAAAATAGATCAGCGTTCCCGCTGCGCTTAACATTTAATCAAGGCCTCATTAGTGATCCATATTTCATCTGTAGCAACCGCCGCTTTGAACACGTCGGATAGGAACTGATCTTGGAATCTGAAGAAGAAAGTCGTAGCAGGGCTGGAATTGAAGCTCTGAGTTTTTCTCTAGGAAAGAGAAATAAGTTCACGACACAAGAAGCTTCTCAAGGTCACGTCATCAATAACACTGCGGGTGACCACGCGTGCGCCGTTCGACCCTTCAGCCCAGCTAAAATATGATCTCACCCGCCGCAACGTCCGCTTGAGGACTTCAGCCTCTGCAAAGTCGATTAATATCGATCGTGCGTTTGAGCGAGCATGTGCATCTCCTCAGGTGGAACCAAATTACTCTGAAAACATCCCGGGAGGGCCGCACTTCTGGGGGAACGTTGAAGACCATTAGCTGAGTGGCGTGGCAAAGTAAAATTAAATTAAGGCAAATAAACGAGAATAAAAACAGCTGGCAAAAGGAGGCAAAAGACAGAATCCTGCCGTAATGTAACACAACGGATCGATGGCACTATTGGATTTGGCCCTGTGACTTTCACTTCAGAACATGAGCGCAATCTCAGGAAAAAGATGAATGTGACAGCACTTTTGTTCACAGAGATGTTCGCCAAGACTGCTGAACCAGTGCTGAAACATCACTTTGATATGCTCCATTGTTTTTATTTGGATCTTGTTCTTTTGTTGTTGTTGTTGCGTGTGCTGCTAGCTGGAGTTCATTATTAGTCAGCACTTGACATGAAATCTATAGTACACAAAGATGTACATGTTCTCACCCAGAACCGAGGCTATAATTGTTTCTTTTTTCCCTAAAATCCTTTTATGTCGTATGCCGACTTGGGAAATATGGGTAGAAGCTAATTATTGGACTCTGCTTGGATCGGGTTAATTTTCGGACGCTCGTTTTTCTGCGTCCACAAATTCACCGCTGCATTGAATGTATCATCAAACAAGCCACAGTTTGTGGCCTGTTACGTACTCTGACAACAGAACTGTACTTTTGGATTTATTTTTTGGTGATTTCTAGCCGTGTAAAATATAGAATGACTTGCAATGATTCACTTAACCCATATTATATGACATGATTCGAACCCAATCTGACCAAGTATAATAAGTACCTGTTTTTAATGAGTAGGTCAATCACAAAAGGTCAAACGTAACCGCTTCCAAAAAGGCACGTTTTATGTTCAAAGTGGTAAAAGTCAAATGCCAAAGGTACATAATCAATTTAGTTCTCCACCCTTCAATTTTCATCCAATCTACTTGTTCAATGTCAGAGATAGATCTTGATTGATATTAAATGATATTCGAGCCAAGATATTGAAGTGCGGAGCTCTGGAACCTTGATTACAAGATGATTGGATACTTCTCTGTCTGTAGTTGTGATAATTTATAGAAGAGCAAAGTGAATGATTCATCAGGTTATACTAATACCCTCGATGGTGTACCGGGAACATGGCACTCTTGCAATCCAACGGTTTTTGTTGAGCGGGTTGATTGTGATTGTGTTTTGCTCGCAAGGTGACTTTGGGCTTTGGCTATAAGCTGAGGAGGAATGAAGGAATGATTTCAGGAGTCTACCTCTTTATCAGAGGCCAGACATTAGGCTCTATCCAAATGTTGTGTGCAGAACGTCGTGGATGTTGGAACACCACCAGGGTTGTGAATCTGGATTTTCCTAAGGAACTGGAGCCACCGGATTGCCAGTATTCCAAAATTTCCAGACATGTTGATTTCCATGTGTTGCTGTCCTGTTTTTTAAACAGTACAGGTGAGATAGTTCATATCCACTTCCAGAACCTGCACAGTAACTGGGGCCTGAACTCTGTCATGAGCAGAAACTCTTTAACGGATTCCTTGCCGCCCAGACTCTGCCCCCTTTCAACCATTTATTTCTTTTTATTGATCCTGTACAGTCACTTTAGCAGCTGTCACTTGTGCTTTGCTGTTAAGCTCGTAGTATCTCTCTTTCTGGGAAAGCAGTGGGTCATCAGTAAGCACCTGGCTTTCGTGGACATGACCTTGGCACAAAATAAAGACATCCAACACGGACGAACACTTGTGAATATTTTTGTTTGCGGTGAAATTTCAGGATGATCCTGAAATCCAAGTACTGAAATATTCAACAATGGTTCTTGAGTCTGAGACAAAGAATTTGGGTGAAAAATCTGAAAGGACGACAGCAACCACGAAACACCCCTTTTTGTGCTTGAGCCACCAAAATTTCAGTTAGCAACCAATCTGATTTCACATCCCGCTCAGCAATTAGACGTTGCGGGTATTTACCGTCGAACCGACAGCGCTTTTTGTCCGGCTGGAATCAATGTCCGCTTTTAGACATAAATCAGACACACTTCTTCACCTAAAGCTAATGCAAGCTAAGTGCTTTTTGAGCCGGCGCTCAGATCTGATTTGGTTGAAAAGGATGGGATTTAAATGCGGTTTTGTGTGGCCCCACCAAAGGAGACGGTGCGCTGAGACGGGGGAGAAAGCCGCTACTGATTGGGTTTCTTTTTTCAGACCAACTCTGCAGCATGACAGTGAGATAATGAGCTTCCTTTGATCAGAGGAGCATTGTCGTATACAGCGATGATCATCTCCAAATGTGTGTGTGTGTGTGGCAGCCCGATGAATATTAACAGCGGTATGTTGCGATGGCGTCCCGAAGGGGCGGGTCGCTTGTCGCTACATGCACAAAGGGCCTTGCCGTGCAACCGTGACGACCGCCACGTGGCGTTTGGCAATGCCGTCTGTTTTGTGGCCCTTTAAAAAGAAAAAAAAAAATGGCAAAGCTGTTGTGTACCACAAAAGCAACGCAATAATGTAGCCCAGGCTCTCACTGGGATGTAATAGCTTAATATCTCTCTGATTTGTTTTGGATGGCAGACACAGAAAATGATTGTTGCATGCTAATTGTGTAATCGTCGATCAAATAGTCATTTACGCAGCGACGGCGCTCATAAACATTCTGAAACGTGCAGCGGTTAATGTTTTGTATTTGTTTGTGCTAATTGAGGAAAAATGCGTCCAATTGTGCCTGTTTGTTTTATTAATACACTAAAAGAGCCCGCACCCATTTCTCTTGCCCTCCTCGAGGGGAGTAACGTTAGTTATCTGCTAAATGCAGCTTCTTACTTTCTTTTCTCAGGCCGTCTTTATTCCCTCGTTTATTTGGGAGAAATAGAGCTACATCAAAGGTCTTGAGGTTATTTGGCCGGTCGCCGTGCAAAAGTTGCTTAATTGTGACAGGAGCCTTGGCGGAAAAACAACTTTGCGGCGCGATCACGCTCCACGGATCCAATCAAAGTTTCCCGTTTATGAATACTTAATGGTCATCACTTCGGAAGACTGTGGTCCGCCGAGTCCAAGAACCAAAAGTCTTTGCTAAGCGCCAAGTCCACTCGAGCAAGACCATCCATCTCCACTTTTAATGTGCATTTAATAAGAATGAAATTGGCGGGCGCATAGATGCGGTCGGAGCGGCGCGATAATGACACTTTGGCTTCCCGGGGCGGTGATATGTGGATGACAGCCGCCCCCCCCCCCCACCCCAATTCCTAATGGAGCCGTTCCACTGGCATCTGTTAAGAATGCTTCATTGACTTTACAATTAGTAAAGGCCACGCTTCGGTGGCAGTCTACGAGACCACCGAGTGGGCGAGGCCACGTTGCTTTTTATCGCGTTTAGTACGGGACAGGAAGTTTGGAAGTCTGCCTGACTTAAATTAAATAAAGAAAAAAACTCGTTTGTTGAAAAGAACATATCCATCTCTTTGAGATCCCTGAAATTATTCTAATTATTACTGCCTGTTTTTTTTATATGAATAATAAGATTGTAATGGAATCTGAGATTAGTTGTGGTGTCGTCAGATTAAGACCAAAACGAGGCGTTTTGATGGCATATTAATTCATTTGACTGGGATGGTGTCTGCTGTAGTACTTCATTAAATCCTCTCAGTCTCCATTAAGGCAAACACATCTGATAAATCTCAAGCCCGAGTGTTGTGTGAAGAGCCGAGAGCGGCACCATTACGCCGCCATTACCACTGTCCGGCATGTCTGCCTTCATTATATCACCTGCGAATGACACCGGGCTGCTGCTGCCTTGACCACACACACATACACACACTCATTAACGCAGTGTTTCACCGGCGGATTTTTTTTTTTAAGTTCCGTTCAATCTTTCCATTTCAAACTTGTTTCAGCAAAACTGCTGGCAAGTTCACCGTGTGTCACATTAAAAGTTTTAACTGCAGCTTGTTTTGCAAACTTTTTGACATTTCAATTTCAGCAGAGGGAGGGGGGGGTGGAAATCGGTCAAATCCGCTTCGGGTGTCGCAGTAATATTAGTCGGCAGTTGGCTCCCATCCTTCTGAAGGATGCCGTGCACCAATTAGCGGCGTTAGAGTAACGTTCTAAACAGTCTGACTTGCAGTCTTAAGTGTTCACTACCACAACCTCATCTCATCTCAGCTCTTTAGTACGGCACTAATATTCTTTGCAGAAGATAAAAAGTATGACTCGCAATACTGTTCTAGTGTCTCTTGACACCATTTCTGTTCAAGTTGCTGCTTCAGGGGTTAGCATAAAGCGCAACATAGATGAATGTCCATACTTGTATTTATTGTCCTTTATTTGTAAATTCACGCCAGAAGTGCGTCAACAGAGGCGTCGTACGCAACTCATCAGCCCGTTTGTGGAAAGCGGCGCACCAGCACGTCATCTCTCAACTCAAAAATCATTATTACCTGATTAAATGTGATTAAGAGAAGATCATTAGCAGCCGCATGTCCTGTCCGTAATGATTACGCTGATGGGTGCGTTACGCCCGATGAACTCTTCCGATGCTAATGGCGGGCGGGCGGTGGATTGTTTGGCTCCAAGATGGAAGCTTGACTTGCTCTCGTCCGCTGGAGCGCAGCGTCGTCCCACAGCTGCGCACCATAATGCGCTAAATTACTCGACAAGAGATGACATTGGGCATGTTTAGCAACAATTCCTCTGCATTATGAACTCGTTGCAGAAGTTAATTCTATTACTTAGAATGTTCATTATCTGGTTATTTTCTTCTTAATGGGAAAAGAGACCCATTTTGATAAGTCTTAACGTCGTAATCGCTTGTCGGGCTGTGATGATGAGGCGTGACTTGACTGCGGCACGGATCTATTTTTGGAGCGCTGTCTTTTGGGCAAAAAAAAAAAGATCTGCGGTCTCACCTCAAACAAACTTGGATTTGTTTTGATTAATATACATATATATGTTGTTGTAATAATATGAAGGATAATTCCACAGAAAATAAAAGAAATAGAAAAATATTTGGTTTGTAGTTGACTACTACTAATATGACAGTCACAGTTGTCAATGATGTGAAAGATCAGCAATGTAACTAGAGATCTCGAAAAAACATAAATTTGGTAGGAATGGTCACTTGAACCTTTTTCAAAATTTTAAATGGAAAATTGGATTCTCATCCCCCAAAAAAAGGTTCCACTATGCTAATTGAAACTATTATTATAAAGTTTTTCCTTTTTACTGTTGCGCATTGCCGTTTGTTTGCGGATATTGTCTGGGTTTTTTGTCAGTGTGTTTGTTATTCACGGGAACAAGTTTGTTTTTTTCCCCGGTGGAGCAGATTTTGTCGGATTAAATCACAAAATTCATCAAAAGTGTCTGCCGGCGGACGCAAAGAAAATGTCATTTCACATCAGCCAAGCCAACATGCAAAAAGCTCCCCTTTTTATTTTATTTTTAAATTGCTTGTAAATGCTATGTAAATGTCCTCCTAATGTTTTCTTCATATTTGTCTGAGCCCCTGCTTCCATTCTTTTATGGAATGCAAATTTTAATGTCTGGCTTATTTACAGCACTCATATGCAGACGCAGCAATAAAAAAAAAAAAAACACATTTGCCTCAGCTTGCCGTGCTGTGGAAAATAAGAATTACTCAGTCCGAACTGGGGGCCTCATTCATCACTACTTTCACCGCAGTATCCAATTTAATCTCAGAGAGAGTTACTGCTAATAGATGAACACAAGACACACACACAAATGTTCAAATAATATACAAGTAGTGACTGGACGCCAAAGCAGGAGTCCCAAATCTCTGTTTTTTGCATTTCTCATGTTCAGGTTAGAATCGCATCTAAACCGAACATTATTTCCTTTTGAAAGGTGGCAAGTTGTGTCCATAGTGTCATATCGCGGTCCACAAAAAGTACATCTCAGCACAATTCATAGAATTGCGCAACAGCAGCAGTATTTTGGATCTCAACCTCGCAATCAATCGAGGGAAAACGTCTCCAAGACCTCCCTCCTGTCAGACAAACGGAGCGAGGCGGCCGATTATTCCCACCGCCAATTAACCTCGCGAGCAGCCCCTGCCAAATTTCCTTCCCACCTGCCTGTCAAGTCGACAGCGCTGATTAAAACGGACAGAAGCACTCGGAAGGAGACAGATATTGTCCGCTAATCCACGATGAAGCCACCCGAGGGCTGAGATGGAGAACTGACTCAACTTGAGAGAGCCACTCCTGAACAAAATGCCATCGATGTGCGTTGTCTTGTTTGACCTGTCCAAAAACCCAAATACAGTAAAAAAAAAAGACATTTGAGAGCGAGTACCTTTGCTACGATCTAATGCAGGCACGCGAGCTTTGTCTCTGTCGTCGTTTTGTCGTCAAAGCCGGCTAATAAAGTGATCCGGAGGCCGCGGATGCGCCGCGATGCGACGAGAAATCAGATTTGTGCTTTTCATGCCCTAAGCCTCTTGTCACTAATCTCGCCCACTTGTCGCGTAGGTGTGTTTCAGTGTGAAATGCGCTTTTCCACGGCTTGGCCGGCGATCGGAGAACGCGCTCGGCGAGATCTGGCAACGCGTTGTAAACCCCGCGGGCGCTGGCAAAGCCGCTTCCCAATAACAGATGTTGCCGTGAGAAACCGGCAGCGACGTGGGCGCCGTGACATCGCCGTTTTGCGGCCGGGGACAACGACGGAGACGACAATGGACGTTCTGTCATGCCACTTAGATAATTGTTGAGTCCCTGGGAGAAAAGAAAAAAAAATCAAGGCAGCTCTCAACACCAGTTTTCACTTAGCAATATGAAGTTTTGGTAGCATGATAGACCCACAATTTTTTCTGATGGCTGACATACATCTGGTCACAGCATTTGCCAGCAAAAAATATTTTAATGCCGCTTGGGTGCTGAGGTTAAGTTTCACAAAAAATAAATTACAGTATCATGCAGAACGCCTTCTCTTAGATTTAATTGCAGTTCGCGACCTCCATGTAGGCAAACAGAAAGGAAGTGGGGTGCAACGTGGCTCTTAACTTCACAGGAGGCATAGGAAGAAGAAAAACGCTTTGAAAGGGTTTCGCCTTTTAATTTTTTTTCCTGCCTTTGTAACTTTTCGCAGCAGACTTGACAAGGATGATGGCTGCCACCAAAAGCGGAGGGAGTAAATGTTAATTTCTCTCCTATCATACTTCTCCATGGGATCCAATTTCAGTTCAGTGTCATGTTGAAGAGTAATGTGTATTTTCTTTTTTCTTGCCTTTCATATGCTTTCGCACTGTAGCGGACGAAACAAATTAAACTCTGCACAGAAGCATTTCCAATTTATTTATTTTTTTGCAGGCGTTGAGGTTTTCTGTTCTTTTGCTAGAACATCAAACTCAGTGTAAATCACATTTTTATCAGAAATGTCCAATAAGGACTTTTTCTTTGATGGATAGCGAGATTGATAGAGACGATATTGACATGACGTGATTGCCCAACGGATTGGCAGGCGTGGAGGAAGAAATGGGCGAGAGCAGGTGTAGCGGGTCGACAGAGATGTTAACACGAGTCAGTCACACGCGCCGCCCACCTGTGACGGAGAGACGATTCATTACTATTTAACAAAAGTTCATCGGGCAATATTGCCGTCGAGACCAGCCAGATGGGATGACTTTTAAAAATAGCCACGCCCGGGAGGGAAAAATGAGAATTAGCAGGCAGATTAGAATACAAATATAAGGAACGATGCAACGATAATAAGTATGTGAGATTACTTTTATTTAACCTTCCTTTAACCTCCGATTCAACACTTACATTTCGATTAAAAATCAAATTATCTTTGTTTTTTCCCAAAAGCTTTCAGCCAAATCAATCACACATGAGATTGTCCTGGAGGCGGCGATGGCCAGTATTTAATTAACAGTGAATTAATTTCAGAGAAAAAGAGGTATTTTTTCCCAAAAATATTTCACAACAGTCTTCAACTAACATCTAAGGAAAAAAGTAAATACCACAGGAGGCGCTTAAGTGGCGCCTATAGAACCTTGGCATTTGATAATTGTAAACATAATGAGCATTTAGTTACATGCAAACGGTTCCCGTTGGATGTAAATGATGGTAATTATCGTGGCGGATTAGGCCGCTTGGAAGGACGCAGCACAATGTGCCGGTTACAATTGCCTACTAACTTGTTCCATTTGCATTCACAACTTGAAATAGCACGCGGCTCGGCATTTCAGTGAATAGTAGCTGATTAGCAGCGGAACACCGTGAACTGCTTCAGCCTGACCTGTGACCGCAGTCAACTTAAAGTTAGATTGCCTTAGACTTTATTCAAAATTAATTGGCTTCTTGCCTCCTCCTAGAAAAAAAAAAGACAATTATTAAACACATGACAAAAAGTCAATGAAGAATGTGAGTCCCTATTGGATAAACATTGTGGTAGCTTTCAGTTCTTTTGGTAAAAATAAATTTGACATGATGCGGGATGACTTTGGAATTAACTTTGTGGTTTGATTTATTTCTTTGAGTCTAGAGTAGACCGGCCTGTGCATCAAGATGTCTCTTCATGAAAGGTCAGCTCCTGGTTTACCAAACTACAAATATGCTTTAGGCCCTTTCGGTAAAATCCAAATTCACAATCTTTGTTCACACACTGATTGAATGGCCCCTGCATTAATTTGGATGCCCCCAGGCCTCTAATTTCAATGCCCAGGGCAACCACCCCGTCGCTGCCACTTGCTAGGAAAGTGGCAGGCATCATTCAAAATAAGTACGATTTTGACTTCCTTTATCTTGTAGTCCTGTCATGGACTACAATGACAACCAAAATAGTCCCTGGATGTGCACAGCCACCCTCCTCACTCTTGCTTTCTCTCACCTTCGCATTGTATCAGCCTAAAATCTCGCCTTGTGTTGTTATGACAGCCAGAGAAGCAAAACACCGAGTCTCTGTGTACCTCTCCCTGTTTGTATAAGGGAGGAAAAAAGAACTACAAAATCAAATCAAACAGAACTCTCAAAGCTTCTGGGAGGTGAGATGTGGACATGTGATTGCAATCATAGCCAACAGTGTTGAGGGGGTAATAACTGCTTGGATAGCTTCTGTTGCTCGTAAGATGCTTCTCGGCGTGATGGAGTCTCGGTCTCGGAGATGGACGCAGGGGGGGAGGTGACGAGTGCGACGTCTTACGGCGCCACCGGTGACGATTAGGCTGTCATGCGGGTAAACATCAGGACTTGAGGGGCCCCGCTCTTTGCGCTGCTGATGGCAGCTTATCTGGAGTCTGCCCAAGAGGGTCCAAACTGAGCTCTCCACCCGAGATTTGTCAACGGGGAGCCTGAAAGTTAGCAACGCCGAGTCGTCCTATTCGCAATCAGATTGCAGACAGCTAAAACGTCGTCTTCGTTTGTCGGCAGCCTTTGAAATGCACTACATTGTAGTGTCAAACTTAAAATCAGAGACTAGTAAAAACTGTTCAAATGTCTTAAAAAGATTAATAGTAATAAAAATGGCAAGCAATATCTCTATTTTTTTTTAAAAAGTGAAGACAATTTGTAATTTTGGTAATGACAAAAAGTCGATGCAAAATTTGTCTTCGCGGGCCACATAAAATGATATGGCGGGCCGTATCTGGCCCCCTGGCCTGGAGGTTGACACCTATAGATTACATGTCACCGCGTCATTTTGCAACTTTTTCGAAGCTGCCAAAGTAAATCCGAATGAGTGACTTATCAAACGAAAAACACGTGTGACGGGTTAATTTCCCATTCTTGATACGTTTGACCAAGGTACTACCGATCCAAACCATGGGAGGTGGTTTCTCAACAGGAGAGGGTTTTATATAGAGGATAAATGGCTCTGTACAAAGAACCTTTTCTTTGTTATGGAACCTATGGAGTGACGATTTCGACTTCTTTCATACTTTGAATGTTCGGTCGCCGTCAGTGTACAATAAAAAGAAATGTCACATCATGGTGTTTGAGTGCAAACTGGTGAGAACACAAAGCTGGTGATATAATGGTCACATAATGAGCTAAACCCAAACGTCAAAAACGATCTCATTAGGTTGCGACTGAACTTTTTTTAAAAAAATTTTATTTCCATTGACCAACATACAATGCCAGCAGCGTGTGCGCTAAGTGAACCAGTCATCGGAACAAGTGTCAACACTGCCTTTAATGTGCTTCTAAGCTTGGCACACTTCCCAATCGTCTGCATGTACTTCATTAGTTCTTGCATGGTACAATTGATTTTCACGATAATGGCTCATATACTGTCTATTTTTCCCTCGCATTCATCCAAGTATAATTAATGTGTGTAATTAAGAATCCCATTACACGCGCGCAGCTGTTGTTAGCATCACGCCGATAATGGACTCGGATCGGACGGAGATAAATTTGCTTTGTTGATTAGGTTAGAAACTGCTCAGATGTTTGGTTATGACTGCCATCCTCTTGATTTATTGAAGCAAGCCGCCAGCGTATGAACCCCCCCCCCCCCCCCCCCCCCCCTGGTGACAACATGACAGCAGAAGTTGTCCAACAGCCGCGCAGTCGGCTAACTTCACAAGCGCAGCGACCCGGCTGACTCTTGCGATTATTGTCATCAAATAAAAACTTGCCACTGCCAACTGCTCTGAAAGTATCTGACGAAAGCCGTTTTAGCAAAATGAAACAAAAGACCCAACGAGTGACTTCCGCCACGTCCTCAAAAGAAAAACCGTCACGTTTGATTGACAGCCGTGCTTACAGAGTGAGAAATTCACAAAAAGCAAACATGTCAATTCGCCCTGGGCTGTGATGTCCTTTCTAAAAAAAAAAAAATCAAAAGCAATAAAGCCAGAGTCAAAATACAAACACCCACACGAGTATTCTGCATGTGATGAAACATTTTCTATTTGATCGCATTCCGGCTGAACTATCCCCACAGCGCACCCCGGCCAATTGTATGCAAATCGAAAATGTTTGTGTGTGTGTCGACTCATGAAAAGGTTTGCCGGCGCTGTCGCGTTCTGCCACATCGCAGCTTACGCGCGGGAGTTTATTTCCGGCGTTGACGGCGGCCACAAATCTGCGCAGGAATACAATTACGCCGACTTCAAACAGACAGCAGGAGTCGGGAATGGCGTCGTACTGTTTTCAGCGCTCTGATCTTGCTACCGCTCAGATGCGCTCTTCATAAATGTGGCAAATGACGGGGAGTAAGATGGAAAAGATGACAAATATTAATTGGATTGTTCTGTTCACATCTGGCAATTATTTTGAATCAAATGGCTGAGTCAGGTTGGAAGGTCGACCTGTATATAACCCGTCAAGAATTTTGAAAATTTAATCACGTGTTCCGGCAAAATTTTGGCACACCGATGAGCCCCTACGGGCTGAAATTCTGCTGGGTTCGCCAAGTCGATACGTCAGAAGTGCTTCGACATTTTTTCTCATGTACTTGTGTAATATATCGTTTTGCATGCAATTTATTCGTTAGTGAAGATTTGACAGAGCTTCAAAATAGTTTTATTTTAATCCCACAAAAATTGTGGCAACTTCTCATGTTTCTATTTTAAATATTCCAAGAGCCAGCCCACACGGGAGCCAGAGACCAAAACATTTTAAGTGGTTTGTGCTGGTATCAACCATGAATCGACTTAGAAGTTAATGTCGGCATGTATTTTTTTGGGAGGGGGCGTTAAAAGTGAAATATGTGCAGGAGACGCAACAGATAATCAAAGAAATGTCAGTGAAAGGCAGCTAATTAAGAGCATTTTCTTAATTACACATGAAGTGCTGAGCGGCCTTGTTCGCTTATCTAAATCCCACCTGCTCTATGAATTTTTGCCTTTTTTGTGAACTGCTTCTTTCTATAGAACGCTTGACAGTCGTCCGTCTTTGGAGAAACGCAACCATGTCCCCCAGGGATGCTTATGGAGCTCGCCAAATAAAAACGTTTTCTTAGGTCTTCAAAAATTCCCTGTCATGAATCTTTGAAGAGTCTCGCCGCTGAAATATTCATTGAGTGCGTCCACTCGAATGTCTAGTAAGTAAATATTTTCACTTGACGTTACGTCGGAGTTGCCGTTTTTATATATGCACATATTTATGTGGATTAATAACGCAGAAATGGAGCAGGGGTTTTTTTGGTGAGGGAGGTTTATTTTTTTGCACTGGTCAAGTTCTAAGTTCTGTCAATAAAAAAAACATACTTACTGGAAAAAAGTTTTTTTTTATTACAGTAATCCTAATATTAAAAAGCCCCAGAGTCATTGTTGACTGGATGTAAAACTGTCCAGTGGATTCTGCAGACCTTTCCGGGCGAATTATTATTTCTACAAACAGAATTTTTGAGAAAGGTTCTTCCATTAAGATCCACAGTGAAAAAAAAAAAAAAGATTAAAAAAAAAATTGCTCAGGCGCTGCCATTCCAAGCCGGCCGGCCCTGAATAATTATTCCAATGACATTTGCTCTCTCCCATGAAGGTAAACACTGTCAGGAGATGAGCCAATGTAAGCTCGAGGTGAGGACGAGTTTGAATGAGACCCGGAACATTCCGCCGCTGACCTTTTTCTAATTGAGTGATTTCGAAACTTGTGAAAAAATAGTGACGCTGGAAGAGTCACATTTCCATACGCTACTTTTAATGAGTGAAGTGGGCACGGGCTCCAAGTGCATATTGTCCGGATAGATTTTTTTTTTTTGGTCGTCAAAGCAAAGAGAAAATCACATTTGTTTTGGATATTGTAAAGCATAAAACTTTGAGTGGACGGGTGGAGACCGCTGAAGATTGCATTCCAGCATCAAACGGAAGCAAATTCGTATCTGCGTCAAGCCTCTTGACTATATACTACATTTGTCGGATTGCTGCATTCTCCAAAGCAAAGACAATATATTTTTTTTTACCCAAAGAACGCTCTAATAATAACACCTAAGAATAAATAAAATGAAGTGATATTTACGGTTATTTACTCCAAAACTCAGACGAGATTGGAGATTAGCGGATACCTGCAGTGCACAAAGGGCTGCAGCAGATCCGCTGCCTCCCCCTGATCTCATTTACAAGATTGATTCTGTGTGACGCCTGAAATTCACACTCAGACTGACACCTCCTTTTGCAGCAATCTTGTTGCGACGGCTTTCATTTTAGGAAAGTGAACGACGGCGCGGAAAATGAAAAGAGCATTCGGAACTATCACTGAATCTGTAAAGACGTAAAGTGTGTCGTTGTGACTTTGGCTTGTTTCTCGCAAATGGGACTCGTTTGTTTTTACAAAAATTTTACATTTGGGTCAATGGAGGCTCAAAATTGTCTCAAAATTGGTAAAAATGTTCTGCCAATTAAAAAATACTAGAAATACAAATTTCAAGGATTATCTCTCCAATTGACTCGGTTTCTGGCTCAGGATACGATCGGGTCCTCATGGTCAATGTCTCTGTGTTTGTGTGTGTGTGTATTTCTCTATGTGTGTATTTCTAGCTTACTTTTTCTTCAGTCTCATTTTATAGAAAATAAACGGTTTGAAGTGGAGACAATCCAATCCGCCGCAGGGCCCTCGCTTGTCTGTGACCTTTTTTTCAAGGCCTCCACTCACAGATTGTATCGACTCCATGGGTAGCGGGGGGCTTAAATATGATGTGGAATTGTTTCAAGATTGTCTCTGCGTATATAGTATATTAATATATATGCAGGTGTGTTGTGAATGTTCTATTCAAGAAGTGGAGTTGGTTTCATCTGTTTCATTTAGCGCGTTGTATTTTGGGGTCAGTAATCAATGGCAAGCGGGACGTGACTCGAGACTTAAAACTTTTTGCCGGAGCAAAAGGTTGCTGTCGAACGGAGATTTAAACTCGAGGCAAATATAAGTAAGCCGCATTTGACAATCAGCGCAGACAGACACGAAGAAGCCGATCTCCATCACGGTAAGCGCTACTTGAGCGCAATTAGCCGCATTATGCTTTGAGTCGTTTTGATTGTAATCGGCCCTTTTCTCTGTGTAGTGCCTCAACTTGTGGATCTGGAGCGCTGGTAAAAATATGTTGACTCGATCTTAGCCGACATGTTGAGTTTACCATCATCGGTGTTGCTAGCATAAAAGTAGAGTTAGCTCACAGAAATTTTGCACTTTATGGAGTAGTGGAGATAATTCCGCTCACTAAATTGCTATTGAAGAAAGCAAAGAAGTAACTCGGTTTTCGTGTCTGTACTGAAATACAAACACAACTTTGCGTTAAGGAATGACGATTTATATCATATTGTCACCTTTTGAAATGCTCCTTTAGCCTCAATGTATCTACATCAGGTTGACGTTTTATAAAAAAAAAAAAAAAAATGGGTGGAATTCAGGCTCTGAGATGAATAAATGGCATCCATTTTTCCCCTCTCGAAGAGAACAATTTACTGTCCTTGTTATCAGTTACTCCGAGTGGTTTAGTTGTGGGTTTTTTTTCCATTTAAATTGTAAGCAAAAGGAGGACATGAAGCAGAAAATAAGCAGCCAGATGAGGAATAAACAGCATTTGAGGAACACGCTGAAAGAAGCCCAGGGATTTTTTTTTTTTTCCCTGCCTCAAAGTGATTGGCTGTCTTTTGTGGCCCCAGGTTTTGATTATCCCGCCGTCTTAATCTCCCCTTTCTTTTGTGCCGAGTAAACACCTTCATTACACGGACCAGAGCGGGCCACTTCCTTATAAAAATGGAAATGAAAGGCCTAAGAGAAGCCGCGCTCTAAACAAGCGTCTCGGTGTCCGCGCATGATTGCTGTGTGGGGGATCACCTTGACACGGGCACGCTGGCTCTTATGTGGAACTGTAGATGAAAACGGAATTTTACTCTTGAACGACGCCTTTATATGTGCCGTAATTAAACCATGATTGGATATTTCATTGCCGTGATTCCGAGCTCCAGGAATTGGAAGCTGGTCGTTTTCAAATGACTATTTGGATTGTCAACATTGGTGTCAAAGGTGGAAAATGAATCTATGTGGTAGGAGTATTTTTATGTAGTTGAGAATGAAAAAGTAAGCGCCAAGTGATAATGTCACGTATATATGAGGTCATCTTCCGGGCCGCTCCGTAGAGAGTTGTTGGTGAGTTGTTTAAATCCTTGTGGCTCGCAAACTCCAGCAAAGCAATTAGTAAAACATTTTTTTTAAAAAGTAGCGTCTGATCATCAAACGAGAGCATAAAGCGGTTGGCATTAGTCACCATTAAGGATCGCCTCCTTTTCCACTCACGGGCCGGGCGATGCGAAACGTCGCCATCGCGCTCGGCGACTCGGCATTAATCCTCATGGAGCCGAGGCGGACTCTAATCAATATCCCGCCGATAGCCCCCCCCATGTGATACAGTGTCGCGCGGGATTTGATTATCAATACAAGTCGCCGGCGCGGTTCCGCTTTATTAGCGTCGCCTCCGACGCGGCGCTCGTACATCAGAAGGTGTAACGTTCAATTTGCGCCGCTCGGCTTCACGGTGAGTGGGATTAATGTTCTTGTTGCACTCTTTTTAAGGCGATGCCCGGCCCGTACAATACAAAATCCAGTCAATACAATATTATTATTCTGACGAAGAATCCTGCCACGGCAAATAACTCCCATCTGCCTACTTTATTGAAACTCACACTTATTCATATGAGATCATGCTCCGAGAAAGCCTCGCTAGATAATGACCTCTTCAGAGAGCACAATCTTAACACGATTCCCACTCGTTGCACGTGTTGTTTGAAGATATCTGAAAATGAAAGACGCGGATAGCTGAGAAATCAACCGCATCACAGTTTTTTTTTTTTTCTCCACCTCTGGCGGGGGAGGCCGCGTCGCTCGCTGCAAACTTTTATGAACTTTTCATAGCTCATTAAAAGCTAGCGTGGCGTTATTTACAACGCTTCCTGAAAAATTTCGTGCCGTAAGAAGCGTCAGCTGTCGTTCAGGTGGAGCGACGGAATAAATCACAGCGGCCGTGTTCAACTCCCCGAAGCTGGGAGGCTTCGTGTCCTCTTGGGGGGGGGGGGTTGGCCCATAAAGGCGGGCCCGTATTAGCTGTCTATATTCATGATGCCAACGGCTGAGTGTATTCACGGTGCAAGCGTAGCAAAGAGCAAGACACTTTAAAGAGGATCCGCTATCTCCCGGAGTCCGTAACTGCCGGCCGCAATGGAAGAAAGACTGTTGCATAACAGTGGAAGAAGAAAAAAAACCCATACGATGTCATCATATTTGGAATTCATTTATTTAACAGAGATGCACATAGGTTCCGATGAGAGTGTGTGGGTTTGTGGGGGGGGCGCATGTGTGGCCGTGATGGCCCAGGCGGGCTGCGTTTATCTAAGCTGACAGAAACAATTTAGAGTAGTGCCGAATAGCAAGGGAGAGTAAAGTGGTGGGGGAAGGCGCTCAGAAAAAAAAAAAGAGCAACGGGGGAGAGTCCAGGTCCACTAATGCACTGGTGTGTGCTCCATCTGTAATCAAAATGGTGGACTGCACGCCGCCATCTTGGGCTCCAATCTGATCTGGAGTCATCGCTCATGTGACATTTATTGGCGATATCGACTTGAACCTGTCTCCGTTCAAAAAAATGTCATCATCCATTTGTTTTATTTTCCGAATTGTTTATCCTCCCAAGGGTTGTTTTAGTTATTATTATTGATATTTTTGCTCTGGGTTAGCCTTCAGCTTATTAATGGCATACAGGCATGTGTCACATGACTCATTTGCTTCCGTTGGTGCCGCATCGTCAACACCCACTTTTTTCCTCGCTTCTTCGTCGACCCAGGCTGGAAACCCTACTTTGACCATGACCTTTAAACCATAACCCTGGCCTATAATTCTCTGCTTCCAAATCTTTTTCTGAATTTTAATTTACATTAGAGGCGTCGAAGACATCTAAGTCTGTTTCACTTGACCAAAAACTTGATTTTGGGGTCAAGATGACATGACTTACTTTGTTCCAAGCAATTCTCTACCGTAGATCGACAGTGTCATCGTGATTTCCAGTTGAGGCAAATGAATATAACCACCTCCCTCAAATAAAAGCTGATGGTTCCCCATCAGGGAAGCGGTGATTGAAAATAGCTCAACAACTCGTCTCCATTCTTCCCGTCATTTTCAGACGGAGTGGATTTTCTCAGAAAAGCGAATGGTACTTCGCTTTGCCACCGATAATTCCTTCTCCTTATCTCAGTATTTTCATTTTTTTCGAATGAAGATAACTCAGTCCTCGTTGCTCCTTGTTGATTTGAGACCAGCTTCTGTCTTTGATGGTTTTCCTTTTTTCCCCCTTATGTTTCATCCCAGATGTGAGCCCAAGAACAGACGAGACAAACGGCACGAAAGCGAATGTAGATGTAATCCAATGTGGACTTGCTTTAACAAGGCAATTTAAGCGTCGACATTTTTGTGTTCCGCAGTGGAGATGCGGGAGGACCAGCGAGGGGAAAATGGTTTTATTAATGTGTTTCAGTCGCACACGAGGCCTTTGGGCCGCCGCTTGAAGAACAATCTGGCAGGGATGTCGGCGGGTATCCCGACGGAGGAGCGGGAAAGATGTTTAAATGAACATTTGATGAAATCGCAAATGTGTGAGTGGCCATTTTGTCGCCTCAGTGTGTGTGAGTGTGAGAGCTGAGATTTTTGCTCCTTTTCATTGGCCTCCCTCAGCAGATGTGAAGCCTTCGTTAGCGTTTGTTTATCACGAAGCCCAAGGCGCTTGCTAGCCACCACTGGGAAGTGCTGAGAAATGTCTTTTTGTGTGAGAAAGCAACAAACAGCTCTTTTTTGTTGCAACCAACTAAGTTAGACTGTTGAATATTGTATGATTAAAATGATACATATTTATAAAAGACCTCAAATCTATCCAACTGCAATCAAGGGCACTGTTGTTGCTAGGCAGAATACAGGGGTCAGATTAAATTTCGCCCCAAAGCGCATTTTAAAACCTTTTAAGCCGCCAGTCAAGATCACTCTTGCATTTCCTCGGCAACTTGGGGTAGAGGGTCCCGTTGCCCGACAAGTGGCCACTTGTTGCTAGGCAGAATATGTGGGGCAGATCTATTTTTTGCCCCAAAGCTCATTTTTAGAAGAAAAAAAATGAATACGCTAGTCACGGAATTGAAAACACTTGCACGTGTCACTTGCCTTGACGCGTCCTCCAAAAGAAAGTGGGCTTGTTGCTCCAAAGCAACGTTTGCATCACGCAGGTGCAGGCAGCATTTGCAGCAAACCTTGAGCAAATCCCTCAAACACGCTCACAAGAACGAGACAGATGGCGGAGGCTGAGCCGATGATGCCTTCAGGCTCCGTAAAGACGAGTCCCATTAGCCTGCCCCGAGAATGGGGAAACACAAAGCTTCCTCTTTTGCTTGGAAAATGTCGTAAATAAATAAGTCAGTCAAAATACAGTTTTATATCAAAAGAGTGGAGCACCTTTTATTGCCCAAAACATCAACACGGAATGTCGTCATGGAGATAAATGGTGGCCACTAACCACAACGGCGATGAACCCAAAGCACGCAGATGACAAACGTCTTCCTTTGTGGTTCCTTTTGAAATGTCTTCGCTCCGAGCCATGTGCTGAGTCGGCATCGCTCAGGGCATGTTTATGAGTTGTACAGTACATCTTACAAGTGCATTTTTCATTTCAAATCTAAGTCACTTTTATCCACTGAAGATCAGCACATAATTGACAGCCCACTTTTGGAACTGCTGCAGGAGAACGTTCTGGAAGCACTTTGCGTCCTTTGTTCTCACGGGTGACCGTATGTTTTGATCCCCCTTCCACCTCCGTGCATCCGTTTTTGCCGCAGCGCCCATTTCTCTCCCCCCGCCTAATCTCCCTCCCCCCTCCATCACGGCGTGAGGCGATATGGGGTTGCAGTTGAAAGGTATGATCAAGACCGAGTCTGGTGGCGAGGGATCACGGCAGCCAGGCGTGTTCCATCTTTCCACAGAGCGAGCGTGCCACCAACAAACTCCACCTTTTCATTGCACTTTGACTTTTGACAACATTTCGGTGACATTTTCCATCATTTCTCTGGCGGAAAAAGGGACTCAAGCATAAATAGCCAAAAATGAGACTACTTGATTTTCCACCGACATTTTCTGTCAGATTATTATTAAATGTACTACAAACTAGAATCCCCAAATTAGCATTTTACACTACCTATAAAAAATGACGATGTTTTTTTATTTATTTTTTAAATGTCCGTAACGTCCACTATTGAGTTGAATCGTAACCCAATCGAATCAAATCGTGATAATTCCACTTGAAATTATATCGTCTATGAATTGTATCGCACCTCATGTATCGATATGTATCAAATTTTATTTCCCCTTGAAGCTAGTTCCATTTTTCATCCCAAACGAAATACAAAACCAAATCACTCTTGACCCTTAGCCTCATTTTATTGATCAGCCGTAACGCTAACATCTGCATCAGTCTAACTCGACGCAATTTGTGCCTCGATTGGTTATCGAATCGGGAAACTTTGTGACTGACGACATCTCAAAAAAGGCATGCTTTTATTGACACTGATGTTTCTGCCTTGGTGGTTAAGATCAGCATCAAGTAAGGAAACATTTCAAGTCTTTTTTTTTTGTTTTTTTACCTTAAAGGAAGATTGACTGAGAACAGAAGAGAGGGCGGGAGTGTGTGTGTGGGGGGGGGGGGGGGGGGGCAACAATGGTTGTGGACTTCTAATCCACGTCGACCTCCTCTTATCACACACTGCCAAGGTCAAGAGTCTAATGAGGATGGGCCGCCGTTTGAGTAATTAAGCAGAACTACCTTGTTTCGAGGGCGAGCCGGCGGGAGGGAGGAAGGGAGGGAGAGCCGGAGGATGCTAAGACACCTAAAAGCAAAAAAAAAAAAAAGGATGTTCTCTCCCCCCTCCCATCCCCGCTCAAATAAACATGCGGGGAAAGCGCCAGCAATGCTGCAACAGTGACACTCGCTGGCAAAGACGCTCACGCCTTCAAAATGTCTCACATTATTAACCGCCACTCAACTCCGGACTCCGGACAGTTTTGCGAGCTGAATGATTCATCAGCTCATCAAAAAGTAAGCGCTTCATTAGTAAATCTTGTTCATGATTCATCGTCGTGCTAAATATCTGGAAAAAAAAAAAAAAAGGACCACATCAAATGAAGAGCTGCTAATCAAGTTATGCTGCATCATAAATTGTTGATGGCCCAAACTTCGTTTAGAATAAATGGGATTTTATTTTTTTTCTTTAGATCTTGGAATGCAGCAAGCTCTGCTTATTCTTTGTCTTCTCACATTCTCCCAAATCTTTATTTCCCCCTCTCTCCATTGATGTGCCCATTGACTGATCCATTGATTGGCACTTCAGCAGCGTGTGGCCTGCCTAAATACCAACACCATTTGGAAGCTTAGCGCCTCAAAATACAGCAGCTAAATTCGAATACTTGAGTGGAATTTCAATTTGGACGCTCACCGCTCAAAAGTATAATTTACCGCTAATCCCTTCCCGTTCTGTCAGTCAAGCTAATCAGCATGGCTCAGGTTTACCTATGAGGAGCTCACCTGGCGTCGTCGTAGCCGAGCCGATGATTTATATTTTATATTGGTCTTTTAGTGTCGTTATCTGGTAGAACGGCACTCACGGGCGGGAAGTTCTTATTGAATGAGTTGTGGCAGAACTGAAAAGCCTCTGAAGATAAAACGCCTGAAGTAAGTCACATAGTGCAAGTCAAACGTAAGCAATTCTCAAGTTACAAGTGCCGAGATACGGCGGGAAAAAAAATCAATCAATAAAGTTTGATGTTGCAAACTTTGCATCTTGCCGTTATCTTTTTTATTATTTAATCAAAAACACGATCCTTGAATCCAGATTTGATCAGCATCAAATCACATCATATCCATCGTTGGTGTTTGCGGCCACAGCGATCCATCCAAACACCCGACGTTTTCCCGTCAAGGCAAACAAATGTCAACGAGCTTGTTTGGCGCTCGTCATTTCATTAAGATTCATCCGCTGGGCTTTGCGAAGGTCTTCGCAAAATGTCATAGTGGTCCTTGTCGCCTGTCCGACAGTGACATCATGACACTTCTTAAAGCAAAGTGGCGTCCACGTTGCTCCTAATACAAAAACAAATCGAAAAGTGCAACATATCGGGCAGGGCATAGCAAGTGTGAAAAACGGTCAAAAACCAAAATTGGCGTTGTTAATTTGAGCTTTTTAATCGTTTCCGCCGATGATCATTCACATTAGTGGGTGATAAATCGGAACAGAGAGCAGATTCCCCAGCCCGGCAGCCTTCCAACATCTGTGAAGGTGTGAAAATAGGGAGCGAAATGTTCCACAAAGACGTGTCAGCTCGCAACTTGGAGATTTTTCCTTGGGAACGACTTGACTTGAGCTCGCAGTGCAGTTCGCTACAATCTAGGATTCGTTTCAACACCGTAGACTTTGGTTCTGTTGGAGGTCCGAAAATGGGTCGGCCAGCCTGGATGCTGTTTAATTTGGAGAGCTTGTCCTCCATTGTTGAATGTACCCTTCCAAAGCTTCAACTGGACCGGAGCACTTTTTGGAGTTTAACTAGGTCCATGTTCCCGTAAGATTTGCACTGGCGCCGTTCCAGTTTTCGACTTTTGTCTTTGTTTGCCGCTTCCCTTTTATCTGGCAGTCGTGCTTGTTTTGGCAGCTTTTTTTTTTTTTTGGTCTCCCAACGTCACCTCATCAGAATTATACACACCGAGGCTCGCCAGCAAGCAAACAAAGCAAACCGGCACCAAACGCTCGACTAACTCTCCACGCTGCCTCGTGTCCCTTGGCGGCAACCTTGAACCAGTTTGTTAGCGACCCAAATGAGCAGCGGCAGTGTGAGGATTGAGTAAACAAATAAACAAAAGATCCAAACGAAGCCGGCGAGCTGCAGACTCGCTTGTTGCGGCAACGGCGGGTCGGCGCCTGCCGCGTAATGATGTGCAAATAGCCAGCTGCTGAGATCAAATTGAAAAGGTACTTTTGCGGTGGTCTGTGAGAGTCCAAGCACTTCAAGTTCAAGACCGCATGCTGACAGATGATATTTATAAAGGCCAATTATAAATATGAGCTTTCTAATGAAAGTATTGTGTGGCAGCTCAGCAGGGCATGTAATTGATGAATGGCTTTCCTGGAAAGTCTCGAGCAGCCTCTCCTAAATTTTATTAAACCAAGGCACATATTTTACACTGCCCAATCTCACGGCGCACCAACATTCATAAAAATATCACACAAAATATACTCGATGCGCTGAACAAGTGAGGATAATCGGTTGAGAGAATAGATGAATGGATATCATCTCAAATTAATTTTCATTTATATATTTATATAGTTGCGGTTTGCCATTTGCCTATTTGAATATTTTTGGGGGGGAAAGAACATATTGGCACCTGACTGATATATATTTGGCAAACATTACGATAATTGATTAATCGGCTGATTCGTTTAAAAAATATGCACTTTTCTGGTGGCTTACATACTGGGCAAAATCAGTATCAATATCATTGGCTCTGTCCTGTTTGGATCCAGCACTGGGTTCGTTATTCCTCCCAATTCGTGTTACGATCGACCCGACAGTGTTTATGATCACTCGTCTTATATTCAAATCTTATTCAGCACTTTGTTTCAACCGCACTTGTTTTTACAGTACAAAAATGGAGTCAAGTCTTGTTACGATAGGCATGTCTGCCCAATTTTGTGTCCATCGCTAACCTGGGTTTTTCTCATTGTCACTGAATGAGTGTGGCGTGCGTCATTTTAGGATGTGAAAATTGTGGAGTTTCCAGGCATGTTGATACCACCCCAACCACCGCCAAAAAGGCAATCAAGTCGTCGGAAGTGACCGACAGGATGAAGCGACGGTGAAAGTGACTGTAGAAATAAGCCAGCCGGTTTCAGCCGGTTTGGAACTTTTCCTCCCTAATGGTTTCCATCATTATCCGCGGCTTGTGACTCATGTCGTGTCCTTGCTGAGACCAGCCACATGTCAGCACTTCCCCAAAGGTTGTGAAGTTGCGCTTATATAGAGCCGCTCCGTGATTGACATCTATAGGATTTTTTTCTCAGCCCCTAATGGCAAAGGTCTTGCCGACACTATTATTTGCTCAAAACAGAATGTCAAGAAATAAAGTTATTGTGAATGGTTGCTCAAAAGTGAACTCAAAGTATCATCTTACATTCGCGCCAACTCGACTCGTCGAATGAGTCTCAAATTGAACTGGCATTAAAAAAGAGATTTATCGTGTCTTCTAATTTGAGGTGTAAAAGTAAGAGGCATCCAATCATCTCAATATTTGTAGACTTTAATTAGCACAAAGTTGGCTGTCGGGTCACGAGTTTTCTTTGGCAAATTGACTCTGAGCATGAAATGGAGATTAAATTTTAATAAAGGTGGGGATAAGATTACGCTTTATAGCCCTGAATGAAATGAATTGAACTGAGGAATGAAATGCATCATATTTTTGATTTCCTCATCTTTCTTAGCATTGCCTCACACACTTCTCTCAGTGCTGCCCAGGCATGTTGTGGCCAAGCACGGTACTACGCCAAAATTGCACAAATTTAAATTCACACTTACCTGTATCATTTAAAAAACACACAAACGACAATAGTTTAAACTAATGGACGAAACATGACAATGTCAGCAATAAGTCGGAAGCTCTTTCAGGCCTCACAGGGAGACTCCGAGCGATTGTCCTGCCTGACGGACATTTCTTCTCCCTCTCCTCTGTCTCACTAAATCTTCATCACCATAAAGCTGCCTGTCATTAATCTTCTTCCTCCTCACTCGCTCAGATCAATGTTTCCTTTTCCAGAGCAAAGACGGTAATTAATCCCCCGTCAGAGAGAGCCTTTCCCGACCTTAATCAATGTTTCTGGCTTCTTCTCCCTCGCCCTCAGAAAATGACTATCCTTTTTCTCTCCCTCTCTCTCAGATCATGTTCTACATTCCATCAGGGCCAATCAATGACTCTCATGAGCCACATAATGAACACTCTGGGGGCATTACAGTTGCCAAACTGTTTTTTTAAGAAAACACCTTTTGGTCTCTTGGGAGCTCATAAAAGTATGTTTGGAAGACAATTGCAACAGACTATAGATATTTTCTTTTCTGACATTTCTTAGTGTGGAGGGGGTGAAAAGGAAAATGGATCTTATCACTGATTAGACTCGTCAGTGAGCAAACGGTGCTGGCTAAAGACTGTTAATGGCGGAATGGAGAAGCAGTGACGGGGGTCCGCCATCTATTTATCAAGAGTAGGGTGCATGAAATTGCCTCTTAACCTCAGTTAGAAGGTTTAATTAGAAATCACACGTTTGATACGAGACAGGGTGCGGCCAGTGGCGGAGGTGGGTGTCGAAAGTGGGGGGGGCTGGAGATCAGGCGGAGTGGCAGAGCAAACCCCCAGAGCTGTGAGGGTGTTGTCAGCTGGGGCATGAAAAAAAATAACACCTTGAGTTGCCCTGCAGAGCAACACGGAATCCTTTTTTGAAATGTTACTTTAACGACCGGAGAGCCTCCTCAATATTACCATTGCAATTTAATATGCAATTTTTTTTCAAGAATATTCGTTAACAAACATAATCAATACAATAAGCTTTATTACGATTAATATATGTGGTATTTCCATAAATCTGTATTATTGGTCATGATGATTGCAATAATTATAAAATTACAATTCCGCATGTTTAATGATTATTGTTCAGTTATTGAGAACATTCTGTATTTTTTTTTTATATCATCCATCCCTTTTTGTCTAATACACCAGATGCCTCCAGGCAAAAAAAAAACCTATTTGCATTTTCCTATCATGTTATTTCAAAAGACTTCCCAAGTAAACTTGTCAAGGATTTTCCCGAGTAACCTGAAAAACACCTTATGAGTCCTTTCATGGAATAACAGTGCACTGTTTTTTGACAATGAGTGCGCGAGTAGGCGGCCTCGTTAAAGAAAATAACATCTTGACACGCTAATAAGCTGCTCCGCAAGCCTTTCAGATGAATTCCAAGTCATTTTGAGGTGTTTTCATTTTCTGACGATTGTAATGTGATGTGAGGCTCATAAGATTACAATTTACTTTCAGTTCAAGTTACCTGTAGTCATTTATCCTCATTGACTAATATTAGCGCCGTACTGATGAGGCTGATGAAGTTTTTACATTTTGCATTTGAAACAGAAACACAAAACTTTCCGGTCTACGGTGAAGCTTTGCGCTGCCTACAAGAAAAGAGAAAAGTTAAAGTAGCAATACAGAGGCTCCGCCATGTCTGAACCTCACTAAATTCTTGCTTGAGCTTCAGATTGCCGCTATTAGCGCCGGCTTGCGTCAAACTGATGCGTGGGAAGGGATTAAATGTCTCCTGCAGGAATATCGGAAAGGTCTGTTAAGAAGAGGGTTTTTTTTTTTCGCATCGGCCGCTTGTCGGAGCAAACAGCTCCGTTGCTGTTGTGAGGGTGGTCAAGCATCTCGCACCACTGGGCGCGGCTGCGACCTTTGACTCGGGAAAAGGTTGCTGTTGGAAGGGAAAAATGGTGAGGGTAAAAAGGTTACACCAGTGGAAATGGAGTGAGGATGAGTTTTACAACGCTGCACTGGCATTTGAACACAGGACTAGATGTGGAAGCGAATAGCACTTCTCAACGTCCACTTTGCGAGACCCGCTCGAAATTGCTTTGTCGCTATTATGCTTTGCTTGTTTAAAAAATATATATTCGGCAGCAATCGCTTAAAAAAAACGGTAGCCTCTGAAGCTACTTTTATTTATTTATTTATTTAATTTATTTATTTATTTTTATTTCGTATAATCGGTGGGATTGTTTCATAGGCTGATATGAAATAAAATGGTGTATTCTTTTTTCTGTTTTGTTGCAATATCAAGTAAGCAGAGGGAGATGGGGTGAAATATTTTTTAAAAAAATCTGCAATAATGTTGGATGAAACTTGATATGACTATACATTTAGCGCCGTCGCATGAGTTGCTGAAATGCGATTTTTATTTGAAGTGTTGCAAACTTCCACTTTCTAACGATGGCAGGATTAATTAGCTGAGGTGTTGTGTGACTCCAGTTAGAGGTGTTAAAGCCTTCTTGGACCGGGCCCAGCCTGCTAATTAGACCTGTGACTCACGAGGCCCGATAGGACGAGGGAACCTGAGGTCAGTTGGACATCGGCCGACCGTATCGCACCAGAGCACATGCCGCTTCCCTATCTCGTCGGGACACGGACGCTCCAGGAACAATTTCCAGCAAGTCCTCGCATGACGCCACCACTAGCAAGATTTGAATGGAGCCTCATTTCACTCCTCTGAAACAGAAACGCTTGAGCTCGCTAGCACGTTCGCACAATGCTAGCGTGAATTCACGTCAAGCGTCGCTAAAAATGAAACATTACCGCTTTCGTATTTCATTTTGTTTTTATGTACCATTAACTTAACTGTGTATAAATTAGAACATTAACAGAATTCCACTGCATGATGATAAATATTTCGGTCAATACCAACACAGCAGCAAGTGTGAATTCTCCATCGCTGCTTACCTCCACCCTGGACGATTTTTTTTTTGCCGCAATGAACTGCTGCATGAGATAAAGTTCACCAGCTTGTAAGTAACCTTGTCTCGTCTTGCTGCTGGCGGAAAAGTTTAAGCAGCCCCAAAAAAAGAAGAAACTTGTGTGTGCAAAGTGCAAAGTTGAGAAGGGCAGCAGTCAGTCAGGTGATCAATCTGGGTCGCTTTAAAATTTAATGAGCGCTACTATAGAAGTACATGACTGCCAGCGGCTTAGTTGACTCCCCAAAGACCGTTGTCTTTCTTTCTCATGCAGTGATGTAAAGCTGCACTTTTAGATGTAAACATATTTTTTTCCCATCCTCAGAGAAATAGAAAACGTGGCATTAAACCCGTATCATCCAATCCCCAAAACAAGCTGAGCTGACAGCTACGCGGCCTCCAGTCAGAACGCTCTTGGGGTGTCAAACGGCCGCAGTGCCTGGGCAGCTTTTCGACATGATTTTGCCACGATAATCAGCCCCCTGTCGAGGCTCCCCTGATTGTTCCTGGCCGAGCACACGCTTCTTGATGGCCCCCTCTCCGGCACACCGCAAGCTGACTCGGGTCCCTCGACCTAACCCTTTGTATGTCGCCCCAAAAGTTTTTTTTTTTTTCCCCTCCACTCAGTTGGAAACGACTCACGTCCATCTGAAAGTTATGAGAGGTTGTTGGAAGTAAATCACATCATGATTCTTAAAAGTAGAATCAGCTGAAATAATGTGGTTGCATAAGTGTGCACACCCCGCTTATAATTGGGATGTGGCTGTGTTCAGAACTATCCCATCTCAAACTTATGTTAAATGGCAGCCAGTATACGCCTGCCGCCGCCGTTGAAAGTGCCTCTGATGAACAGGGGGTGTAGACTTTTTCTATTCACCATCCGTCAACTTTATAAAGTTGAGTCTGCTGCTCAATGAGATGCTTTTGCATCACTTCACATCCCAATTGGGCCTCGGTTTTCATCTGGTTTCGGGTCGACACGTCGGTTCAAGTTGTCGGAAGCGTCTGCGTCACTTTTTTTCCCCCCGCCGTTTGATTGGTCTCGGCTTCCCGCAACATCCCAATGTGACACCAGATAAAAACCAGTGACAGGCCATTACCGCTCATCAGCCGCTATCGTTGTAATCGCGCGTGTCAGCGCCTCATCAAAGCGGCGTTCCGGCAAATTGCGACGTCTGTGTCGCCTTGTCAGATGGTAACGTGCGATCCGATGACGCGCAGCTTCTGATACATGAAATCTTTTGACACGGAAAGATGTTTTGAAAAACACCTTTCATTAGCATGCAACAAGGGCACTGCTAAAAGCTAGCTAGCTAAAATGCCCCCCCCCCCAACTGGATTGACAGCGTAAAACTAATCCTTTGTGTATTTTGTTTGAATCATATTAGAAGACTTGAAAGCATTTTAAATCGTGAGGAGAAAAAGCCTCACTAATCAGTTTCCTTGAGTAATGATTAACAGTGTAGTGGCAGTTCACTTGCAACGTTTCTTAGTTTGACTTGCCACATTTTGGAAGCAGCTTCCCCAAATGACGTTTTGGCATCTTTTTTGTTTCCGTGCGAGCGTTGTGCTCTCAAAGAGCGGCGGCGGCGGCGCCTAATTAAACTTGACATTTTTATTCAATGGCGCTAGAAAAACAGAAGGGAGCGTGTGCGTGGATATATTACGCCGCAGATAGGATGAGTTCTTTAATCAATTGCGACTCGCGGAATCAAACCTTTTTTTTTTTTTTTATTTCCGTTCACGGTGACGTGCGGTTATTAAAATGAATGCTATTTTCCAGGAAAACGTTTGGATGTCGACTGTCACAGGAGGTCTAAGGCAAATGGCTTTGCTTTTCAATTATTCTGACAGTTTGCCACCGTACATTTGCACTTTTTTTTTTCGTTTTCATTTACATCCAATTTTTTTTTGTATTTTGTGACACTTGGCAAGATTTCTTACATTTACTTATTCAGTCTACTTTTTAATCGTTAATATTTTCCCGCTTTTATCTCATTTGAACACCTAAGTTTTTTTATTTGAAGACTTTTTGAAGTCCTTTATTTTACATTTTTACTGTAAATTTCGTTCCCACTGCCATCGTATTGAATTATGTGCATTCCACCATGCTGAAATATTAAAAAAAAAAAAAAAAAGCTTGTTTGGTGAGGTGCTTGGAGTCTCTCCGAAGATGATGTGACAGTCTGGTGAGGAAGCGTGCATTCGAGTGAACACGAGTGACCATGCATCATTCCCCTTCTGAAAAAAAAAAAAAAGAAACAAAATCCTGGTCCGTCATTGGCTTCCTGTGGCGAGTTAGCCGGCGAGGCCCCCGGGGGGCCGCCGGTGTGGCCGCGAGGGGGCTTCATGCATAATTCACATGGGCAAATGGTTTGATGTAGCGCGGGAAGCTTCATCTCGGAAGCAGGCGTCGGGAAGCGAGAAGCTAATGTGTTTATTATGCTGAGATAATGGCGTGAAATTGAGGCCAGGGGTGCTGGATTCCGAGGAGTGTTTATACTTTATATTCATCGCCGCCATGACGCCGAATGCCTCCTGCTCACGTGCTGCGTGTGTGTACGTGCGTGTGTGTACACTCATTAATGAGTAAAGTAGGCAGTAAAGGCTCAGCAGATGTTTTCCTGCAATGTGTATTAAGTGTAATGTACACTTTAGCATTTCGAGATCATTTTGCATTAGGAGCAGAGGGAGTAAATACTCCACTAGATGGTGCTGTACTACTTTTCTTTTCCCCACAACTAATGATTGATGGTTCATTTTCCCAAAAGGGACAGCCAAGTGGTGGCCCGGGGGCTGCATATAGGCCGTATTCAAACTTTGCCCCTAATTTAAATTTTTTTTTTTTTTTTTTAAGTGCGTGGTCCTCAAATACTGCAACTCTGGAATTAGTCACAAACTTAACGTGTTAAATTATTTTGGCACAGAAAATATGAATTTACTAGTTGATATTAAAAGAAGCCAAAAAATCCATTCATACATTTAAAATTTTTCTTTCTTGTTCTGAATGTAGCAATGCAGGTGTACCTAATGACATGTCCACTTAGAGAAAGCAATTGCATTGTTTAGTATTGAGCGCGTGTGCGTGTGCGCGTACGTGCGTTCGTCACGTCACTCAACCTGACACTTGAGTCGAGTTTTTGCGTGGCGTGCTAATCATATTCATGACGACCTGCCGGTAAATTGAGGTCAGGTGGTATCAGTCGCAGCAGAGCGTGTGCTTCTAACGTCATATTCAGAGAAATATGAAATAATAAAAAAAATGTAACGAACGGGTGTGCGAGTCTCGCAGCAGGAGGAAGAGGAAATGAAATTGCTTCTCCTCAGCTTCTTTTAAGAATGAAAAGTAATCAACTCAATTCACACTGCGGGATTATTTTAAGCGTACGTTCAAGTTTTTTCCTCGAAGTGAAGGGAGGGGGCAATATAATCACTCCGTCGTGTATAAAACAAAATAAAAGCAAACAAATGCAAAATGAAATCAAGTCTCCTAAAATACAGTGGGCCTATGTTCCAGGTGGAAAAAGAAGTGAAGCATTGTTGGGAGTCCGCAGAACTGAACCTTTTAGAGGCTCGCCAAACTGAAGTTTCAGATGCAACTTTTAAACGAGACAGAAGCGCTCTAACTCCACATTTTGTTAGCGGGCTCGTGTCAGCTGCTGTTCTGAACCCGTCCGTCAGAACATTCCCACGCCAGTGAGCTCTTTGTTATTTTGTTTTTTTGGATTTTCTTCAAGAATCTCCCCTGGTAGCTGAAGCCCTAATAATTAATAACAAAGAAAATCATGCTTGATAAAGCTCAAACTATTCAACTTCAAGATGGATTCCAATTAGGCTTAAAAATAAAAGCAAAAGTGATCCAAAACCAAGCCAAAAAGTGAACTTAAGCCAAAAATAAAGTAAAAACTTAGACAGCGCAGAAAAAAGGGCCAAGTAAACCAAAAATGACTGCAAAGGGATTTTTGAGGATCTGCCCCGCAGCGACGAGCACGGCCGCCACACACTGCGTGACCTCGGCTACGGCAGCGTGACGCGACACGGCGCTAACGGCGGGACGTCGGGCCGGGCACCGCACATCAAGCCACTTAGAGCGTTCCCCGTGCGCTGCGCAATAGCGGGGGGTCGCCCGGGTGTGGTTGCAAGTGTCGTCCCACGGGGTGCGCTTGCACCACTTAACAAGTCCACCCACTGTTGCCTCGGGATTCTCAACCTTCCCCCTTCTGAAGTCCTGACCTCGTGAAAGTTCGTTAAGTGTTGGAAATGAAGCGGCTTCATTAGCGAGGGAACGACTTTGCTACAGTGTCGCTTATTTGCATTTGTCTGTTTGAATATGCACGGCCAACTTTTTCCAACAAGTATTTTAGCTTTGGGTAATGTCTATTTTTTGGAATGTTCTGTAACTTATGGCAAAGATGGGATAGGGTTAAAAAAATATCTTTTGAAATGGCTTTTTTTTCTCCAAGCTTTTCTTCCATCCCATACTTCATTTCCTGGGAGGCTGGCAGGCTTGCCTCCAAGGGACGTTTGCGGCTGTTTGGGTCTTGGGCGGAGGAGGTGGCAGGCTGTTGATTTGACTGAGCACTTGTGACAATCCTGAGGACACCACAAGTGCCAGGCTCTCCATTCCGGAGGCCACATTGCAGGAGAGCAGATGAGCAGAGACCCTGGGCGTCAGGCGGGGTGGGGGTGAGGCTCGGGGGGGCGTCAATGTGGATGCACGCTGCCACCCAGAGGACGATTGATGCAACTCTTTTGCTCATTTACACGTGCAGAGGTGTTGAAAAGGGGTGCACGCACTTTTGAAAAACGCTGGTTTTCAACCCCTGTCGTCCCACCCCCGCTGACACATCAGAGTTTGAACCCAAAAGCAGCCTCACCTAACCTCAGCCCAGCACCAGTCTTCCCCTGTGGCTCGCCGTCACGCTGGGCACCGGGCTATCTCCTTCGAGGAATTGTGGCAATAAAGGAAGGCCATTATCACAGTCACCTGGGAGGATACCATGGCGATTGCGAGTAGCGTGACAGGAAGCCAGCTTCTGGTACTCATTATAAATCATATTCCGGCTCCCGCGCCCAGGAAACCTATTTTAATATGACTTTGTTATTTATCCTTTTATAGACTAAAAGATTGAAATATTTCCTGCGGCTCTTTTGTCAAAACCATCTGATGAACTTAACTAAGCCATTGACAACTTTACTTGACTGAATAAAACAATGAGTTACAATATTGGTTAACTGTCGGTTGGTTAGTCAGTCATCCAGTTGTTAGTCGATAAGTCAGTTCGTGAATGAGTTAAGTTGCGAGTTAGTTGTAAAGCTTCCATGGCAGAACGGCGACAAAAAATAAGCAGCAACCTTACCAGATCCGTTGAGTAACCTTGACGCCCTTCAAAGAATGACAAACACGTTCGTCCTAAATGCTGCGCAACGCGCCGTCCAAGAAACTTGTCGGTTCCAGCGTTGGTTTGTTCATCCATCTGTGCGTCCGTCTGTTGGTGCCATCAGCCAACTTGGACGAGGTTGGGATATCTCTGTCCGTTTGTCACTGCGCTGACCTGACATCCGTCAATGTGACAGCGCTGAGGGGAAAAACACACAATGGGAAAAGCAAATAGTTGAATTTGTTCCTTGGCCGAGCTCCTTGACCATAGTCAATACCAAATAAATTAGCCGCATTAAAATGAACGGAAATGCAGATTGTAAATGAACGGACAGCTCAGAACCTACATACGGACCAAGTGATGGCTAAAAAAAATATATATATATAAATTGGGGCCGTTGTTTGTCAAGTATCACCTGAGAAAGCAGTCGCCTTTGCTGGGCGCTGTCCAAACAACATTTGTGGATCTTTAAAAGGAGCCAGAGAGGGCGCACCAACAACGTTACCCACCATCTGTCTTTTAATTCCATTTTCTTCCCAGTTTGGAAGTTCAAGGACATCAAGACATTCCATTTGCTCTCTCCTCCTTCTTCTAGATTGGATTTTTTTTTCTTCTTTAAATCTCCTAAGCAGAAAGAATTGCACGGGAACGACTGCTGAAGGAAAGCTATTGATTATAACAAACCTAATGTCTCCACAAGGAGCGGGATCAATAGCGCTAAGCTGGCTCATATCTACTGCATATGTGAGGCTAACACTTCCTATTCAGAGGTCATCTGCACCCATACAAACACACAATCACCATTCTTAACTGTGCTGTCATTAATATTTAATAGAATTCTTGATTAGTGCGGTCCCAGATCTTTTTATGCCACGGACCGGTTTCTCATCAAGCAATGTTTTGAAAGACTGTCAGAGAAACAAATAAAAAACAAATGGTTTCAATAATAAAAGGTCTATTTCACACTGATAGGATGGTGCAAACAAAGCAATTAATTCCGTGTTTGTTTGTTTTTGGGGGGAGGTTAAAATCTTGATATTGCCGACAGGCACCCAGCTGCTCATACACAAACGACGTCACTCACGAGGCCCCTAAAAGCGCACAGCCAACATCAAACACAATAAATAACTTTATTATACCAGTTTATTTCTACAAATACCAGGTTTAAACATTAACCATGGTGGCCCTGGGTCAGTATAACATTGTTGGGCCACCTTTGACGCTTGCCAGATTGGGCCGGTACAAATTTCATAAATGAGATGATTCATATAATCATGTTCTATATATATAAAAAATGATATTTTCACTGCTCACCATTCATCATTTTAATCTCTGCGAACAGTGAGCATTTACTGTAATGTAGTATGTCGTAATTTAAAATCTCTTAATTCTCATGACTCTTTCGAGCAGCTTCTCTTAGAAATGAGGGCGAGTTCAATCAGAGAACACGCACACATTAAATGAGGCATGTGGGTGTGTAAAATGGAAATGTCGCTGCTGTAATATCTGCCTGCACGACTCAGCACAATCCACCACTGCAGCAAAGTGTGTGGTTTGAGACTAAAATATTTCAAATGTGAAGTACACTATTGCCATCTGCAGGCCTTAGTGTGTAACACAACCTGGCAGTGCGAGTAAGTTAACCATTCTTCTTCGGTGGTCTGGTCCCGTTTGCGTTCACCAGCTTTGTGACACAGTCGCACGGCGCCACCTATTGACGATTAAGAATATAATAGGGGGGAGATGATTGGATAACGGCCGTGTTTAACTGATTTGATTGGCTGCAATTGAAACACGTAAATTGGATCTTTTTTTTACAATTGTTAAACATTTTATTGAGAAAACAATTAAGATACAATAAAAATGTTTAATATAACAATACGCAGTTTAATATAGAGTTTTGAATCGTCCTGTGGTTACGGTTGTTGATGGGTAAATGCCCACCAATCAGAGGGCAAAGAGTGTACGTTGCTGGGCAGATTATGTTAATATATGCAATACGACCATCGCTGCAGCTACCATTCTGAGGTAAGAACAGCTTGCTTTTTTCCATACAACGTCTTAAAACCAAGGATTTCCTCTACTGAGAAGCGCCGCGCAAGTGGCAAGTAGTCTTTCTGTTGTCAGATATTTGTCTGCTTTCCAGTGCGTAAACGCCGATAAAGAAGATATTTGTCGCTAGCTCGCTCTTCGTCCATGTCTCCCGACGCTAATAGTCCCACCCAAAATGGAGCCCGTCTTCCTTGTTCCACACTCGCCTTGAAGGGCTGGGATAGACAAACCAACGTGGGGGACGGGTGGATCGACGGAATTAAGGCACTTATCTACTGGTTCATATCACGTTTTGTTCATAATGTCAGAAAGAAGTCAATGACGCGTGGAACGAGATGCTATCCGTTCCTCTTATGTCGGCTTTCCAGTGGCCCTAAAAGGCCGAAATGCTAACACCGAACGCCCGCGTTTCTACTGCGCTCTAATTTGTGGTATGGTCCGGTTGGGACCGACAACCTGCGGGGTTAACATGGGGGGGTAAAGCTCATTTATCGATTAGGCTATTTTGACTGATTAAGTTTACCGTTGGTTCCCCCCCTCCATGCACAGTTGCTATTGCTTCGACACGAATTTGCATTTGGACACCGGTTCCCCGACGGCTTTGCCGGCAAACCTTAGCCGACCTTGATGTGCTTTACCCCTGCTTCGAGTGTACGCGATTACCGCTCTGCGTGCGTATGATGGAGCACGCTGCTGCTTGCTGTTGGTGTATTGACAACCTGTGAACATTCCCAGAACGCGTTTTTTTTAATTTCCCCCAATGGACGTATTCAAAATTTATCCTGCAAATGCGCTGCATATTTTTATATTTACGCCAAAAAAAACCCAACCCATTTTATTGTATGGCAAGCATATTCTTTGTAATCTATGTTTAAACTTACAATAAACTCATCTGACACTTAATGTGACAATGTAATGGAGTCTATATAGTCACAAATATAATACAGTCACAAATTCATTTTGTATGAACTCTTTAGTTGAACATAAAGCCTAAAGTTTAGTCTGGTGTTGTGTTCAAAAATTTGTAGTTGCTCTTCAGTTTCTTTGTCCGCCATTAATTGACGATGAAGGTGTCCGTGGTCATTTCAAGAGGACTGCGGTGACGGCTGACCACCACGACCATCTGCGTTGCCATGGAAACCAAGCCAAAGCCTCCTACCGTGTGGAGTCAGTCCACAAACACAGATTCGGCCGATGCCACACAGGTTTAATAAACTTACTCAACGCCGTTTAAACAAGTTGAATTTCCCACTCGAACTAATTTGGTTTTATAGATCACACAATGGTCATCTGCAGTACTCATAATAATATAGTCAAATTGTGCAGTGCATTTGACAAGGGGTAATAATGTAGCAGGAATGGTGATTGTCTTGGTTTGAGTTGCAGGTTCACTTCGAAGGTGGCACGGTGGCCCAGATCGTGTACAGTGGTGACGCTGGCGATCAGGCGGAACGCGGGCAGCAGCAACAGGTGGTTTACACGGCCGACGGCAACTCGTACACATCGGTGGAGTCGGCCGAGCACACGCTGGTTTACATTCACCCTGCGGATGGAACTCAAGTCAGGCTTGTTTTTAAAAAAAAAAAGTGTATATATATATTTTTTTTATCAGGGCTTCTTTCATCCATTCTTGTAATTTCCTCTCAGGCAGTGTTTGCAGATCAACCTCAAGTTGCGTACATCCAGCAGGACGGCACGACTCAGCAGGTGCCTACGGGAGGATTGTCAATCCATTTTCTTATTTTGAAAGTTTTAACTCGATCATTAATTAAATCTACTGCTGCCCCTCCGCAGGTGGCGGTGTTGCTGCCGAGCGGGCAGAACATGAATACCGCCAGTCTGCACGTTCTCAGCAATGTGGCCGAGGCACCACAGGCCACCTTGGAACCGGCATCTCAGGTGAGCTCTTGATTCCTTGCATCATAATAATATTCTAAATGAGGTTGAAGTTTAGGTCTTGCTAATTTCCTTCCATAGGCCAAAGAGTGACTGTAAATTCTAGATGTCTGTCTTGACCAACACCATTTTGGATTCCAACCTGTCCAGCAGGAGCAACTGCCCGTGTCCGATTCGCTAGCCGACATGGAGCAGCCCCCATCCAGCCCTCTCGGGGCCATGGACACCACGGACGACTCTGAAGAAGACAACGATGATGAAGACGAGGATTCGGACACAGACGACTGGGAGCCTCGTCAGCGCTTCAACCCTCACAACCTCTGTGAGTCCATATTTTCAATGTTACCGCTCACATTACCGTTACAGCAAGAAAGTGTGCCTAACCCCTCCCAGGGTGCGAGGAGTGCAACAACACCAATCCCTCGGAGTGTTTGAACCACGGGGCCCTCCACCCGATCCCCAACCGGCCGGTGATGTCCAGGGCCCGCGCCAGTCTGCCTTTGGTCCTCTACATCGACCGCTTCCTGGGCGGGGTCTTCTCCAAGAGGCGCATCCCTAAGCGCACCCAGTTCGGCCCAGTGGACGGACCCCTGGTGGCCCAGAGCGAGCTGCAGGACAACTACTTTCACCTGAAAGTGAGCCCTAACACGCTGAGACAGGATGGAAACTGTAAAATCACTTTTATTAACTGGACAGGCACATCATTGGAGTTAGTATTTTTTTGTCTTAATTGAGCTAGGGCACATGTTGCACGGTGCATTGCCAAGACCGCCACCTACTGACAAGTTACAGTATTTTTTTCAAACAACTGCTGATTGTTTACCACTCCGCCTTTTTCCATTGCTTCCGCAGCTTTGTGTGCTGGACTCTGAAAAAGACGGCGAGAAGTCAGAAGACACGTGGCTGGACTTGTCTGACGAAGACAGCTGCAACTGGATGATGTTTGTAAGGCCCGCCCAGAACCATCTGGAGCAGAACTTGGTGGCGTACCAGTATGGCGCCGACATCTTCTACACCACCATCAAGAACATCGAACCCAAGCAAGAGCTCAAGGTCGATGGCGTGCCGTGTCTTGAGCAGAGTCAACTTTGGTGCGGACATTTGGAAACTTAATTTTTGCATCCCTTTGCAGGTGTGGTATGCAGCGTCCTATGCAGAGTTTGTCAATCAGAAGCTTCACAGCGTTACAGAAGAAGAGAGAAAAGGTGAGCGTCGTCATCATCATGTCGTAATAGTCGATTGATGGTTTTAATGATGACGATCAATTGCCTCATGCGTGCTCTTCCCTCATTCGGTTCTTCCTTCAGTTCTGCGGGAGCAGGAGAAGAACTGGCCGTGTTACGAGTGCAGCCGGCGTTTTGTGAGCTCCGAGCAGCTCCAACAGCATCTCAACCTGCACGACAACATGATCTACTCTGTTGGCAGGTAACGTTCTCCTTCATGTTGCAGCACCTGGCTTTTGATCACAAAGGACAGATTTTATTCATTTTGGCTCTTCCTCCTCCAGGTCCAGAGGGCGTGGCCGGGTCAGGGGCAGGAAGCGATTTGGGACAGGGAGGAGACCTGGGCGACCGCCTAAATTCATACGTTTGGATGCGCCGGTTGAAGATGATGTGGGCAAGACGACGACGGTAAGTAGCTAGCAGTTTTAATACCATCAGACATGCTCTGCTAGAAATATATACAAGTTGAATTGGTTTTTGTTTTATTTTGTTAAATTATTCTTTTTTTTTGTTTTGGTTTATAATCATTTGGATTTTTTTTTTTTCACCTTCTTCTCAGGAGATGCCAGAGCTGACCGAGGCACAGCCACCGGACGAGCCAACGGAGGCGGCTCACAACGGCGTCGAGATGACGGCGTCCGAACCTGACACCGAGGCAGACGGCCAAACGGCCTCCCCGGCGCCGGATCCCGTTTCTACCCTACCTGCCGACGTGGACGTGCCACTCCCGACCAAGGAGGACCCTGTGCGGAAGGACCAGTCGGATGCTCCGCTCTCGTCGCCGGACGTGCGGCGCTTGAAAAAGATACGGGTGAGACACAAACGCCGATTACAAGGTGTTTGAGTGTGTGTTTGTTTGTCAACATTGTGTTTCTCTTCCTTATGCGGGCCTCTTTCAAAGACGGATGTCCAGGTAGGAGAGCCAATCAAAAGGCTGAAAAAGCGATTGAATCGGTTGCCTCAGTGTCGATATACTGTATCTTTATTATATTTATTTATTTTACAGTATGTTGCAGGATGTTAACCATAAGGATAATTCTTGTTTGTTTAAATCAAAAGACAATAAACATAATTTGTCACCTGTTAATTATATTAGTTTGTTTTATAAAAAATAATAACAAATAAAAGCAAGTTTTGAATGAAATGGTCATGTATTCATACTTATATAATAAAAAAAAAGCTCACAGTGTTTCCTGTGCGTGTTGTCAGAACGCAGCGCTGCAGCATCACTTCATCCGCAAGAGCTTCCGCCCCTTCAAGTGCAAACACTGCGACAAGGCATTCCGTGACAAAGACAAGCTGGAGCAGCACCTGCGTGTGCACGGCCGCGACACCTTCGTCTTCCCGTGCCACCTGTGCAGCAAAACCTTTGTAACTGACACAGCACTGGACGACCACCTGCTGGTCCACACCGAGAACCGCTCGTACGCTTGTCTGCTGTGCGCCGAGACCTTCGAAAGGCTGGACGTGCTCAGGGACCACATCGAGATGCACGCCGTCGACGGCGTCTTCACCTGCCCGTCTTGCAAGAAGACCTTTCCCGACTTCATCCAGGTCAGTTGGTTTTCCCTCGCACGAGACCGTCGGTGTCTCTTGTGAGACTTTGGCTCAGGACTCAGTCATGGACTTTCTGAAACTCTCGTCCCGGCTGGAATTTGTACCGTGTCTCGTGTTGAGGTCTTTGATTTTTTTTCCACTAGGTGAAGAAGCACATCCGCTGCTTCCACTCCGAGAAGATCTTCCAGTGCCCCAACTGCGACAAGGCCTTCTGCCGGCCCGACAAACTGCGCCTGCACATGCTGCGCCACTCCGATCGCAGGGACTTCCTGTGCTCCACCTGCGGCAAGCAGTTTAAGGTCAGGCCAAAGTGCAAGAGGTTTGAATATTCAATCATGGCTTGCTTCTCCATCTGACATCTGCAGGGGCTTGCTTGTTTGTAGAATAATTAATAAAAGATTGTTGTATGTTCCTCCAGAGGAAAGACAAGCTGCGGGAGCACATGCAGCGGATGCACAATCCCGAACGGGAGGCCAAGAAAGCCGAGCGCAATCAGCGCTCCAAAAGCCACAAAATGAAGACGCCCACCACCGACTTTGAGAGCTTTATGTTCAAATGCAGACTATGCATGATGGGATTCCGGCGCAGAGGAATGCTGGTGAGCACGCTAAAGCTCGCCGTCGCTCGTAATGAGAGCCGGCCGGCCGTGAATGTTGATGATATGTCGTGGCAGGTGAATCATTTGTCCAAGCGTCACCCCGAGATGCGCGTCAACGACGTCCCCGAGTTGACGCTGCCCATCATCAAGCCCAACCGGGACTACTTCTGCCAGTATTGTGACAAGGTGACCCGACCATCACACGCAAAATAATAACAAATGTTTATAAATAAAGTGACATTCGATCACCTTGTTGGCAGGTGTACAAGAGCGCCAGTAAGAGAAAATCGCATATACTGAAGAACCACCCGGGAGCCGAGTTGCCGCCCAGCATCCGCAAGTTGCGCCCGGCCGCTCCCGGCGAGCCCGACCCCATGCTGACCACGCACACGCAGCTGGCCGGCACCATCGCCTTCGCGCCCGTCTGCTGCCCGCACTGCGACAAGCAGTACAGCAGCAAGGTCAGTGTGAGGTCACAGGATTGGAGTCATACGTTCAACAGAACTCTCTGGAAAACCTGCCAAGTCACTCATATGTCAAGGCGTTGTTGCATGTGTGTCTCAGACAAAGATGGTGCAGCACATCCGGAAGAAGCATCCAGAGTTTGCTCAGCTCACCAACACCATCCAAGCGCCCCTGGCAACGGCCGTCATCACCAGCACGCCTGCCGTCATCAGCACGGACAGCGCCTCCACTGAGGCGGTCGTGGTAAGTCGTCGACGTTGCAGTATAGCAGATGATAATTTCAAATATCCTAAATCTAATATTGTTTATTGTAGCACAGATGAATTGATTGCTTGTGTTTATTAAGACAAATATGTTTTGGCTGGCAGACCACTGACTTGCTAACGCAGGCTATGACTGAGCTCTCCCAGACGCTGACTACCGACTACAGAACACCGCAAGGAGACTACCAGAGGATCCAGTACATCCCCGTATCCCAGGCAGGAAGCACCTTGTCCCAGCCGCAGCACATTCAGCTGCAGGTGGTCCAGGTGGCGCCGGTAACAACCATGACTTTTCTTTCTCGACTTGAGTAGGTTAATAGTTAAGGGAGGAAGCTCAGTTTTGCCTCGTGGCAATTTTGAAGATCAGGAAGTTGAAATGAAGGTTAGGTTTTTGTTTTGTTTAGTAGGATGGAAAAAAGGCTCCAGTTTCAAAGAAGTGTAACTTTCCCCTTTGGCGAGTATTGAAAGGACCCGGTGGTCACCATGTTTGTGTTTGGCCAGGCTTCCTCCCCGCACTCTCAGCAGCAGACGGTGGATGTGGGCCAACTGCACGACCCGCACGGCTACAGTCAGCACTCCATCCAGGTGCAGCACATCCAAGTCACCGAGCCCTCGGCTTCTGGGCAAGGTGTCGCCCAGGTACGAGTCCATTCAACATTCGTTCCTTCACGAAAATAAAAACGTGATACTGATGCATTGTTTGGGTTTTAACTCCAACCACATACTCGCTCAGGGCTAACCAACGGAACAATACAAATTAGCAATTTATTTGAGAGGATAAATTCAAATCAGATGAGATTGTGGTTGCAAAAGTGTGCACACCCTCTGATAATTTCAGATGTTTCTGTCACGTTAAATGATTCATTTCCCTGCTAGAATACATGACAGTAAGCATCTCTAACTTTTCCCCCAGGTGAGTGGTCAGCCACCAAGCCCCAATTCCCAACAGACAAATCAGGAGCTGAGCCCGGCCCAGCTGACCCCTGTGACGCTGGCTCAGAATCACAGTCTTCAGGGCAGCGGGACGCCTCAGCAGCAACAACAGCAGCAGCAACAACAGCAGCAGCAGGGAGCAGTGCAGCACGCCTACATACCTGGGAACTGGAACTATCGAGGTTATCGTGAGTCCGGTCTGCTGTACACACTCGCAGCTTCCTGCCATGTGACCAATGAGCTCTTCTTTTTACTACCTGTACTTTTACCCAAGCAGCCTCTGAGATCCAAATGATGACACTGCCCCACACTCAGTACGTCATTGCCGAGGCCACTACGCCGGTGACCGGAGCCACCAGCAACCAGGTGAAAACGGTGAGTGGACCTCAAACCCAGCTCGAGATCCTTTGTGCACATTATGATTTGTTCTGGTATCTTTCATTTAATATTTTGACACAAATGGATGCAATTCTCCCCTGGGTCCCCCCAGACGCATTACGTCATCTCCGAAGGTCAGACGGAGCTGGACGGCAAAACTTCAGGTGCCGTCAGCTCGGGTCCGAACCATGGCGAACACTTGGAGCCGTCGGCGCGTCAGCAAGCCTCCACACAGTATATTATCACCACCACCACCAATGGCAGCGAGCTCCACATCACCAAACCCTAAACCCCCCCTGAACTTTGACCCCCTCGCTTCTAATCCACTCCCACTACTAATCCTGCCCATTGGCAGTTTTGGAGCACGTGGACTAAAAATCAAATGAAGACTTGATGAATTTAGGAGGCAAGATGAAGACCAGCACAGTTTTATGTGTTTGTAAAGTGTTATGTTGTTGTCGATGTGTCACACGCTGCTAGAAAAGTCAACAAATGACAAGTCTCGAAATTATTTCCAGCTTTCCAAACATCAACTCCCGCCTAAGTGGGGGGGGGGGGGGGGGGGGGCTTTTTTATGCTTTTGGAATACCCCAAAAAAATCACTTATTTGTAAACCAAAACTCCAACAGAAAATGAAGATCTTCCAATTTAATAGCGCAGGCGTCACGTTTTTGTCCCTAAATGATTAACGGCGTTCTACAACCTTATGGTGAAAGCAAATGGGTTTTTACAGTACACCAAAAATATTAAGAGGTAACAAAAACTAAAAAAAAAAAAAAACATGACCAAATAAAAGAAAATCAAAAACTTTTAATCAAACCCTTGTATAAAATAAACCAATACTATTCACAGGGGTAGGTTAGTCTAATTGCAAAATTTCCTAAAGTTTACAGAAATTTTGACAAAGGTGCCACCTCATGTTTAATGCAAGCATGTGTAATGTTGTATTGTGAGCTAATTATAGCTCAGAGTTGCTTGAGAGGACAGGAAGTGGCTGTGTTGCTTTCCGAGGCGGGGCACATCCATCAATCTCACGGTTAGTACCTGTTCTACAAGATCGGCAGGTAAATCGAAAGTCTCGTCATGCCGCTCGAGTGCTTTTCCCCACTTTCCCGAAGCATGTCAGCTGGCCGCACATGACGCTCAGCGGTGCCGGAGGTCACGATGGCCCGGGTTCTGGCGCAAGAGCGGTTCTGGACCGGGCCCTGGACCGAGCCAGCCGCGGGGGGTGGGAAGGAGAACCTGTCCGGGAGTGTTTGGAAAAGGCACACAGGTGAGATCTGCTGACACCTCAACGATGATTTGAAGCACAAATCTACAAATATTTTGTTGGCACGAGCAAATATGACTTGTGGATTGCTTTTTGTTTCAAGGAAGCAACTTTTTTGTTTGCCAAATAGCAATCCTCTGGAATGCAGTTGTTTACACTTGCCTGATTATCTTTGACCTTTTGCTCAATGGTAAATGGAATGAGGTAGCTCAGATTTGCAGAATAGTGAACTAAGGCTTGACATGGAATTTTTTTATTTGATGCCGATTTTGGTATTTGGCTGAATAAAACTTATAACTGATTAATCAAGTGAGTCACAAATATAAAGTATATATATATATTTTTTTAAAACAACTACAGGTGGAAGATTTAACAGTTTTGCAGTACTTAGTACCTTTAAAGTACTTTTAGCATTTAAATTGACAAGAGAATGAGAAATTGGTGGGGGACAGCTTGCTGAAATTTTTTACTTTCTGCAGCTCAGAGCACCCATCACGTGATCTTCAAATGCTGTCGACCTCATCAGCCACACAAAGGTGGAGGAGGAGAAGGTGGAAGAAGCTCTTCAGCACAGGATGCGTCACGTTCCTGCCAGTGGCTGCGGTGTGGTCCATTTGCCACCTGGGGGCACCACCGTCTCTAGAAGATGTGTGTTGGCGAGGGACACTCCTGTGCCTTTTGTGGGGAACCCTGGCAGGCTGCATCTACACGCTGCTGTGGTACTTGAAGTCGTCCCTGGGACAGGAACCCGCTCCCGCGATCAAAGAGGAAGTTGTTACTCAAATCAAGATGATGACAAATGAGCGGTGAACTCTTTTTTTTTATTTTTTTTATTAGCTATATTCTTTATCATCTTTATCACTTATTTGTGAAACCTTTTGGTATATTATGATTATATAACACTGCCCTCTGGTGGTCAAGGAATGCATTAAGGCAACACTACTACGGCATGAGCAGAAAAAAAGTGAATATTTTCAGCCCCCAACAAAATAATCTACAGAGCACATCTAATTTCGTGGCCTTGTGTTGCAGGTCCTCAAGTTCAGGTGTCCCAATTCCTCTGGCTCTTGCCTTGACTGAGAGCCTGCTACTGAGCATCCTTCAGGAACCTCTGACAGACCCTAGCGGCCCTCACATGCAAGATCTCCTCTCCAGGTTGGAGGTGAGTCTTCATTTTCTCAGGTGACATGCGAAAGACTCGTTCATTCTCCCCCATTCGCAGTCCGTGTTCAACACGCTTGAGAGCGTTGACCCGGGGTCAGACTTCACGGAGCTGACTGAAAAAGTGACGCTCGTTCAGAGCTACTTACGGAAAAGGTCAGTGCAAGCTTTCTCTGCAGAAATAGAAAGTCTGGAATCAGATTTGATTTGATATTGCCATGGATGTTTCTCAGACGCTTCTCTCCGTGTGCAGGAGCAGCTCACTGAGAAGGTTGCTTCAAATCCAGGCTGAGTTTGAAGCCGGCATAAAAGAACTGCAGGAGGGCGTGGAGGTTCGCTGGGGCCGACTGGAAGAGCTTCACACCGGAGTCACGCTTACCAAAGAGGGCGGTCAAGAGCCTGAAGACTTGGCGTCGGCCCACCAGGACGCCGAGGTAAACAATATGTTGTCTGGAGGGCTTGAGTTGCTTCTTAGACAACTTTTGGGAATGCCTCAAAATTCTTGCAAGTGTACATCACTGATGAAATTGTTTTTTATTGAATTAAAATGAGCTCATAATTTTTTCGCAATGTTTGCTTTTTGCCTTCTCAATTAACATTTCATGCATCTGCAAAGACCTTATCTGCAGTCTTGAGCCACCACAGGAAGCAACTAGGTGACTGCCAAGCTCTCCTGAAAGATTGCACACAGCTCCTTCAGGTAAACATCATCTGAGGAACTGCCGGGATGTTATCAAGCTCAGTCTTGCCTGGTCTTCTAGGAGTTGATTTGGAGTCACAGCCATGCAGGCAGCACGCTCAGAAATTGCGAGAGTGAGTCCGTGTGGCCCGAGATGCTGCTTCAGTCCAACATGGAGCAGGTAGTCATTCTTTTCAATTGTTTCTTGGTTCTTCATACAGAATTGAAAAAAGTTCTGCTTGTGTTCATTCACAGTTTGACAAGGTGCAGGAGAGCTTCCTGTCCTTGGAACAGCAGACCGCCACCTTCCAGGCTCACCTAGAGGGGCTGTCCACAGGTAAGGAAAGGGAGCATGCCAGCGGGGCCTCCTCGCCGGACCTCAACGGCGGACTCTCCGGTGAAGTTTCCTCAGAGCATCTCGACTCAGACGACGAGTCGGACGGTCGCCTCTCCTTGTGTCAGAGGTCGGCGCAGCACTTGTCATCCACGATTGGACGCTTGCGAAAATCAGAAAGAAAGAAAAAAGAACGGATTGGACATTAGAAAGAAAGGTGATGAATATTCCAAATAACCAAAAGTTGCAGGTAAGACTCACCCATGGCTGAGAATGTGAATATGAATGTCTGACACAAGGGGGCGCCCTAACACCAGTTATCATCATGCATCTCAGTATTAATCTGCCATGCCTTACAAACTGATTTCCAGTCTGTTAGCTATGTTGCTGCACTTGTCTGTTCAAATTGAGCATGCAGATGAGCGAAAAGTGAGGGATAATTTGAAAAAAAATAGTTAGAGCTGCAGGCAGCGATGTACGTGCCTTGTTTTTCATGGCAAATCTTTTAAATGCTTTCTGATCTGAACCTTTTGACCCTATGCCTCGCAGAAAAGTAGATACCTTGGATTTCTTTTTTTTTCTTCCCATCAGCTTCTTATTTCTGCTTATAACCGCGCCTCATTCAGGTGAATTACTTTGTAGGGGTTTGTCAAAGTAAGAGCTGCTGAATGAACCCAATATGGCTGCTTAAAAACATTAATGGCTGACTTCCTATTCAATTTCAGGCATGAGTCCCTGAGACTTTTGTGGGTCCTGTTATGATCCACCCTATGTAGTGTCCATCTGTGAAACTGTTGTCAGGGGATGTTTTTTGTTCGAACTTTCTTACAGAGTATGAGCCTTTGAACTGGCCCAAAATGGTTGTGCAAAACCAAAATGGCTGACTTCCTCGATAGACTACAAGCGTGTTGCGTAATCAATTTGTTATAATAATAAACTAGTACTTTTGCACTGTCCTGTATGATAAGGGTTTGTCTTTCACTCAAGACTATCCAATTTTATTTTATTTTTTAAGGTAGGGGGGCACAAGGAGCAGAATGAAGGTATCCGAAGGGGGGATGGAGGTCAACGCCGGAAGTATTTTTGTTATTATTATAAACGACGCAGCCCTCTTGACCTGAACGTCTTTGATCCCAAATTCAATTACGTCTCTGAAGGTTCGCCGCGCTCCTTCTGGACAAGTTTGAAGAAAAGTCGTTTGAAAGTAAACACAGATGCCATTCGACTACAGAGGTCGGCGGCATTGTCAATTTTCTTGGGTTGTGTTTGCTCCTCGGGGGGATTGGGATGAAAGGAACGTTATCGCGTGGGTCAGAAGACGGAAGCACATTGGACGGGGTTCAGGCAGAAATGTGTTTGTTAATGGTCAATGAAAAGCGTGTACATTTTGCGAGTTAAAACACAAAAGTAACTTTAATTTGTATTTTGGATTTCACATCGCAAAACAAAAACAGAATCCAGTAGAACGGCGCCTGTTTGAATGTGATGCGTGAATTAGCCATTAGCATTTGCAAACATCTAGCTAGCTACTTCTTATCTTAGCTCTTTTGGATCAGGTAGCCATCAAAACAAATAACAGTTCTTGTTTTGACATCCCCGAAAGATGTATTGAGAAACCGTGATAAGTTGGCTAGCTAGTTGGACGCTAATCCTCGCTGATGGCGCCCTCCACTTGCTGTTTTGTTTGTCACAGCACCTGCGCTGTGTTCAATGAGAAAACAATGTTTGGAAACATCATAAAAATCAGCTAACAGCTTTTATTTATATTCTAATATTGCGTGTTTGTTCATTAATGATGTGTTTTTGCCCGCTTGAGCGCCGCTGCCAGCGGACACGTGCGTCACATCAAAAAGGCCACGCGCAGATGTACGCAATTAGCAACATGGCAGACATTTAGGGGGAGCAAAGGTCCATAAAGTGGCAGATTATTATGTTTCATCTAATGTGGCTGGAGGGGCCGTGCGACATTAATGGAAGCGTTCCTTGAAGTCCGCGCTAAAACTTTACACTCCCCCTTTGGCGCTCGCATGAGACAATTAGCGGGGGGTAGAATAATGTTGGAGTTTTTTCATTTAATAGTTGGAATCCCACAAGAACAAAGTCATATCTTTGCCAGAATATATGAGAGACTCGATGAAAGATTTTTATTTTACAAGCAAAAGGTCATAGAAGGTTTTGCTTTAAGAATTGTTTTAAGTCAATCTTAAGAGATTTTTAGCAAAACTTTGAGTAGTTATCGTATAAATATAAAAGGTAGAATCAACTCATATTTCGCAATAACCCAAGAGAGTAAACGGAACTAATCAAATGATTAAGGGAAGGGTGGGGTACATAAATTGGACTTTTAAATGCAAATCTGTGACGTGCATCCCATTCAAGCTGACGGTCAAATAGACAGTTAAGCAAAACTTGGCCTGATAAAGCTTCTAATCCCTTTTGGAAGCTGAACGTTTTATAATGGCAGCACCTGTCTTTTATCTTTCAGTCATGCTCTTTGTGTCCTGCCAAACATGTGGAGCCCTTAATATCTCCGAATCCCTGCAAAGTAAGCTTTTCTTCTTCATCTCTCAATGTGCAGATGCAGCTGCTGCAAAGATGCTGCTTTAGACTAATAGAAAAGTACTGTAACCTTTCACAGTGTATGACAGAAAACCCTGAAACAAAGAGAATTAAAAATAAATGAATGGACGGAAAAACATTTTAATATGCCAAAATATGGATGTAGATAAATGTAAAATGGGTTTACAGTAAAGGTCAAGTGGGTGGTAATAAACAGCCTGAAGCAAACATACTTGGCCTCTTTTTGGGAATAATACTCGCCAAGCTGTGATGGCTTGTAGTGCAAAAAAATAATAATCTAAAAATGGGGCCCTCGTAAGTCAAGGCACCCGTTTTCATAAATTTTTATCTGTACTCGGGTGACAAACAACCCACCTGCCCCGCCGTGTGAGGCTAAACCAACACGGTGTGTGTCTCCTGCACAAAAGATGCCGACGTGTGGCGGCAGAAGCCGCTCAGTCCACATCCACACCCCCAAATAGGAAAAAATGGAGGAGGAGGGGCAGAAAATTGTGATTCCCATTCAGGGAGTGTCAGCGGCGCACAAAGAGCGACCGCATAACACTGGCGCTAAATCACTCTTAATGGACTTCTTTCTTTCTCACTAGATGACAGGAGAGTGCGTGTGCACGCCTTTTGAAACACAACGTTAAGTAAAAGCAAATGTAGACACTGCATTAGTTTCATTCATTTTGGTTTCTTCCCATGAAATCAGGACATTTTCTTTTATATGTGTATATATTTTTTTATAAACGACTTTTTTTTTTATGTCCAAAAAACATGACCTCATAAAATCCAAGTGACGCACCAAAGTTGCGTCACCCTGCTTCCTTTTTGGCAATCATCATGTCGCGTGTGCCGACTATATGTTGATCATGCATTTTTTTTTTTTTTTTTTTGAAGTTGTGGCTAACCTCGTTGACTCAGTCAAGTCGTGAGCACCCCCCACCATCAGCCTGTCTTATTCTTGGCACGGGTCGGCCTTCAATTTGCCTTCACTGCTGCTGGGTGGAGTATGTTTATGTCGCAGCGTCAGAGTGGAAGGCACAGGAGGCCGATGAGATGCCTGTTTATTCTTTATTTATTTTATTCCTGGTGTGGACAAAGGTGTTTATTTGTTGCTCTGATCTAATCGAGGGGAGGCCTTAATTTTTTTAGTCCTCGTCTTATTTTCTGACAGGGAAAGTAAGGATGTCTATTTGAGATAGTCATTTATTTGTCTCCCTGATATATCAGAAGGGAGATCTTGATTGTTTGTGATTCTTCAATGCGCTGTTAAAATGAGATATGAATATTTGAAACAACTGCCAGTGAGCTGCTGACTGAGCAGAGGCGTGCACTCTGTCATAATTGAAGCCAGTGTTGTGTGTTGGATGGAGGCTTGTCCTCACGGTGTCCCTCCCCGAGCGCCGTGTTGTTGTTGCGAGACCTCCCACGCAAACCCCCTCCCCAAAAAAAACAACACATTAATCCAAGTAGATTATTGTCTGTGATATCATCTAAGTAAAATTGTACAAAGTCAAACTTGAAGCCCTTTTATCAAAATCATTGGAGTTTGAAATTTCACACATCCCCGTGTCCATAAATAACAATCTCTCATTCATTACTTGTATACTGTGTCATTACAACCAATAATTATTAATGACACTAGACATTAATAAATTTGAAATAATGCAAGTAAATATTTCATCATCTCGCTGCTTTTCTTTTAAAATAAAAAAAATCTTGAATATTTTCTGTTGCCGACAAACTTCAGCTTGAGCCAATCTATCAGTAACAACATAAAAGGAAGGCTAGGAAATGTGAATATTGACTTTCCAAGTTCATTTCCAGTGTGCGGCCCTAAATTTTCTACTTGAGTTAAAAAAAAAAAAAAAGTAACCCCAAATCTGCTTCCCTTCTTCTGCCTCTTCTTCGCCGCTCTCCTTGTGTGGTCCACCGTCATTCCCAAACAATCGGCATTAATCCAGGGAGGGAGTGAAGGGGGGCTGGCTGGAGTGTACAGTACACACACACCCACACACACAGAGCCCGAGCAAGGACTTTAATGGCGCTTTATTGTCTTGTTCAAAATGTAGCATCCATCAAAGACTGCCATTAATGTGTTGCAGTCTTGGAAAAAAAACAACTTCATCACTGAAGTGATTTTGCTGAGTCCACATTTGAGCCATTAAAGCTTCATATAGCTAACGTGATGATTTTGCGCTATTTATGAAAGCGTGTTGCCCCCTCCAAAATCAAAGTATGCTTTGCCTGGTTTTCATAAAGGCTAATCAAGCGGCCTGAGCTGCCATTAGCGAATCACCGCATACACTATTTTGACGCCACATCTGCTAACACCCCCCTCGTCTTCCCCCCCTTCCGTCCGCCCTGGTGAAGTTGTGGAGAAGAAGCGGGTCACTTGCTGCCTTACGGCCATTACCGTAATGAACATTGGCATTGTTAATTGTTTTCCGTTGGGCCTAATGAGGTGAGGAGCCGTACGATGCAATTAAGGAAAGGTCGAGGAAGAAGCCCAGGGGGAGAGAGAAAAAAAAAAAAAAGTGCAATAAGGCACTGGAGTGGAGAGGCTGGATTGTCAGTGCAAGTTATGATTAGGAGGCGCAGAAGCAGCCATGTGAAGAAATGAATTTCATGCCTGTTGATTCCGTAAATTCTCCTGGAATGTTGGGATTCCTCTGGAAAGCGCTGGGATATGGGAGGACAGATGAGCAAGAGAAGATAAACATCATCCCCTGACGTAAATGATTTATTTTTCAAATGAGGCAAACTTTTGCAAAGAGCAAAACTTTCTCCAACAATGCTTCATAATGATGATGAACTTTGTCTGACATGTCAATCCAGGCTGTTTGTTGTGTTCATTGAGCGCCACCATGTTCTTTTTCCTGTTCAATGAACCAGCTCAATACCAGTGCCGCCTGAGCCAACACGTCACCACAATGGCGACGAGAACGAGGCCAGGCCTCTCAAGCTACGACAAAAGCGCTGACACACAAGGAGCACACGTGGAGCTGAAAGCGGGACGGCCGCGCCCTCGCCCGGGCTGCCCTCCTCATTCGCCTTCCCCCCTCGTGCCTCCGCTGGGCTATTGTGGGCGCCGGCCATGACCTCCCCGTCTTTTCCGGCTGAGGCCGGAGTGCTCCCCGATGGCCCCAAACAGGATTAGTCCCCCCGCTCATTCTCTGTGGATTTGCTGGCGTTACCGCCGCTCGGCTGGACTGTGGTGCTTTAATTACCTCGCCACCAGGGGGCCTCGCAACAGCCCCGTGGGCAACAAGCTCAGAGCGGGAAAAAGCTTCTCTCGGTTTTGACCCTAATGTTGCTTCAGTAGCTAGCTAACATTTATCCCTTTTCTATTTTACTCTTTAAAAATATCGTTGACTTGAGTTCTTGCCACTGATTTTGCAATATTTTAGCACATCATGCCGTATGAAATCATCTGATTGGTGTCATGCCGCATTTTATTGTGTTGTATTGCGTCAATACGTACCGCTACGTAGATGCTAATTGTTAGCCTGTGTTAGCGGGTGACCACGCGGGGCTCCACCACAAAATATACAGTTGGCAAAATGTTTCTTTGATGCCCTGCCATTTTTTTTTTATATGTGCCTTTGCTCCATAAATGTTGGCAAACACCTATTTAGTGCTTCCACATGCTTAACAACAGCAAACATGTATCTTGCGTTCATCTTTTTGTGCTACACCTGCCAAATGTTTAATCACAAAAAAAGGCAGCGATGACGTCAGCGACACCAAAGCCCAGCTGGACGAGTCCACTCCCATTTATACGGCACCTTTCGCCACAAAAGCTCGCTAAGTGCTTCCCGCTTACAATTCACATGCGGGGCGGCGATATTAAACGCAGCTTGAGGCCAAGCTAGACAGCGTGGGCCAGTTTTCAACATCTGGACTTGGCTTCATGACGCTGTTTGTGAGTCAGTGTATGTTGGCATATTGTGCGTGTGTGTGTGTCGGGCCCAGAGAGAGCACGGGTACACACAAAGGTAGGCCTGTGAGTGTGACGTGTGGAAAATTCCGGTGGGTGTCATGCCAAGACGTCCTGAGCTTGTGAGGCGGGCGGGATCCGCCAGGAATGTGAGATGATCCAGTGCACTGCCCACATATATAAAAATGATCTATGTTGTTTTCACATCATGTTGTAAATGCAAAATAAGCTACTTGATGTGTTGTGAGCTGTTGAGTTATGGCTGCTATTCGGAGCATGTTAAACTTCTTTGTGTCGATCCAAGATGCCTCATCGGGCCTGTCGCTGTCCTCAGGCTGTTCACCTGCTTGGCCTCTCCGTGTGACCTTTCGGAAAGATGCCAAAATAGTCGGCCCCACCTGCATTCCCTGCACAACTTCCAGGAAGTCGCTCGACTAATGATGCCCATTTTTGTCTGAATCATCAACTTGTCGTGTGCGTTTATTCAACAGGCTCAACGGCGTGTGAAAACACATTGGGGCGGCTGCCATTTCGCGCCTCACTTGGTACTCTGACGGCCACGCGGTAAGACTTGAATATTTAATTTCATTTCTTGTGTGTGAAGAATAGCATCTAAAAAAAAAATGACAGGTTATCTCTGGCGTCTATTTGAGGGAGGCGTTTACTTCTCACAAATCTGCTCAGATCCAACAGGGCTACCGACTCTCCCACCAGGAGCTGGAGAGAGACCCCCTTTGCATCTGGTCCTGCTTAGAAGCCCCAAATACCCACCCCGGACCGGCTGCTCCCCCCCCTCCCATTCCTTATCCCCAAAAAGCAGCAATCATTAGCTTGTCTTGAGCGCCGCAAAGACAAATGGCGACTCGTTTGACGTGCAACTCGAGTGTGCAAAGAGGAAGCACATGCACAAATACATAAATAAACGGCGCACACGTTTGGAGGCATTCCTGCAGCACCTGCAGCCACTTAATATTTAGCTGCGAGGGGGAAAGAAGAGAAAAAAAAAAGCCTGTCATGTTTGTTCACTGAAGGAAACAAGTTTGGTTTTAATTAGAGCGCCTGCCAAGTGCTGAGGTAACCGCCTGCCTTTCTTTTGGCGTTGCTTTTTATTTTTGGTCATATATATTCTTTAAAGCAATCAGGAGGGGGAAAAAACATGAAGGAGCTGTACGCATGGTGCCATTAGTCACCACGTGGCTCGGTAGTGTCATGTGATTTCTGCGCCGTTTTTTATTTTTTGTCATTAAATTAACAGCGATTTAAAAAAAAAAAAAAAAAAAAAGTCATTAAATGCACGTCTCCCATTATTAATGTTGCTTTTTTTTGTAGGTCTTTTCATGGTAGATAGCCCCACCAAATTTTATGCAAAATCAATGTCGTGTTTTCATGATTGACATGCCTTTTGTTCTCCAGGATGGAGAGCCAGGATAGAACACCAGCAGGATGATCTTGATGAAAAGCAGAGATGGGAGGACACGATAATGTCCACGCCAACTCCACTCGGGTCCAAAGTTGAGCAGAGCTCCGGCAGAGTAATTGTGCTCAGGTGGGTGACTCAAGTTGAAATTTTGAAGAGATGACGAAAAAAAAGTGCACAGTATGCGCTCATGTCCAAAATGAGATCATTGCAGCCTTTAGCAACATTTAGAGGCAATTTTCCAAAATACTGTACAAGAAAAGAAATATGGACGACATTTGAAATATAAGCCCACTTGCTAGGGGAAAAAAACCCCAAACCTCTTGCTCAACATTGACCCTAAGCTTCTTTGTGACCCTTTTGAGGAGAATCGTAATTGAAAATATTTGCATTTTTCCAAAGAGTCGACCTTGACCAGGTGGAGCGTAACTCGGGATTGCTGCTGTCGCCCTGATTGGCGCAGCAGAAATGTCCACAGCAGGTGTTCGTACGAATGTTTTCACCATTTCCCGTCATATTAAATTGAAAATACAAACACACACGGACCGCAGTCCCCGGACGCAAACAAGCGGAAAAACATTTGACAGCATCAGCGCGTCAGTCAGGGCCGTTGGGTGGGCTCCGCCGCCCACGCAGGGGGTGGCCCGGCCTTGTGAGCCCCCGTTGTGGCGCAAATTGTAAACGGCCCCAAAGTCCGGTGATCCCCGACCCCCTCCCTCCTGCCAAGTACCCGGGACACAGAAGGTGAGCTGGACGGCGGCCCGGGTAAACTCCAGCTGGCCTCGGGTTGGGATCTCCCAGGAGCGCCATGCGGACAGGCCCGTCTTTGTCGCTGATTGGCCGTTTCACAGCGCTTTCAAAGTGCGGCATGCTGGGAAAAAAATTTGGATTCAAAATATTCAAATTTCCTGATTAATCTAATCTTTTGATGCCTTCTGTAGTATTGATTGATTTCCTAACCTGATACACCAGAAGAAAAAATAATCAATTTACAAGAAAACTACACATAGCAATTATTATTATTTTTTTTTTAATGTTTCGCTACTAATACACTCATCAGCCGTCATCGCCGCACTCGGCTGTCCTCTCCTTGCACCCTTAACCAAAACAAATCATCGTCTTTAAATACACTCGGAAACATTCCCTCCACACCCGCGAGATGTTGGGATGCGCCGAGGGGGCGACCCAAAAATAGGCCCGAGTTTTTCCAAAGGGGGCCTGGATGCTGCATTGCGGGGAATTCTGTTTACGAGGTGCACTCAAGTAGCGCCTGTCCAGAGCTGATTCATGGGCAGGCAGGGTCAGGCCTTGCGAGTGTAGATCAGGTTCACAGTTTGCCTCTTCCAGCAGCTGTTATTACATTTAAACTCACCCAGCTGCTCCCCCCCCTCCCTGACTAGAGGTAGCGGGGTTGGGCCGGTTGCGCAATGGCATCGGGCAGAGCTGAGTGCTGCCAGGCCCAGCCGGACTTGGTGGTCCATCCTTGTTTACCCACTTCCAACATTTAAAAGTATTTACAACATATTCTGAAGACAAATGTGACAAACTGGGGCGTTGTTCTCATGGTGTCACCAATGGCCGTCGGAGCAGAAGCGGCGGGCTGACTCATTAGCTCACTCGATGCTTTATCAAAGTGTCTTTTAATGGCGGCCAGTGGAGTGAAGCGAGCGGCTCTTTGATCCCGGCCTGTTTTCCGTGGCCCCGCTGGCCTCTGGCGGCCCCCCGTGCGGCCCCGCGGGAGCCGGCCTTTGGAGGGGAAGTGGCAATCTCAGATGTCTTGAAAGCTCGGGTTTGATCCCCGATGCTGACATGAAATTTTTGATCGATGATTAGCGCCCCTGACAACCGCCCCTCCCTCCCCTCGCCATCTCCTCCGGCTTCTTCCCTCTCGCCGGCCGACTCCAAATGTCAATGATGTTAGTTTAGCCATTGTACACGGCTGGCCGCATCTGAATGGGCGACTTGTACCCGGGCCAGCCCCCTACAATGGCCTTCTTTCTCACCGCGACTTGTTCTCAGCGTTTGCCTCCTCCGTGAGGACAAGGCTGTCTCTCTCTCACTCTCATTTTCGCTCTCGCTCTGGGAGTAAATTGGAAGCCAGCAAGTCGGAGTGAGGGAGGAGGCGTGACCGAGCAGTAAGCTCTCTTTTTTTTTTTTCTTCATAAGTACGATTGTTACAGTGTGAGCGGCAGCAGTGCTAAGTCTGCCTTTCACCGCAAAGCTAAGCTTGTTAGCCTCGCTAATCGGACACGAGAAGAGTGTGTCGAGCAGACTGAGGAAATGCGGACGGGATAAACGCTGGAAAAAGTCAAGTCAATTTGAATGTACCGTTGTGGCGGCGTGGCTTCGACGCTACGACTGCCAAGTCGTCAAATTGGCGACTTACTTGGAGTCAAGTCATGTGACTGGCTGGCTGGAGTCTCCTTTGTCATCTTAAGTTCTATTTGAAAAGTGTGCCGAGGCTTTGATTGCCTGCAGGGTCTTGTGCGCTTCTGGCTCTGCTCAGACACGTCGCTGGCTCCTTCCCTGGCATTCCCTTCTTTCAGAGCGAGGTCGCAGGTCAGGGACCGCGACCCACCCTGGGGCCAGGGTGAAGGACCCCCTTCCCCTCGCCTGTGAAAGAAGGCCCGCTTGGCCTCTGCCGCCTCTTTATTTTGTACACACCTGAGTCCCTTCTTCTTGGGGCCGCAGATCCGGTGACAATGTGCAGAAAGAAAGCTGCGTCTCTGGTTACACCCCCCCAACACACACACACACACACACTTTTGGATTGATCACACGGATCATTGCTTATTTCTTTTTTGGAGGGTGCTTCAAAAAAATTCCTTCCAAACAATCATCTTTGTTCCCACTGTCTGTCCCTCTTGTGTTCATTTCCTGTTTTGAGTCTCCGCTCAGCATAGCTGTTATTTACAGCCCCTGGGGGCTACCTGTCATCCTGGCTGCACCGTTGCCATTGCCATAGCGACTCCCAAATTCCAGGGAGCACAGGTCCCGACCCCCCCCCCGTCAGTCCCACCACCATAAAGCGATGACCCCTAACCCCCACACCTGCGGACATAGGTCACAACGATCCATTAGAGTGTGTAGGAGATAGCACACATACTCCCCCCCCAAAAAAATGTTTATGGGCCCAAGGTCAGCCTACAGCAGCTTTTTACCTTTCCAAGCGCTCCATTTAACATCACAACACACTTGGCGCACCACTTATCCCTCAAAGATGGCTGCAAAAATCCGGAGTTCCGCAAGGATCCGTTCTTGCACCACTATAATTAGTATATAATTAGTTCTCATTTCATTCATTTGCCTTGCATCATGTTAGTTCAAAACAAACGCGCATCCGATCCCACCGCTCTTCTAATGAGGCAGACATTTTTGTTGGCGCGTGCCAGTGAGGCTCCATGCCAAGATGCCACTCTGGACGCGCTGCCCTCCGTCTGGACGCTCCACCTGCCCATCACCGCCTGTTTGGCTTCCCTCGGGAACGCTGCCGACCTGCCAGCTCGCCCTCGGGCCAAACCACACAACCCGTCTGCCCCCGCAGACACGGATCATCCAAATGTTATTCCAGAGCAAACCTCCACAGAAGTGGAGCCCCGCAGTTTGACGCACACTCAGACTGTCTCCATGACGACAACAAGAGGGAATATTTGAAGGGAAGACGGTTTTTCCTCAGCGGGAGTCCTGGAGCAGATTCTTCGGGACAATCTGTTCTTGATAAAATAATGATGAATTCATTTATCGATTGGCTCCCAATTTATTATTTTCCACGACATCCTCATTGGGTTCTCATGCATTGCATTTGTCTCCTCTTAGATGTCACCTGTCCAACTTCTCATTAGCCCCGTCCCCTCCTGTTCTATGAACATCTCAGCAATGGAATAGAAGGTATGTCTATTTTTACTTAACACTATCCACCCAAACGTGTAAAAATCCTCGTTTGTTAGCGTTTGTTAAATGTTAGCGGCCACTAGACGACCGATTAGGTGCGATTATGTTAATTGCGTGTGACATCACGTCACGATTAACGACGTCAATGCTACACGTTGCAGGTGGGGCAATTTTGAGCGCAAAGCAAACACAAATGTGTTTTCGGTTTTCACTCGGTGATTCGTTGGATCACCGCTTGAGCGTGAGCCATGTGACGTGTTTGGGAAAGGGAAAGAACGGCGGGCTCGTGAAGCCGCTGACAACTTGTTAAAAAAAAAAACCACTGAGTTGATTTTTGTAATTCGGCCTCTTTTAAAAACATGTGACTTTAGTGTGAAATGTGTCAAAGTGAGCTAACCTGGAACACAAAGGGCGAAATGTTTCCAAGACGTAAGTGGATGTTGGCTTTAGACGGAGTCGAGGGGGTCACACCCGTACATGCTCCTTGTCACTTGGCCGTCAGTCACACTTCAAACTCCATTCTGTGAAAATGTGACTTTTTAATGTGTGATGCCGTCTACCCACTTCATTATTTGTGTTTAAGTGTTTTTAAACTGGCTTAAGTGGAGAGGATAGACAAGAGGGAGCAGTGACCCCTGTCCACCTCTCCCTCCATCAAGCCTGCCGCCCTCTGTCTCTCTTTCTCTGGCCACTGTGACTGTACTCCTTTCTCCTCCCGGCTTTGTTTGAAAACAGCTTTCAATTTCCTGGGTAGCCATCTTCAAAGGGAGCATTGGTGAGGGGGGTCAGAGTGGGCTGCCAGAGGCGCAGTGACAGCTGGGAGGCAGGAGACTCAGAGATCACATCAGAGAAATCCACGTTGTGAGCGCCAACTGACGCCCCCGCCGCCACGCCATCCTCCGAAAGCTGAGCGATGACCGCCTCTCGTATTCCCCTCGCACAGCAGCGCACCCTCGAGGACAAATACGCAAGAGGGAAGCCCGGGATTGGAGGATGGGAAAAATAAGACAGTTAGCTGGGTAAAGTGCGAGGGGGGGGTAGTCGGGGGTCTTTGCTAATCCCTCCACATCTGGCTTCTATTGGGATGCAGAGGCCGCTAAAATAATGTTTTTCACCCGACAAGCCTTTCTGTGCTATAAATTACCCGGCAGCCACTCAGTGAAAGCCATTGGAAGGAGGGGGCCACTTTGTGTTCCTGCTGAAGACAACTCAACTAACCCCCCCCCTCGCCCTGCAGTTAAAATGTGCCTTCCTTCCTGTCGTCCATCAACAGACGACAACGTGCAGGCAAGAGTTGGCTTCCCCAATCAATAACTGCATTTGGACTCTGTTGATAACCAAAACAGCAGCCCCTCGACACATAAAACAGACCTGAAGATTAATTCAAAGAATGAACGGCGACAATTAGTGTTCCCTCCAATGACTTGCCACTCAGACAAAAATTCACATGGTGGCATTCCGCAAGTCTCGATACTAGGTCCCCTCTACATCAAAATGAGGTATTTGGCATTCCAGCAAGAAAGCAAGATAAGATATAGCAAAACAGGGGTCCCTGTTTTCCGTCGGCAGCGGAGATAAATGCAGAAACGCAAAGCAGATTTATTACGTTTAGTCAAGCCGCTTTTGTCCCATCAGTGACCTCTCACAGCCACAAACCATAAACCAGGTCCAGATTCCTCCCCCCAACAACAACCTTCCATCTCCTCTTTTGGCAGGAGTTTTTTTTTTTTTTTTTTATGGACATGGCCTCGGGGATTGGAAGGTGACTGGTTCATAACAAAAACAAATATGGAATTTGTGTCCTTGAGCAAGGCAACAAATTCCCAAGTGACATCATAGATTTGCTATAATAGACATGGAATTATTCTGGGATTCCAACGTCTCTGTCGCTCTCCGCCACGTTTTATGCACACGTGTTCAAACCGCCATTATTTGTGTGATATTAGCACGGCCAGAAGGTTGTTCGTTCAAACTGAAACGCGAGACAAGAGTTCACTTGTAGGTAAATAAAACACGTCGCTAATAGAAAGCAGCGCAAAGTCCTAATCGGAGGCAGACAACAAAATCTTGTCAGCACATGTGGGAAAGTCGGGAAGGAAATCAAACTCATTGTGATATGTTTACTGAAGAGATTGGAGGCAAATGTCTTCTGGTAAAATTTTGGCCTCTTTATGGCCCCATCATATTTCATCTTGTGCACAGCACCTGTAGGAATGCGGGCCCCCGCACCCCCAGCAGCGGTGAGACGGTCCGCCCGGCCGGGCCTGTCACCCGTGATGAGCCCAGGCTCATCAGTGTCGGGGGGCAAGCCGAGTTCAACGCGTATAAAAGCGCCGCGTGGACGGCACGGCAGTCGAGCCCAGGGCGAAGGGCCTCGCCGAGGAGGGAGGTGCGAGGTCACCGCCTCTTCGCCGCTAACACCAATTAGATGAATACGAGCTGACAGGTCGTAGGATGAAAGGCAGAAGGTTGACTAATACGACCATCCCCGGCGCTAACGTCCGAGCGAGCCAACTTGATTTTACAACCATTAGGCACCTGTCGGAGGCCGGCGCAGGTGATCCCCACACTCTGGAATTACATCTGGGACGAAACTAGAGCCTTGCGGGATGCCGAGCGGCAAACGGCTTGACGGCCATCTGTCCCGGCTTTCCTCTTCTGTGTAGCTCGAGACGTTGACTGCGTGTCCGTCCGTTTTCTATTACCGTCATGGGTGAGCCGGAACCAGTCCCGGCTGATGGTGAGGAAGAACCTCATGAAACTGGTTTTGGCGACGTCAGCCGTGCTAACCACTGCCAAAGATCTCGACTATGCGATGTGAGGTCACTTCAGCATGAGAAAAATATTTTACATGTCGACTGGGGCTTCTGTTTGAAGAGAGACAACAGCAGAAGTGCTGGGTTGGGGGGGGGACGGGGGACGTTGTTGGGGTCAGCGCTGACATATTTCATCGCTGTGTAATTCTAGCCGGCCGTGGCCCATCATGTGTCATCCTCGTGTCAATGGGGCCTTTGCCACATACTTCCCCCCCCCCTCCTCAAAGTCCGTCTCACCATTACTCCATCCCATAATTACCCTGCGCTCTCACAATCCTTCCCGGCCTTCCCGTTCATCCTTTTGCCCGACTGCCAACTCCTCACATGTTGTCATCGGCCTGCTGAGAAGAGGGCCGGTCCGGTGCTGATCCGCTGTCGAGACGGGTCTTACTGAGCCGTCTGCTCGCGCATCTGCTTTCACACAAGAAAGCGACCCGACTCTGTACCGCTAAGATCACTGGGCCTTAAGGCTAACGGGCTAACGATTAGCATCAACTTGAAAAGGATTCATGAATGTCGAGCATTTATTTGATTTCCTGCACTTAAGCGCGCTGACGTCCTCCAGCGCGGTGCCAGAGTGGCCTCTGGAGTTGATCTCCACCAGGGTCAAAAAGATAAGACGTGACCCTGGAATTCCACTGAGGGAGCTTCTCCCTTCCTGATGAAGGATGGACACTTCTCATGGAGATGTTGATGTAAATCTTCCATACTTGGGGTTGTGGAACTTTCTGGAGGGCGGGGGTGGGGGGGTTCTTCTCCATGCAGGGGTCTAACATATCAAAGAGCAAGGATGCAGCAAGGAGCGGGGGGTGGGTGGCGCTGTTTGAAGCTCTACTTTAGGGGGGGGTGAGTTGGCTTTTGTTCCCACTCCTCCAGCAAGATCCCCTGAAAAGATCACCGAGTGGGCCCGATTGGTCACGGCCGAGATCGCCCCCCTCTGATTGGACACGGAGGACCGGCAGATGTTAGATCTCCAGCAGGGGGGCTCGGATGCTTGTCGCCAACTCACGTCCGTTCACGCCGCTGTCATGTTAACGGGATCGTCTGATTGGAGAAATAAATTGAGTTTCGAACGTTTCCAATCTGACAATATTTCATTCGAAACGTAAAAAGTTCAAAGCTGGTCGTCTCGTTTTTACAAACAATCAAGAAGAAGATACCGTGAAAGCTAATTACAGATGAGATTCCACGTGTGCTGATTCTGTTTCCTCTCCTCGTTTCCAGATAAGAAGAAACTTGCGTTTACACAGTCCACTAAGTAAGTTTGATTGCTTGACTTTGTCTCACCAGACGCTCTGAAAAGAAAAAACGCCTCCGTGACCGAGGAGTCCGAGGAACCAGATATGTTATCTGGAGGAATCTGGAGGGGAAAAGCATTTCCCAATCTGGCCCGCCTCGCCTTGGCCCGTCCTGCTTGCGGAGGAACGAACCATTTGGACCGCAGGCCTCTTCCTGACATCTGACAATCCCCCAAAAAAAAAAAAAAAAGATCTGAAGAAGGAAAAACGGAGATAAGAAATGCTGACGCGGCCAACTGGGTGCGAGCCACAAGAGAACAGCCGTGGTCAGCCAAAGGTTATTTCAGGTCAGGTCACTAATTCATTTCCAAACTTTTTCAACATATGCGTTGACGCAAATGATTTCTAAACGTGTGTATCAGCCAAAAGTGTCATCAGGCGTGTAGCCATCATTTCAAAGATGGATCATTCCAATTTCTCAACCGGCCAGGATATTTTATTGACATGAATTCTTCAACACAACTGTGACTTGATCATTTTTTGTGGCCTACAAAAAAAATAGCAGACTAGGATTGAAGAAAAAAAAAAACTATTTTCAGTCGGCGCACAACTTCAGCGATTTTTCATTGCAAAATAGTTTTTTGTGTCTTGGTGACCAGAAGGGACCATTTAGGGACCACATCCAAAGTCCGGATGTGAGTCCAAAAGTGACACATTTCCGGAAGTGGATTTGATCAAACGTCAAGTAATGAGCATCAGCTCCTATTTTGCTGGTGATGGTCCTCCTCAAGGGCATGACGCTCTGCGCCTGTGCCTGCGTCTGGATGCAGTCAGCCCGAGGCCTGCATTTCTTCCGCACGTCCCGTTGCCCGATGGATGGATAGTGACGGCCGGCCAGTTGGTTCTCATTACATCCTCTGCACTTCAAAACTACTCACAAATCAGCCAGACCCCCGCCCCCTCCCTCCGCTCCCCCTTCCTCACCCTGCGCCGTTATTCTTTTTCATCCCGATGTCCAAAATTGTTCCTGAAAGTGAAAAACATTGCCAGAGGCGACTTTTTCCTTGGGTGTAATTTTTTTAATATCCTCTTCAGACTTTTTTCAATTCTTCCATCCACTGTGACTCGTTTTCTTTTGGATAAAGTCCCACCTCCCTTCCAAGTCCTTTTAGGCATTCCTACACCAAAGTCTGGGATAATAGGAAAGTAGTAATTGGCGTTAAGAAAATACAGTTACATTTAACACGTGGAGCGTGTTTGGGGAATCACAGTTTACTCTGAGATTCTGTCCCGCTTCCTCCTGCCCCCGCTTTGGTTTTCTTTTTCATCCCAAGGTACCAAATCGTTCCTGAAAGTGAAAAAAAGATTGCCAGAGGCAACTTTTTTCCTCCGGAGTATTTTTCTAATATCCTCTTCAGACTGCACGTCTCTCCCCCTCCCTCCTTCATGCCTCCTCTCTTTTAAGTAAAAGCCTGTCATCCACCCCGCGGGGGCTCCGCTGGAATGCCGCCGCAATATAGAAGAGCCGTACCTTTGCATTCCCGCTAATGTCCGAGTGGGTCTCCAAGCGTGGGGTGAGGGAGGGGGGAGGAGGCGGGGGGGAGGCTGGATATGGAAACAAGGTGGAACTGTGCTTTGTTTGTTGCCCTCCACGCATACCAGCGCAACATTTGAACAGCAACAAAATAAGGCACAGATGTGCTTTTCTGGCTCCCGCTTGGCTTGTCCAAGGCCCCGCATGGAGGTCACATGGTTTGGAAAGCGAGACGTTCTCCCAGGCCTCGTCCGTGCACACACACAAAAGGTATTTGTCCAACCGCGTTTTTGCCTACTTTTTCGTTCAGGTTTTTGAAAAAGAATTGTATCTTAAAAAAAAAAACAGGATTCCAAATTAATTACAAAAATTATAACGATAAAATAACTTCATATTTGTTCTCTTAATACTTGCAGTCATGAAAATATGACTTACAGGCAGAACATTTGATTGCTTTATGATAGTTTGTCCTGGTGGCATGGCCGCCATGAAACGGGCCCCATTTTGAGACCAGCCCCTTAGTTTGAGAACCCCTGATCTCAAGGCCAGCGCTGAATCTTTCCAAGGCATGGTAACTTCTCCACGTTGCCAAGTTTCACACGCAAAACACTCCCGTCTGCTCTCCGAAACTCCCTCGCACACTCCAGCGTTGATTATTTCAATCAGTCAGACGGGTCGGCCTTCGTGCGGCTGCTTTAAATCAAGGCCGAGATGGAAGCGCTGGAGAAAGTCATGGAAAGAGAACACACCTTGGTACTGTGGTACTCGGAGGCCCTGCCAGGCTGCTCTTCATCCACCAAGTGGCGCACAGCCAAATTTCTTCTCGCCTGGATGGTTTTCTTTCTCAGCTCGCAGGCGCCCGATATTTCAATAAAATTCTCCCGAGGAGTGCCGGCGTGATGGACTTCCATCTGTTTTCTGTCTCCTGGACAAGAGTGAACTCAACAGAACATCAATCCCTCAGGGTGTCTGACTGCTATTTTGTTTACAACGTTTTTTTGTGGGATGGCTTTGGGTTCATCTTTTTGTCCACTCGCTGGAGCCTGTAAAATATTTTGCCAGGATAAAAAAAAATGGAATTTCAATACTCGGTCCAATCCTTGCAGTTTTAACAAAACGTATTCACTGATGTTAGCGAGAGATAAAGCATGGCAGATTTTTGAGCGTTATTTTTGCAGCGCACGGCTTTTTTGACCCCTGGCGCACTTAAGCGTTAGTTAACACTCCATCCGGCCTTTTTGCTCCTCATCAGTCATTAACCAAGTGTGACAGGCTTGTCTTATTAGCCTCCGTGCTTCTCTGCACATGTTCTTGCCGGCCCCTTTAATGAGCACTTTAGACCAATTCACCTCTTCTTGCTGATTTATGACTTTTTTTTTTTTGTTCATATTTTTTTGCAGCCTTGATCAGAGGCCGCCAGCGACTCGGGCAGCTGCGGGCAACATGACGAGAGGTGTGAACTCCCCCGAGCTTAATGAGCCCACGGCGCAGGCGGATTACACGGCGGGTCAAAGGTGAGGGGACGGCGGCCGGAGAGGCTGCTCCTAATATCCGTGAGGCCGATTAACCGAGAGGAGATTAAGTGTGTCAGTGTCCATGAGAATTCCATCTGCTCATCCGGAGAGGAGCTCAAAAAAAAAAAAAATCAGGAATTGAAGTTTAACGGTGTTAGAAATTCGGATTCAAGCTCCGGAAATTGAAATTCTGATGGCACAAATATACTTCAAGAGGAAAGTAGAGTACATAAAAAGTCAAGACTTTAAAAAGCCTCCCGCCCTTCCTAAGTCAAATTCCCAGAAGGAGCACAGCACAAATTATAAATCTGCAGTCAGATGCCTATGAAAGTATGAAATCAAACTCACCACAAAGGAGACCAAGGAGCCAAGTTGGGCCATAACTCTTCCTCGCTGTCGGGGAACATTTCTCTCTCGCTCGCTCTCTCCCTATCGCTCTTCTCTTCAAATGGAATAGCAGTTGTCTTTAAAAGTCAAACTGTGCAAGGTGAGGTTGCCAAGGTTATCCTTCCTTGGAGCTATCATTATAGACAGAATAAAATTATATTACATTATTTTACTGCATTTGTCTTCCAAGACCTTGACAGACTTTTTCTGAGTTCATTTGGCTATCACGTGTTGCATCAATCAAGATTAGTCGGCCCGTCCCAGCAGACGTTCTGCAAGCACAAAAAAAACACGACTATCATTTCTTGTCTCTCTGCTTTTTGTCAAAGTCCAGCCTAGCCTCCAAATTTGCGTCTTCATCTGCAAAATGTTCCCATAGGCTAAAATGAATGCATTGGCTTCACTGTCCCAATATTTTTGGAGAACTGTGTCATGAAGCTAATGACCCTCCAATTATTTTCAATGAATGGAGCCATTGATTGTGTTGCAAGTATTTTCCTCTTTGGAAACTGTTTGCTCTGCGCGGTTACTCGCTTTAGTCTTTTCTGGAGCGGCGACCACGCACGCATTAGACGCCGACTCTCAGAGTCGGGACAAAAGGAGAGCAGATATGGATCCTCTTCTGTTTGTCCAGACCGCTTCGTATGAAACAGAAGCCACTCGGATGGTTCCTTGCAGGAGTCCCGGGCAGGCTTGAGAGATTTATGGCCCTCGGAGAACAGATTGTTCGGGGAGCTCTATCGTCGTCTCAGTGGCGCGAGGACGGGTTGGAGGGAGAACGAGAGATTATGAAGACATCGCTTGTCTCTGTCTTCGCCTCACATCTGCCTCCGAATCTCCCCACAAAGCTCATCCTGTTCCGGGAGGAAATCACACCTCTGGGATTAGACGAGCTCCGGCACATATCTTGTGTCTTGTCACTGACTTCTGCTTTGGCCCATTGTCAGCAATGTGTACGCACAGACAAAACACAGCGCACCACCCCGAGCCCCCCATCATGATCCCGGCAACCTGCGAGAATTAAAAAAAAAAAAAAACTATCTTTGTTGACATTTTCCTCTGGCTCCACACTGATTATCTGCCGCCGATTACAATTCCCTCCTCGTGTCACATGTGAAGGAGCGCACAAACAAACTGTTGCAATGAGGGCAAAGACTTTGTTGCTAACATTTTTTTTTTCAACTAAACTAAAACAAAACATGATAAACCAATAAAACTGCTCTACATATATATATATATATATATATATATATATATATATATATATATATATATATATATATATATATATATATATATATATATATATATATATATATATAGTGGTGGGCAAGGAGGTGGGAGGGTGCACCAGTTCATATTAGACTTTTTTAAACTGGCCAATTAAAATCACATTTGGGAGGGGGAAAAATGTGTAAATGCATCATTATGATTCCAGAATGTATCTTTAAAGTTTTATTATTGTGAAAGCCCTGGAGGTATCATTTGCACACCCCTGCGGGTGTGCACAATTTGGCAGTCTCACAAAAACGTTTAGTTGCAGATGAAATGGCTTTAAAGAGGCGGACATTTTGGGAATGCTGGATGTGCGCAAACGGCTTCTGGAAATCTTGTTTACAGGAATGCCTGCTGACAGCTTCACGTCTGCGTGCATGAAGTAGACACCCCAAAGCAGAGATTCCGCCCTCGACCTCGACTCGAGCAGATGCGTTCTCAAGAGCCGAGCGCACATCCGCGGGATTTTATGACGAAAATATATCTCGTCGCTTTTATTCCTTCTCTGTGACAGCTTTCTGTCAACGTCTAACGCGTTGGGTTTCAATTTTATGACGCGTCATCTCGACAAGAATGCACGCTGCACTTTTAAACCTCCGCTCGAGCTCACCTTGCGGTTGACCTTTTGAAATTGATTGACAATCATCTATTTTAGAGTTGCATCATGATTATTTTTTTGGCGCTGGATGAGGGAGTGTTACCACGGCAACGGGATGCAAAAGCTAAACTTCCAAGATGGCCGTCTGCCTGTGAATAGACGCATTCCTCAACGGCGGGGTATCTGCTTGTTGGGGTGCTTGGGGGAGGTTGGGGGGGGTTGCTGGGGGTGTTGATGGTGGTCAGGAGGGTGTTTACTCCCAAAGGGGACTGTCTAAATAGTAGCCGCGGCTGTTTTAAGGACTTCCTGTGACTTGCTATTCCATAAAAGCCTAGTTAAATAAACAATCGCTTTCCCATTGGAGGCCGGCCGGGTGTCTGCGAGGGCCAGGGTTCATTCCGGGACCCCAGACATGTGGCTTTTTTTAAAGGAGCCTTGGCGCTCTCACAGGTCACCACACTCGCTTTCATTCACAAGCGCACGCGGTTGCAACAAGTTACTTCCGAGGACAATAAGATTTTTATTCTCCGCTCACCTGAATGTACTTTTACACAAATCTTCGTCTTTGCCAGTTTGAGGATGAGACTGTTAGCTTATCTCATGAGACCAGATAACGCCTTGCTAGCAACAACTGCTAGCAGGATGTGAGAGAGGAACTAGCATAGCGCTAGCAACATAGATGGAGTAAAATTTGCGTATGAAGTGAAAAAATGTCACTTATTAAAAAATGCTCAAATTGCCTTTTTCATTTGTTGGATTATGATCATATCCACTGACCGCACTCTAATGAGATCATTTTCACAACTTGTCACTTTCCAAAGACAATCGTGCTCTCATCTGATGGAGTGCAAACGAGTGAGACCTTACACACATTGATGGAATTCCCGGGGGGACCGCGACGGAAAGAGAGAGCGAGAAAGAGATCCCACGCCAGTGATGCAGAAAGCAGATGGAGAGAGGTGCGAGCACACACACACATGCACACACACACACGTGTCTGTATCATGATATACAATATACACATTCAGCTTTTGTGTTGAGGGATTTGTTGAGTGTACGTTATGAAATTGTGACATTTTCACACTACCGCTTTGTCTTCACCTGCATTGAGTCAAAGTGGAAAAAATGTTGGCAAATTTGAACCCCGTTCACAAGCAAAAGTAACGAGAAACTCAGTAGAAAATAGAAAAATATTTGTCTCTTGAACCAGGGGCGTGCAGAGGTGGGGGGGCAAGGGGGCTGTGGCTATCTAAAAATTGTTTTGTGCTCGTTATCTCTCTCCGCGTTTTAAAAGTTTTGGAGTTGAGAGCGTGCCTCTGGCAGAGTCAACCATGGGCTACAACTGCTTTGCTCAGCTCATAAACACTCCGTTGACACTTTTTGCCAGGTCGTTATCCTCACGCCAAAGGACGGCAGGGTCACATGCATCCGCTGCAAACCACAAGAACCTCAATTAGACTCGTGCGTGTTCCAAGTATTCGTAAAATGTGCAAAATAATGCCAATTTTAATGACGAACGACAAAGACACATGATTAACGTGGCCACTTTTCATGGTGGGACTTTGGGGATTTTTTTTTTTCAGTACTTGGTTCCCCCTCCTCGCTCGCCCACTTTTCTGTCTGTGACACGCATGCACTCACAGCGGACAACGAGGCGCTCTAAATCAGCCACGTCTGCGGATGATTCGAAGGGAAGCTGCACCTTGGCGATGCAGGTGTAGCTAGCTAGCTAGCTAGCTGTTTGTGATGAGTACAAAGCTCTTAAGAAAAATAGATGCCAGTTTAGCATTTTTCCGTTTTCAACATGAAAGTGTTGTAATCTGTTGACATGGAGCAAACAAGCCTCTATCGGTTAAATGTGGGTCAGAGGTCCTAGCACTTATACGTGAGTAAATACCGCTGAGATTGGGGGGGGGGGGTTTGTGCTGTCAGCTTTGGTTCCCAGCGGTGGCCCCTCCCGCACGGCCGGCCCCTCCCTAGCCCTTTTGTGTGCGGAGCCCCGCTCCCCCGTGGACTCTCTGGCCTTTCACATGCGACTGTGTCCAATCACCGCCACCCCCTCGTTCCCCAAAACTTCAGACGTCTCCAAGCGGCCAGTCACACCGAGAGAGGGACGAAAAGATGAAGCTCTCATAAAACACGCCCCCCTCGTAAGCTATTACAAACTAGCTGATAATGGCCGCTCGTGTTTTGTGGAAACTTCCTTGAATGCATCACACGGAAAAATCTTGTTCAAGGTCCAGAGTGAGCTGGAATTGATCCCAGCTGAGTTGGGTGGCGGAGGAATGTGGTTTCTCGCCGTGCCATGCTGGACGTCTGCTTTCACGTGCACCTGACATTTTAGTAGGCTCAATTTTTGCCTGCCAGAAGCACATCTGAGTAGTGTAACGCAATTTCGATAATTGTGTTCACCCCCACAACGGTCTAAACACCCCTTTTGAAATGAGCCATGCCGCAGCAGCTTGCATGGGTCTGTGAAGATACCAAAACTTAGTCTCGCCCGCCCCGGCGCAGATTTAGTCCACACATCCCGCCATACTCACACTTGGCATGAAAATCAAGCTCGAACTTGGAATGAATTATGTTTAAAAGTTTGACCTGTCAAGGGAGCTTTATGGACAAAATCCTGTTTCGTTTGGTTGCCACGGAAATGAGATCATAGCAGAATTGGGGCAAATTGAAGTCTTCTTCCTCCTCCTTTGCTGTTTCTCTTTCTTTCCGTCAGACGTTTGCTGTTCTGTTGCCTTTGGACCGGATCGCACCTAGCGAGGCTGCACCTGCCGTCTGAGACGTGCCGTGGCCTATGTGATCATCTTGTTGACTCACGTCCACATGCACAACACATGGTTGTGTCAACCCCGGCCGACCGACCAATATTGGAATGGGTGCCAAAAAATGACCCTCTCGCCACACCCACATAGACTTTAATGAGCCTGGTTAGAACACTATTTGATTGTGTGTTTTTTTCACTGGTGCAACTGCTCCAGATTTACACACTTTTAACGACTAATTAAATATTAACAATTAAATAAACGACCTTCACTAAATGCCCTTTGTAATCTTTTTAATGAATGTAAATCAGACATCTAGGTCATCCTTGTGTTTTTCGGCCACATTCCGTCCAAGTGTTAACGCAATGCATACAATCCATTCGGGCAACAAAGTCCCTCCTAGGCCACCTCCTCCTTGCCGTCTTCCAAGATTCCACCTCCTGTCTCCGCCTCCTTCTTTCTCTCCCTCCCTCTCTCCCGTTCCCGGTGGGAGCAGCGTGCAAGCGAGCAGGGTTGGGACATTCCAGCCTGGCCGCTGCTGCTATGATCTACGGAGCGACCAGACACTGGCTCCAGAGGTGCGAGTGCAGCCCCAAACCGCCTCCCTCTGCTCGGCGGCTCCTGACAAGTGAGCGTGTGTAGCCAACAAAGTGGATTTTTTTCTTCTTCTCCCGTTATGTTTTTGTTTATCAATACCAAATACACGCAAGTGGAATAACGTCCACACCTGTGAGAAGTGCTCCACCGTCCACCACCAACTGAGCTCCGTTTTTTTTTTTTTGTTTCTCCAATTTCTCTATTCATCGCACTTTGGTCCCGAAGTTTGCGGACTCTTCTGCGAGACTGAAAGTCTCCACACTCTCCGGTGCGGTGGTCTCCGTGTCTTCCGCGTGGAATGGAGGGCCCCGCGCGGATTTTGCACCGTGAGAATGCGTTTGGCTGCTGATACGGCCCACGGCAACCAGCGCTCCTGGAAACAAGGTAAGAACATCGGGGAGAAGGTCGCACTGATTGTCCCTGGGGGCTCGAAGGACGGATGGACGTCTGGCTAGCAGGCAGGTTTGGAGAATAGTCGGGGAAGGAGGTTTGCTGAGTGTCCGGAGAGTGTTGCTAAATAGCCGTGGAAAGTTCGGAGAGGAGCCGCGGGGAAAACTCGCTGAGTGGCCGATGAAGGCTGCACCGAGAGCCGTGGAAAGTTCAGAAAGCCTTGTTGAGTGAGAGCGAGACCAGAGGATGTTTGCAGTGGCCGTCAAAGATTCACTATGAGGACCTAAGGAAGGCTTGCAGAGTGACCTAAAAGAGGCCGGGCAAGGTGCATTAGATCCCGGGGAAAGTTCTGACACCTAGCGGGGCAAGGCTCCCGAAACGATGTGTGGCTGGATTTGAGAGAACTTTGGGCATGTTGCTCTTTACAGTGATTTAACAAGTTTTTGCTCCTCACATTGACACCTTCAGGTGTCTGCACGCAGGAAAAAATATTTCTGCACCGGAGAACATGACTAAAAATGGTTATTATGTCCTCAGTTGGTGTGCCGTGTCAACAACATTAATTTAGAAAAAAAAAGAGTCCAAACATGGAGCGTTGAATTATCACTTTGTACCAAAAGAAAACTGGCAGTTACACTTCGGGGAGCCATATTTCCGCCACATTAATTCTGCTGTAGAAACATTTGAAGTTTTTCTCTCAGCTCAGAGAGTTTTGATTGTTTTAAATCGAGTGTGGCGTGATTCAGCACCCAAAGACCACTTTTGATTGAGTTTAAGGTCAAATCTGCATGGATTAAAGTAGATTTAGGTTTGTCATCATAATTAGAAGGCTGATTTGTACTTGTAAAGCTCTATAAATGTACACAGTACTTCTGATATTTCCCCCCTAAGGCAGGAATAATTTCTTGGGCTTTTAATTTGACAACTGTGCCAGAATCATTAGAAAAAAATATTAAATCATATTTTGTCTTATTTTTTGTTGTTGCTGATTAATATGTCACATTCACATAATTGCTGTTTAAGTACATTGCAAGGTAGTTGATGAATGGCCAACCACTTTCATGTTTTTTGTCAGTAAACTGAACACTCCAAACAAGTGATGGGGAACAAAGGATCCAATGGGGGCGCAGCATCGGGGTGACACACATGGGCGCCCGCGCATAAAAAACGCCTCCAAGTTCAAACGCCGGCCGCCGCTTTGTGGTGTCAATGGGCGACAAGCAGACACTTCCGACGCCTTTCAAATCCTTTCAGGGATTGCTGATATCGACGGGTTGCTCTTTTGTTGCACCGAATCACGTGGAAATCCTCATTACGTGTTTTCTTTCAATTCTGGCCCCCCAAACTTGTATAACAGCAGTTTTTTGCACAAATTCCCTCCTAGTGTCGTCATTGTTGAGTTGGCGCCTTTCTCCTAAACAAATTAAATTAAAACGTAGTATACCGAAAAATGATACCAGACCACATCAAGGTCAAGCACCAGTGTATTTAATCACAATTTTTTTTTTTTGTATATCTATTGTATATTTTGTGTTGCGATGCTAACACCACTGTTAGCTACCCTGTCTTGATTCCTGTTTTTTGTTTCCACGAATCCAGGGACATTAATTAACCATTAGCGGGCCCAACTCATTTCGGACAGGCCATGAACAAAGCACAACGGTGCGATTAAGCCACTTTTTTGACTATTAGTGTGCCCGCTAATGACAAACACATGTTGCCGTAGCAAAGCTATGTTAAGTGGGTAATTTCCAATGGGAGCGTGTAATGGTACCAAGCTCACACAGGCAACACATGCGCTATTAGAACCACACAAGAACTTTAAAGTCCACCCGCCGGGTTTCCATAGCAATGAGGACAAGTACTGATACTCCGTGCAATAGCTATTAGCATTACACCCCCCCTTCTACGTTCAGTCATCTGAAAGCAGCTAAAAGTTTATTTTTAAACTTTTACTGTACCTGCTAGCAAAATACGCTAATCATGCTTGTGTGTTGTGCTAACAATCTGCCTGTTAGTCTACCATTCAGTTGCGGCTTTCTGATCAGGTTAGTTATTATTCGCGAGCCTGTTCATTAAAATGATTGATTTTAGTTAATAATAGTCGGACGGAATTTTCCTTGACTGCTGTTTGCTATCTAACCTGACGACTATCAGCGAGGGGTTAACGTCGCTTCTTCTCCGCTAGCAAGGCGTTACAAAAATAGCCCCGAATAGGTATGTTTTTAACAAGAATTTTTAAAAAAATTTATTAACAGATTACTGTGGGCCTCAATTTGTAAAGCGAGTTAAATCAAAGCATGGTTCGCTTGTTTATTTGAGCTCGCACTTCATTCTGTCACTGAGTTGACCTCTGGCTGAGAGAAGTCCCAAGAGCCATAAAAACACGGAGATAAATCTCCGATTTTTTTCATCACTGTCACAATATTTTGACATAGGGAATGACCGTCTCTCCAAATCGCCTTCTGTATCCTAAATAGCCAAATGATTCAAAATTAGCTTCCCAGCATTTTGACCTCAACTTCTCCATCAAGCCTGTTAGCGAACGCCGGCAGCCATTTATCAAGGCCCGGGCCCCCGTTGGGAGGAAGTTAGAGGGGAGGTGGAGGAGTGCCAAAAAAGCCCCCATGATCATGGACTCTCCGGGTGCTGATTGACAACACCCAGCAGTCAAGAGTAGCTGAGGGAGGGCGACAAGGAATGACGAGCTATTCTCAAAATTGAGTCCATGTGATGATTTCCGGGTAATAATAGAGATTCAGACATTTAAATGCTACATTTACACCATCTTGTAAAGTAGGAAAAATTGGCCAGCAAATTAGCATCAAGACAAGTAGCTGTGCTATGCTATTTACTATTCATAGAGGCAATCATAAACATTTTCAATCAATCAGCAACTGTCAGTTTTTTTTATTTGTGCCTTACTGCAACACTTAAATGACAAATATAGGCTGGAGTGATTGCAAAGGCAAACAAGCAACTTTTTTTTCAAGCAGATGTTCCGCAACGACCGCTGGGCAAGGGCGAGGCGGTACCGGCTGGATGCGAGCCCGGCTCAGAGGTCTGCTTCTTCTCTGAGGTTTTGCCTGTTGGTGTAATGAAAATACAGACTGGCTCTAAATATACACCGAGAACGATAAGAGGACGCAAACCACAAACGCACAACTCAAGAAATGACCGTGGAAGTCGACGTCAAACGGGGTCTTCTTCAACTCGTCTGTGCTTCTGCGTGAAGCCGCCTCCTTAAGCCACGCTATTTGAAGTGACTATAAATACCCTTTTATTATGTACTCGGAACCATCTGAGGGAGCGCCTGTTGGCGAGCTGTGACGTGCGGCGAACATGTTGCAGAGCGCCACGTGGGCTTTGACGCAAAACAAAAATACCTTGTCGGGGTTCATTGTGTCTGGTGTGAACTTTAATCCTCAGCATCTTCCTGTTTGCGAGATTCCCGAAAGCGAGCCGACTAAATATGCCTCGGCGGCGGGGCCCCTAGTGAGCTTCTTTTTTTTTTTATATAGACCGCAGCTTTCTATTTCAAATGTTTCGAAAGCCAACGAGTCACATCTGACTTCGGTTTCGGTGCGGACTATATTAAGGCCGAAACGAGCGGCCATCTGCGACTTTGTTGTCCCGGTGATCGGCGCCTTGGCGGATTCAGGCTAAACTGCGGCTTCCATCGGGCCCAAGGCGTTGTTTGGCACCGATCTGTGGAATATTGGCCTCCTGTGATAATCAATCACTGTCTTCTCTATTGCGGTCAACGGTAGCAGTTTCTAAGCGACACAAAACCAGAGCTTCTCCATTAAGCTACCAAAAGTGCTAGAATTTCAAACGCATTGATGTGGATATTTTTTCCAGCCACTCATTTTCTACTGCGCTGTTTATTTTTTCTTTATATAGTTTTGTCATTTTCGCATCAATCACTCCGTCGGGGTCCACTTACGAAAGATGGCACACGCGACATGAGACCACGCCCTCTCGGTTGCTGACAGGAGGTCTTGTTATCCTTGGCCTCGGCTGTTGGATTTTTCGAGACGTTCTGAGCCAGTGCCAGGAAGTTGAGACGTGGCCGACACATCTGTTTATTGACGCCAGACGGTTTGTTTTGTGATCTCCTGTTTGGCGCGCAACAAGCAAGAGTAGCGAGGATAAACATTTTGACAAACTATAAGGAGCATTTGCGGACGCTGCATATTTGTCTTTGAGTGCTGGTTTGTTTGGGTTTTTGCAAGAGATTTGTGCGTCGGTGAGGAAGACTGATTATATTTAACCTCTTCATAAATGTTTGTTTTTATTCTGGCTGGCCAACCGGAGCAGTTGCAGGTTCTTCATCCTGTAAATCCTCGCCCTGCCCCCGCAACGTGAGGAACACCACATAGACCCATTTATCACGAGTTTCTCCCAAAGTCTGCTTTCCTTTGACTTTCTTAAAAAAAAAAACACATTCATATTTGTTTTTCAACTTTTTGGGCATTGGCCATGGATCTATCAGGAGGAGGCTGACCAGAGAATGTTGTCTACCGCTTGTTGCCGCGGAGACATGTACACTGATGGAATCCAGGAGCGTCGGGAGGGGGGGGTGGCAGCTGGATCAGATCACCACATGCCCGACACAACAGATTCCAACTCCCTTTGGAGAAGGTGAACTTTCTGGCAAACTTGATCCTCCCCTTGCATCAACGCCTTTTCGCCATCATCTGTGTAGTCCAAGCTGACTCGGAGGAATGTCTCACCTGGTGCGGGGAGTCAGACTCTTGGCACATGTCGGGGGTATTATAACACTCCCCGCGGGCATAAAGCCCCCCTCGGGCATTCCTCTCTTCCATCGAAATTACCTTTTGGTCGGAGCAGACGTCCCGTTGTGGGTTGAAAGGCCTGTGAAGTCAGCTGGAAGGACCCCGAGCGCTCCCACAAAGGCGTCGGGTTGTAAGTTACTTTGCAAAAGGTCCGGAGGTGGCCTTGTATGGCGGCGATACCCTGGGATCCGTTTCCCGTGTCCGAGGCCCTTATTGAGTTTCGTCACTGTTGGCTAATCCGGCTCTCTGAGGACCTTGGGAAACGAGTGGACCTCCCACTGGCCCCCGCCCCCTCCCTCGCAGATTCCCAAGGGAAACAAGACAATGCAGAACAATCTCCAATTAAGAGCAGCCGAACATACTGTACCATTCAGCCACGGTCTCATCGGCCTCCTCCCCTTCTTTTGCCTCTGCTTTCGCGGCCAAAAAGCCTCAGGGTGGAATTAGCGTCGTCTCCCGAGTCTCGGCCGTGCCACTTTTAGGAGGGGTGGGGGCAGTGTGTGTCCTTGGTAAACAAGGCTTTGTGGGATGTGACTGTCTGATCCCCCAAGGCCTCCCATTTTCATTCCTGATCCTGCATCGCAGCCACGGTGTCACGGCCGCGGCGTCTCGAGACCTGTCTGACCTCATCATCACCCCAGCGCCGCCTCAACGGTCCACTTTCTATCCTCTTGCGGCCGAGACCATCCAAGTTTAACGACTCCCCTCTCTTCTTCCTCTGGAGCTAATTCCTTGCGCTGATTCCAAATCACGCCTCTTTCTTTGAATGGGTGAAGCAGATGGTGTTAGCCCGATGCCTCCACTCATTAGTTTCCGCCGTGGCCCCAGACTGCCTTGGCCAGTTCATCCTGACGAATAATGGACCCCCTGGAGTTTCTTTCCGCAAGGAGACTCTTTCTGGAAATTCAGCGACACCTCAACTCACGAAGGCCATACCCAATGAGTTAATAGGTCTTGATTTGAGGTATGAACAAGCTTCAGATAGCCGTTGAGGCTTGGCAGACCTTTTTGTACCCTCACCCCCCTTCTCCGTCTTCTTGTTTTTGCGTTTATCTCCCATCGTTGCGTCTGTCCTGTCCGCTGGCTTTGCCTCCGTGTTGAGTTTAGGAATGCAGACTCCCTTCGCGGATCCAAGGGGGCGAGTGCGGGCAGGTTCGGGGTATAGCATGCCGGTCGGCTTGCGCTAGCAGGTCAGATCAGTCGACCGGCGCACCAGGATTGACCTGAAAAATCATCGTCTTTACATCGTCCTTTCTCGCAGCGCCAAATTGTCTAGTGGAGTTTCCTGGATTTGGTTTGTGTGTCGGTGTCAGTGCGGTGAGGAGATTTGATCTTCCCACTGGCCCACATTGTTTGTCATTGGCTTCCACTCAGCTGTGCCGTCTTGTGAAGCTGAGTCGAGAGCGCCAGTTGCGACGTGTTGTGCCTCTGCCCCACAGCTCTTTGATGCTCCAGCGCATCGCCTTTTACCCAATGAGAAAGGGGTATGGGCCGGGCCCACATGGGGGCTTAAAGGAGTTCCTGCAGGTGCTCCGACACACGGTACACTTGAACCCCCTTCCCCCCCTGATCCTCCTCTGCTTTCCCTGAGGGCAACCTGTCACTGTGTTTATTTTCTCTTGTGTCAGGACCTTCACTCCCTCTTTATCCACCAGTGGAGATGGATGACGCTATCCCCGTGTGGGAGTTGTGCATCACAATGAATAGAAGGTGCTAGCCTACCTCCCTTATAAGGAACATTTATGAGTATTTGAGGAATGGTGTGATTAAACATCAATTTTTAGTACTTTTAAACCTTTCTGCACACTTCTTCTCTGGTGTTAGCATTTAGCGGTTATGCTAACGATCAGAATTAAATACAGTATCTGGAGCATTAAATTGCAGCTAATAAATAGTTAGTAAAATAAAGTGACTTGGGTCTGGAATACTTTTTGTAGCAGCCTGGACACCTCTTCTGTGGTGCTATCCCTTAGCATTGTTGCTAGCGCTACGTTTCAGAGTTGTATGAAGTATCTGGAACATTAAATTACAGATAGTTGCAAATTAAGTGACTCTTTTGATGTCTGAACATTTGCTTTTAAGTTTATTATAGTGTTTGGACCAGCCTGGATACTTCTATTGCTGCTTTTTGCGTCCAAAAAAAGTGTTGACGGGACAGGTAGCCGCACCCTCAGCAATGCGTTGCCGCCAGCATGGGTCGAAGCCTCGCTAATGGGATTTTGGGTTTGACACCAGATATCCTAGCGGCGTGTGTGTCTTCATGGTGGCGGATGTCAGAGAAAAGTCAAGCAGATAAGCGGGAAGATGGATGCCCTCGTGCGTTTCCTCACAGCGCCAGATGGACGGGGCCGATAGGCAGCTGTGTGTGTGTTTATACAAGGGCGACCGGTCGCCATAGCGTCGGAAGGAACGGATGGCAGGCGGTTAGCATATAGCGCAAAGGAAGGGGGTGCAGACTTTTGTACTCAAGGGCCACTTATTGATTTCATGAACTGACAGATTTGTAGATATGGACAATAATAATATGTACTGTTTAATATTTTTAAATGTATTTGAAAGAAGAAATCAATAAAATGACCATTTTAAACGACCAAATTAGGATATTCTGCAAATCTTATGTCAATGCTCAAAGGGCCAGACTAGGGAACAGCCCATTCCTGGTATACAGTAGACAAGGGACGGCGTTACCGGTCCCGTGTTTTGTCGACCCCCCCGTGTCTTATTATTGTAATTATATATCATGAATCCAGCAAGCCTGGGGCCTGTCGCAGCATGTGGCGCGGCGATGCGGTTTTGATGTGAGATGCCACAAAGTATACGTGACGCCAGATTACACAGTAGCCCGCTGAAATCCAAACTCTGTTGCCTTAGCGCTTTCATTGTTTCTTTAAGCACTTAAACACCTGTTTTTCCAGGATGTGTGCGAGTGTGTATGTGCGCTCAAGTGTGTGTGTGACAATAATATTGGACTCTGACTGATTCCTTTTGAATCACAGTCAGACAAGATTGATACTGAACAGCTTACATTTTGCCAAATGCGGCTTTCAAATAGCATGACATAAATAGCATTAGCTTTAGCCCGAGGCTCGCGCTCCCTGCGGTGCCTCATCCCGACACTCGTCATCTTTTTAATTTGCCCCCTCGGCTTGCCTCTTCCGCTGAAGCACGGCCATCAATATCACAGCTGGGCGGCCATTGTGGTTTTCTCGAGCCCTGGTTACCGAGCAGGAACCCCGGGATCAAAGCCCGGCCTGGATTACTCTTGGAAAGAGAAGGATGAGGAGAAAGGGGGAGGAGATGTGGGCGGGGGCTGCTTGTAAAGGATGGAGGAATGCTTCTTAATACGCCCCCCCCCCTCTTTTTTGGGGCTTGTCCAGCGGGGACCGCTGAGAGACGTTAGGCTAGAGTGAATCTATGAGGACGCAGAGCTGTGTGACAGGAGAGTGCTATGGAGAGTGACTGCATACTCCCCCCACCCCATATTGGTGTCAAGGAAGTACAGTGAGATGCCCCTTCTCTTCTTTCAGGTCGGTCAATCGGAGGAGGGCGTGCACGCCGGGCGATCACGGCTGGCGGTAGGGGTCCGAGGGCACCATGGACGGTGGCCTCAGGGTCTTCCTGTCCACTCTGCTCTGTCTCACCCAAGACCTGCTCGTCACCTGCACACGTCAGTTACCTTTGCTCGTCTGTCTGTCTGGTTTCCATCTGATTCTTCTCCCTCCATTCATCACCCACTCTTTCCCTCCTCAGTTCACTATCCATCTTTCCGCTCTGAGCCCACCTCGTTGGTCCAGAGTCCGGGTTCGCCGGCCCGCCTGCGCTGCGCCACCAACCCCCAGTCGGCGGCGCTCTCCTGGCGCTTCCGGGGCCAACCTCTGCTCGGTGACACCCTGCCCAGCGTGGAGCTGAATGACGGGACGCTCACCATCGCTAATCTGCAGCGCGCCCACGTCGGCGTCTACCAATGCGTGGCGCGCTCAGGACACGGGCTGGCCGTCGCCAGCCGCTACGCACGTGTGGACTTGGCAGGTACGTGGACGCGCCGGGGGCCATCGCCCTGTCGGTCCCCCCCTTTGCTCACCACTTGAAGACTTGAAGAATCTAGTCTTTGTCGTTTGTTCCTTGCCACCACCGCATTAAAGTAGCGAGGCAGCAAGCCAAGAAGGTGCTTTTGAAAAGGGCGAGGACGCCTGCCGCCGAGCGGCGACGGGAAGGAAGCAGAAGGAGTTTTGACATCCTTAATGAGCCTTTGGGTTTTCCTTTGCTCAGTCATAACAGCACTCGCCGCTTCCTAATGTTCCCTCTGTGTCGGGTCTCGCAGAAATCTCCCAGTACGAAGACAGCCAGCGCCGCTCGCTGTCCGTCCAGGTCGGCGATGCGGCAATCGTCGAGTGTCCTCTGCCCCGTAGCGTGCCGCCGGCTTTCCCTCGATTACGAGTGCGGGGCGAGCGCGTCGAGGCATCCACAGGTTCTTTTTTCAGACTTTATTTTATTCTTTTTTTGAAACCTTGTTGTTGACCAACTGTGTCTCTCTTATTAGACGACTACTTAGTCCTTCCGTCCGGCAACCTTCAGATCCCGTCCGCCTCGTTGCACCATCGGGGCGTCTACAAGTGTGGCTCGTACAATCCGGTCACCGGGGAAACTGTCATGCAGACCCACGGTACCAAAATCTCTGTCCAACGTAAGTCCCGCTAGAATTCTTTTATTTTATTTTATAAGCACAGTAGTTGATGTCTTTGTGTTGTCTTTAGATACAGATTCCCCCTCTTCTCCAGTGAGGATAGTTTATCCCACCAGCCCCAAGAATGTGACACTGCAGCGGTCCCAGTCGTACACGCTGGAGTGCGTAGTTTCCGGAAGTCCGACGCCGTCGTCCACGTGGTTCAAGAACGGCGAGCGGGTCCGACTGGGGCCTTCGTTGCGACACCTGCGTGACAATTTGGAATTTGTCTCCGTGACGACAGACGACAACGGAGTATACGTTTGCGCCGCTGAGAGCGAGCAAGGGACGGTGATGAGCGCCAACTACACTGTCAACATCCTCGGTGAGGACTCGGAAGTTTTTTATTTTGAGAACCGCTGTTCTAAAAGTCTGATGGGGAAACCGATTCGTAGAACCCGCTTCCATCCTGGTGGGCCTCGCCGACCAGCGCGTCGCTGCCGGCTCAACCGCACGTTTCAGCTGCGTGGCCGCGGGCAGCCCCGCCCCCGACGTCACCTGGCTGTTCAACGCCGAGCCCGTGGCCGCCTCGCACCGGGTACGGATTTCAGGAGGCCAGCTGGTCATCTCGGGTGTGGTGCCGCGGGACCAAGGCGTGTACCAATGTCTGCTGGACAACGATATCGGGTCGGCGCAGTCATCGGGAATGCTGAGTGTGCAGTCAGGTATGTCAGAAAAAACAAAAAGAAAGTATGTTGTGAAATCGGTTACTTCAGGTCACTTGTACAGTGACGTAGTCGGCGAAAGTAAATATCTCAACAGAAGCCGTGCTGTAAAGAGTTAAGCTGTCCACGTTTGGAGGCGGTCCTCACGCTCGGGGGTGGCGTATCGCGCCAAGGACGCCCTCCTTCTCCCCGAGCTGGATCGTGAGAGTGAGCTTTGTGCACGCCGCCCGGGGATAAGCCCCCGCGGATGCTGGAATGCGAGGAGTAGCTGTGAAGGGTTAGGACGGGGGGCAGACCACCCCGGCTGTCAACGTGCTACACAACCGCCTTGTATTTACGTGGTGGCGTCCTTCCACCCCTCCGTTCCATCCACTCCTCCCTCCTTCCCTCCATCCCTGCGTGGTGTTTCCCCTGGAAGATGCAAGCAGAAAGAATGCAAAGATGATAAGAGCGTTAGTGTTGGGAGGTAGCGGCCAGTCAGTTTGAACCAGTGATCCAAAACATTCCGCTTGTACATTGCAAAAACTCATTTGAGAATCCAAATATTTCTTCTCCATCGATGCACTGACCAATCGAATCCCTCGTGGCTTTGTTCTCCCTTTCTGCCTTGAAAGACTTCCTTTAACATTTGGGATCACTTCCTTGACATCTTTCCTCTGGCGTGGCAGCCTCAGGACTACATAGAGAATTTCTCTCCGCTATTTTAATGGCCCGTGTGGGGAATGCGTGGCAGCTGGCGACGTTCCCGGAATCAGGTTTAGTCTTACCAGCTCCCGGCTTGTTTACTTTTGCAAAGTGCAGCCGTGCCGTGCTCACGCGTGGGTTTCTGACAATGTCAGAAGGTGCCATGATCCAAATGTTTGGATCGTAAAGGACTGTTGTTCTTTGCTTTTAGCACCCGAGTCAAAGTCTTGGCGGTTAGCGCTGACCCGCCATCACAAAGCAAAAACAAAGTGCGCTATGGTTCTACAAGAAACATTTTCTCTCTCAGATTTGAACCCCGGCGTGGACGTTTGGCCCTCACTGCCGCCCATGCAGAGCGATGAGGGCAGCGAGCGCTTCCTGACGGAGGAGGAAGACGAGCCGCCGTCCGATGGTGGCGCCCACCGTCTCACGCCCGACGCGCCCATCATCACCAGCCCGCCCCAGACGTACAAACCCGACATTTACGACCTGGAGTGGAGGGCGGGGCCTGACGGCGGGAGCCCCATCAATGCCTATTTTGTCAAATATCGGAAGGTGAGCTTCTTGACTGATCCACACAAAAAAAGCAAAACACCACTGTGGCATTACTTAAAGGTTGTCTTTCCTGTTGTCGCTCAGGTGGACGAGATGGCCACCTTGATGGAGAGCTGGCTGACGGTGCGAGTGCCCGGCAGCGAGCGTTCGCTGCGTCTCTCCGAACTGGAGGCATCCAGCCTGTACGAAGTCCTCATGGTGGCCCGCAGCTCGGCGGGTGAGGGCCAGCCGGCCATGCTCACCTTTCGCACCGGAAAAGGTTCGTACTAGTAAAATTGCCCCTACCAACATGGCCGCCAGAACTGGTCAATGGCGCCAGTTTCGGACGATTCTGGAACAAACTAAGGAACGACACACTATTCAGTCCTTTAAAGCCAGAGTCTGTAGGGTCCGGTTCTGTTAAATCCAGGTTTCAGTCTACACGGTCACTGAGCTTTTCATAAAGCAAGACGTTTATTAGCAAGGAAAAACAGTGGCGGAAACCCGAGCCGGCTCCTGATCAAACGGGAGAGGCTCAGGGGTGGTGTCAGAGTGCTTTGACTGGTGGGGCGGGGGGCAACAACTAGGAACATGTGTGATACTTTGTTTGGCTTCCTCCTTATAAGTCCCTTCTCCTCCAGAAAAGAGCGTATCGTCCAACAAGAATCCGTCCCACAAGCCTCCAGTGGTCCTGATGCCGCCCAAAGCCCCTGAGGACAAAATGCCCAACACGCACTTTGGAGTGGTGATCCACGACAGAGGTAATGTGCGGAATGTTCCATCTTAAACTTTTTTATTGCTACTGATGCGCTGACAATTATTATTATAGAAATATTATAAAGTGTTTTTATTTTTGTTAAATACATTCCAAAAAATAGTTTTTGGGGTGGGCTGGAAGGGTTGAATGGCCTTTTCAATCATTTCAATTGGGGCAGTGGACTTTTCTGGCTTCATTAATTTTTTTCCGGAGCTATTGGGAAGAAAATAGTTTGATGATCTTTAACATTCAATTTCAGTATGGATGCGGTGATATGACTAACGAGACTTTCTTAATCTTCCACTAACCATTGTCTCCGTCTTCCTCTGCCGCTTCTTTAAGTGCGTGCCGCTCAGCTGCTGCCGTAAGTACGCATTCCTCCCGTGATTTATCCTTTCCGCTTCCTCCTCTCCGAATTCCTTCCATCCTTTCCGCCAAGTCGGGATGCGGCGACACTGTTCAAAGGTTAACCCGTTTTCTCGCCTTCATTTATAGTGCCCGAGGCGCCCGATCGGCCCACCATCTCCATGGCGACGGAGAGCTCCGTCTACGTGACGTGGATCCCCAGAGCCAACGGCGGCTCGCCCATCACGGCCTTCCGGGTGGAGTACAAACGCAGCCGCAACACCGAGTGGGGCGTGGCGGCCGACAACATCTCGCCGCTCAAGCTGTCAGTGGAAGTTCGCAATCTGGAGCCCGGTGAGCCTCGACTCCATTTTTATTGCTTAGCCGTCGGCGGAGGTGTCGTTGAACTCTGTCCGTCTTTCAGGCGCCACCTACAGGTTCCGAGTGACCGCCATGAACTTATACGGCGAGAGTCCTCGCAGCGTGGCGTCAAGGCCGTACCAGGTCCCCCAAGCCAGCCCCCGTATGGCCGACCGGCCGGTGGTGGGACCGCACATCTCCGCCACCGACGCCATCAGCGACACACAGATCATGCTGCGCTGGACTGTGAGTATGTCACAAAAGTTCCAAATTGCTTTCCATGAGAACCAAGACCTGCAAACGTACGGAAAGGTTAAATAGAGGCCATTACCAAATGACAACAAGCACAGGGACTTTTTTGTCGTTCTCATGGTGATTAATTCATATCGTGCAAACTTTGGAGCGCCGACGGGCGCAGATAATTGCCGCCCTTTCCGTAACCTCCGACTCTCATTATCTCTGGTCGACTTCCGCGCAATCAGAGAGCGGACGGCTGATAGCGAGCCGCTCCATTAGCTGATAGGAGGGGGGAAAAAAAGGGTAATTGTGGGCTAATGTAACCATTTTTTTTTTCCGTTTTCTTCCGCTTTCAGTACAGTCCCTCGAGTAACAACAACACTCCCATCCAAGGTTTCTACATCTACTATCGGCCCACCGACAGCGACAACGACAGCGACTACAAGCGCGACGTGGTCGAAGGTGCGTGTAAATGTCTAAAACAGACAAACGTGACAGCGTCGGCTTCTTTACTGTGAATGGCTTTCGACTTAATTGGCCGGAGTTGAAATACGAGAGCGGGCAGCAGAGCTACGCAGCGGCTCGGGTTGCTGTCTGGAATGCTAACTGGTCATCGCGCCGCAGGAAAGGAAAGGAAAGGAAGTGGTGGTGCTGGTATCTTTGGGCCCCTCCCCTTTTACCGCAGGTCAAACTTCAGTCAAGGTTTCCACGTAAATGTCGGTTACTTTCGCAACTCGGGTCAGCCAGTCTGCGGATTCCAAAGCCTTTTGGAATAATAGCTGAAAAATACATTTAAAAAATACAATCATGATTAAAAAATATATACAAATCACAATAATGCAAAAGTATGTGATTTTTTTTTTCTTGTTGTGTGTGTGTGTTTTATATGTAACGTGTGTGTCTTTGTGCGTCTGTGTTAATACTGGACTTAAGCCAGCACAAACATAAGCTGCCATATATGGAGCTGAACCAGAGTGCAGCAACTGTGTGAAGGCCCCCGGGACTGACACGAGAGTGTGTGTCTGTGTGCGTATTTGTGTTTTTGTGTCGCTCCGACAGTGGCTGTGTTTGTGAAGTTTGCATGGGCTTTCAGATTGCGACTGCGAGAGTGTGATTACATGTTTGTGTGGGGGGGGGGGGCAAAAGAGCACATGAAAGAACATGACCTCAGCCAAGTGAGGAAAAAAAAAAGATAGGATTAAAGTCTCCACAAAAAGCCGCGGCTGCCGTGATCTTTCCAGGAAGTCGACGCTCAATTTTTTTTCTCTAGTCACACCCACCCGCTTCTCTTCTCAGGTGTGAAAGACTGGCACATGATCGGTCACCTACAGGCGGAGACGTCGTACGACATCAAGATGCAGTGCTTCAACGACGGTGGCGAGAGCGACTACAGCAACGTCATGATCTGCGAGACCAGAGGTAAGGAGAGACCCTATAAGCAAATATCACAAAAAATTCTTAAAAACATCTCCTGTTCCTTTATTGCAGCACGCCAGTCTCCGGGCTCGCCAAGCCAGCGGCCCGTCACGCCGCCGTGGCCCCACCCGCAGGAGCCCTCCGGGCCGCCCGGGGGTCTGCTGTACCTCATCGTGGGCTGCGTATTGGGCGTGATGGTCCTCATCCTGCTGGCCTTCATCGCCATGTGCCTGTGGAGGAACCGACAGCACAACAACATGCACAGTGGGTGTCAATGCTCGCCTCGAATAAACAGAATAGCAATTTGAAAATCTAACGGGATGGGAATTGAGCCTTGTGGTATGCCTTGTGTTTCCTCCTGCAGAATACGACCCTCCGGGTTATTTGTACCAGCCGGCTGACATCAACGGACACGTTTTAGAGTACACCGCTTTGGCCGGCACCGGCCGCATGAACGGCGGCGTCCACGGGGGCTTCGGGCACGGCGGCATGTTGCCCTCGGGGTGCCACCACTTGCACCACAAACACCCCAACGGCCTGCCATTGCACAACAGCAACGGCGGCCTCTACCCGGGCGGACACTCCCACGGCCACGATGGCACCCTGCCCCACCCTCACCACCACCACAATGTGAGTGCGGGGACCCCCGAGGGTTCTTGTTGTTTTTGTCCCGGTTGCTGAACGACTTAATGTCTTCATCCGCACTAAACACTGTTGTTTTTATTTTTAGGGAGGCGGCATGTACACGGCTCTTCCCCAATCGGAATCCTCAGACTGTGTGAATTGTCAGAACCTGTGCAACAATAACAGGTAACGCTTACGAGTTTTGGTGGGGTCATGCAAGTACTCAAATGATGTGCAGATGCAGCTGAGGGCAAATTATTTGGATGCAGGAATGGGAAGAGAACAGAGCCTTGTGGAATACCTTATATTTATTTGACTGAATTCATGAAAAATAAAAATGTCTGGTAAATAGTAAATCAGGGATATGACTGTCTTGTCAAGCACCAAAGAAGAACCTTCTTAAAAAGACCGATTTCTTTTTTTTATTCCCCTCGCGATGGCTTTTCCATCAAGTCAATTTACGATGGTTTGTTTAGGACTTTGTCACACAGCGTGTCGTTGGGAAGAAGGCCAGCTCCTTTTTTTTTTGCGCTCCACATTCACATGCTGCTCCTGTTTATGTGCTCAAGGCTCAGCGGCATCACAGTTTACCCTGTGTGCAACCAGCCAACACACGGGCTACGCTAATGAGCCTCCTGTTTATTTATTTGTGCTGGCGGGAACGAAAACGAGGATGGCGGCTCCGATAGCAGGAAGCGCGGGGAAACACGATGTTGCGCTTTTGAATGGGATTCGGAAAATTACTTTGAGGGTTTACCCAGTGTCTTACTATGCTAGGACGCTCCTGTGAATTTGAATATAAACACAATGGCTACTGGTTAGAAAGCCACAGACTGACAGTCGGTTTTTTTTTCCCCTTTGTGCACTTCTTCAGAAAAGTGATTTAACACCACTCCCACCTTATGTCAAACTAAAAACATAAAACACAAACATCTACACTTTCTCTGTATAAAACAACGCAATAAAAAAAGGCCTTGCTAGCTTAATGCTAACACTAATAGCATCTCTGCTACCTCTTTCAGGTGTTACAAGCCTAACGGCGTCCTTTCGGGCGGGACGCTTCCCCTCATGCACCGAGCGGCGCCCTGTCAGCAGGACGGTCTGGAGATGGTTCCTCTGAAGCAGGCGGCAACCTCTCCGTGCCGCCACCGCTGCTCCCCCGCGGGAGAGCTGCGTGCCGATGACCTCGACAATCTCCAAGTCCCGCACCCGCACGACGAGCAGCGAGATTCGTCGCCTTCGCAACGCTCGTGTTGTCTCGAGGGAGATGACACGGAATGTCCGGCGGATGGCACTGGTGAGTCTATCATTATTCCATTTTTTTTTTTAAATAAATGAACTGATGAACTAATTTCTGATTTATTAAAATCATCCTCAAATGATTAACGTGTTGTTTGCTTGTTGCTTGTGCAGCGGAGGAGGATCTGGACTGCGTGGATCAGGACTGTCCAATCCCGTGCTGGGAAAATCTGGGCCTTCCAGACTCGGACTGTGATGAAAAGCCCTGCTGGATGTCTGGCGGGGGTGAGCTGATCCAGGCCAGTCTCCAGGAGGTCTGAGGTCCCTGCGACGTGACAGCTGGACAGTCAGAGCTGCTGTGGTGATGTCACAGAGGACCTAAGAGAGGACAGCCAGAGTACCTGAGAAAAGACAGTCGATGGACCTAAGAGAGTACTTTGTCCGACAAGGACGGCAAACTTTCACAGACTGAGGCGGAACTCCCAAAGACTCCTTCAGATGACTTATTTATTTTTTTCTAGTAGAAAACTATTATTTCATATGAATGTATCTGTGTCAAAGAACAAAGTTGTCAGTTTTATATTATTTATGCTTTTTTTTGTTTGTTTGTTTTTGGCCCGAGAACTGTTTTGTGTTACGGAGATTTAGCGACTTGTAAAGTTTTGTAATAATATAAAGAGACGATAAGGAAGAGTAAGTCAGCACACTGTCCTTCCTCACGGTTTAAAAACATGAGTGCGTCTGTGAGTGAGTTTCTTAGAAAGCGAGTGACACAAGGAGGAACTTCTCTGAGTTTATTTGTGCGTCATTAGTCATCGTCCACATCCAGCCTGGTGTAGTAGAAGGTCACCCTAGCCGCGTGGTACAAAGCCTGGCAGGTGTACGTGCCCTCTGCCTCCCGCTGGACTTTCTCCAGAACCAGGGCAGAGGTGTTGAGGGGCACGCGCACGCTAACCACGCCGTCCGGCCGAGCCTGCAGCTTGAGACCATGACCGTAGTCGTAGGCCAGAGCCACGTTGCTGTCCGAACCGGCTCTGGTGAAACCCCAGATGAAGATAGAGGGTGGGTCGACGCCGCAGTCCAAGCGGACCGATCCCCCCGCGGTCACGGTCGCGTTGAGGGTCACGTACTTCACCTCCTCGGGGTCGAAAAGATCTAAAGCTGAGGGGACGACACGGTTGGCGAGTAACTGACTAACCGACCAGGTCGAGCGCTCACCTTGGAGTGGAAGAAGAAGAATCCAAGTGGCCAGCAGGCAGACTGAAGGAAACATCTTGTCACACCGTGGTCGCAATTTCTCTCCACCGCTGATTCTTTCTGGCTCGTGTTTGAACTGCCTTCTTGAAATATTGAACAGCAGGTTGCTCTAGTGGGCGGAACATGTTGTGTGCCTTCATGTTTTATTTAATCAGCTGCCGCAAGTTGTTGTCATGAGAGAACACCAGTTGACACGTTCATGTATTTTATTTGTTGAAGTGGTTGCGGTGTGAGGAGGAGAGCCTTGAAGGTGCCCCAGGCTCAAAAGTTGCGAGTGCCCTGTAAAGTTGCTCTCATGGAGGTGAGCCCAGACACAAGAGAAGGCTCTAATTAGTCGGTACTCACAGTTGGACTCGCTTGGGCCAGGGGAGCCACCGCACTCACTATTTATAGACAAACATGCTGTAAACCTTAGCCAACTGATAATATGAACATTTTTGCCTGCAGCACGGCACGGTGAGGGAGTGAGTTTATACACTTGTAGCACAGTTAAATAAACTCAACTGCAAACATCTTTGCACGATGCCTTTGTGACCCAGCACATGACTAAAAGTTAAGAAGGCCAAACTGTCTTCATCTCATACTCATACAGTTAATCATGGTTTTATGATGGCCTGCAACAAATTATTTCCATTGCCAGCCCTTCTTGTGAGGGGGAAATATAAATAAGAATATATTTCCAGATTTGCTTGCCCAGCAGCCAATAATGGCTAATGAGTTGAGTGTCAAGGGTGGAAAAGTAGAACCAGTTGAGGATACCACCCCTACGACAAAGCTTTGTACCCCAACGGGCACAATGGCTAATAAAGGTGCTTCTTGATGTGTGGGCCCTTGATATGGAGCAGAAGCTTGCCAGCTGCAAGCAGCATTGCATGCCATTTAAGCAGTTTGGCTTGGTGGGGAAGGAAGAAAGGACGGGGGTAGAGGTTCGGTGAGGCTACACTAAAAGAAAAGGATGTCAACTTCAGGACATAATCGTGGTTATCAAACTGGGGTCCTTATAGAAGCTTTAGAGTCTGCAAAATCGTTTGGGAAAAAAAAAAGGCATTTGTCAATTTTGACTTTAATATCAGAAATGGTAAAAATATTTTATTGTGAAAAAATATAGTTTGTTCTGTCTAATTATGATTTTTTATCTTGACAAAATATAAAAATATCTGCTCTGCATCATGATTTTATTGCTATGATCCAATTCATTGTGCTGCTCCTTCCAGTATGCCCGCATTGGCCACCAGGAGGCAGTACTCCGTCAGACATCCGCGCAGACACAAACGAAGAAGAAAAAACTTCCTCAGTAAGTGTAAGAAGTCGTAAAATTCTTTTTAATTTCTCTCAGAGCTCAGAGGATAAAGAAATGTATACCTGTGAGTATTGATATTATTATCTCTCTAAATGTCTTATTCCAACATTAATGTTCAAATACACGTTGTCTAAATGGGTTAGTTGTCTAAATTGCGACTGGGCAAGGTAGTTTGGTTGTTTAAAATGCTGTGTTTTTAGGTTTATTTTGACAGTAAACTTCGTCTGGGGTGGCATTAGTCAACTTCGGGTCTTTTAAATTGAGTTTAGTGCCACCATAAATCTTAACATCCCAAATTTGCGCTGAAAAGTAAAAAAAAAAAAAATCGGATTGACGGCTCGTATCTCAGAAACTCGTATGTTGGGTCACTTAACCTCCGCTACTCAGGTCCCATCATAAAAACAATGAAAAAATACATTCAATTTAAATTTAAAGAACGAGATTCCAATTTAAAATCTGTGAGGTAGATGTTGACACTACTCTTCAAACGTGCTGCCCAAATGTAAACTGACCTGTTGTAAATTGTAATTGATTTTCCATCATTTGCATTGAACCAGTGACTCAATACAATAAGTAATGTGATTGTCTTAAGTTTCCGGCCCTTTTTTCTTTATAAAATTAGTTTCATCCGTTCCGTAGGATGCTTCCCCCCCAAAAAAGTGATCGTTTTACGTTTTATTTGTATGCTTCAAGACTTCTGTGTCAAATTTGCCTAATAAAGACGTGAGTGTGAATGCAGAACATGAACGTCAGAAATGGAGCAGGAACAACAAACGTATTGTTTCGTATTGTCTCAATGAAAATGAATCATCAGTCCCACTGGCTCATTTATTGTTATTATATGTCAACAGTCAAAATAAGTTCCAGATGACAACAAACTGGGTTTGCTCGCCTAAAGTCAACACAAACAAGCGCCGAGGCCTTTCCAAATGCTTTTCTTTGGCGTCAAAGCACTTTTGGCTATGAAAAGTCTGACGCAGGACCAATTACAAGTCTCCCAGTCATTTCCAATTCATTTAATCGTAGTCTTATCTCTTATTTATAGCCAATAAAATTTTGGAAAATATTATCGGGGTCATGTGATCATAGACTACCAACCCGGTTTAAACACATTTTATTTTACAATCACGTCATTTGCTCACTAGCACTCACAAGTCACACATTTTAATTAACATAGAAATCCATGCCCTCTATATTAGGAACAAAGTAACGCACACCGGCTAGCATGCTAACTAACTCACCAATTAACTTGCTAAATTAACAACTCCAAGTTACAATACAACTTTAATTATGTGGCGCATTCCACAACAGCTAATAAAACAATTTACATAAACAAACAAACCGTAACATACACGGAAACTCATACGCTAACTAGCTAGCTAACTTTTTATGGAGACCCTGTGTAGTCTTTCAAGTGCTTTCCCACTGAGTGTCTCAAAGTCAAAATGGAGGTTTTTGTTTTTGGCAGCAGATGAGAGAGCAGACTGAGACACTCTGAATGTATCTGCGAAAGACATCACGGCCCCCCAACACGTGCGATGCGCTAGTGCCCCGCTAGGCTCCCACATGGCCCAAGCATGGACCACCTGTACAGTAAAAGGCGCGGGACGAGTTCAAGTGCGGTTGTCGTTACCGCCGGTAGCGTTAACAGCACTGTAACGCTAATCGGTGGTTTGCAAACTTTGGCGGTACTTAAAGCGGGGAAATATTTATAAGACCCCCTCGTAGTCCTAATACCAATTAAATATAACGACCTCGAATTGGCACACTGGTCCCCATATGTCGCTTTGCACTTTATCGTGATATACCGTAATATCGTAGATACAAAATAAGAAAGAGGAAATTGCGGATGTCCAAACGCGGGCTCGTCCAGGGACCCCATTTCGCAAACCGCACATTTAGCGCTTTATGATCCTTGCCGGTCAAAGTAAATGTTGCTCTTGTTCCCACTCTCATCGTTCGGGTCGTAAAAATAGTTTGAGTAAAAGCCAATTGTGTTGCTCCAATTGAGCTCGGGAGGATTTGCGAGTGTTGCAACGCTGCGCTTTTTATTTGTGGCGTTTCCCCCACTCGGGCGTGATCACTGAGTGAGTGATGTTGAGTCAGTGTGACCCAAATTGGGTTAATTTGACCCAGCAGTGTGTTTTGTTTTTCTCATTTATATTAAATACACAGCAGTGAATGTAATGGGCTAACGAATGTATTTTACGTTTTTGAAACAGCCAAATTTGGGACAGTGTGATTAAGGCCTAAGATTTCTGCCTAGTAACAAGCGACTATATGAACGTGTGACTTGGCTTGGGGAGTAAAAAAAATATATATTTGTATTCTGTTGATTTACGCTGTGGCATCTGCTAGTGACATTTTGATTTATTCCACTTGTTTTATGATAAACGGTCAACATTTTTGGTTGTTTGTTGCTGTTGGAAGAGAATTTGGAACAATAAACCGAAGACAGTAAAAGCAGGTTCTCAGGTATGCGCTCTACCTTCTGCTTGCGTCGGCCTCTCGTCTTGCTCCCAGCTTTTTTTGGACGTCGAAGACATTAAAGCAGCACTTATTTCTTTTCTCCCCCCCCGGAAAACTGACTTGAACTTTTGAGTTCTCAAGAGTGGTGTCGGCATCTGGAAGCAGTAGAAATCTTGTCTGGAAGATAAAGTAAGGAAGATATGAATGCCAATGTCCAGTCTGGGATCAATTACAGAGAAACTGAGGGGGCGGGGGCATGATGGGGGGGTGGGATCCATGTAGATCCTCACATACTAAACAAACTGCTTGTGTGGAAGTGTGTGTAAAAGAGAGAGAGAAAGTCTTAGTATGAGTGTTCGTGAGACTGTCACTGTACATCTGGTCTTTGGATGGCCTCGCTGCCTCCTCGGCTATTTAACGAGAAGCTTGTGGCAGCTCCAGATGTGAATGCCCGCCCGCTGCCAGCTGCCCGCTGCCTGAGCTGCAGGCTCTCGGGACCTTGGCTTGGAGCAATGGCCAGCGAGCCATCTTCTTCTTGCTCCAGAGTAAGTTCAGGAGTAAAATTGTTGTGGGATTTGGGTTAGTGTGTGAGAGAGGTAATTAATTAGTTAGCCAGATTGTCTTTTTCTTTTTTGGGTTGTGAAGGTTGAAATGAAATCAGTAGCAGTCGTGTGACCTGTACTGCAAAAAACCTCTGCTGCCATCTAGTGGCCACTTGCATTTTCGCAGCTAACCAATTGGACACGTTCTGTTTTCCTCGTCTTTTTTAATTGATTTTTTTTTTCTTTATGGACCGAGTATATGCGCGTGTTTCTTTGTCTGTGTGTGGAGAGAGTTGCTGAGTGTCTTGGTTTTAATTTTGGAAGCTCGTATTTATTAGTCTGCAAGATTTCTTGCATAGCTTTCAGAAAAATAACGTTTTTCTTTCTGGAGACACTGCTTTACACTCAGCCAGCATTTACAAATATGTAACAGGAATAGAAAATTGGCATTTGATAGAATGTGGAAATGGCCATCTTAAATTATGCAGTCCGCACCGAATGTGAGCGGAGACGTTTGAGCAGGTAAAGTGGCTCCACACACAAAGGCAACAAAAGTCTAGCACGTGTCACCATGGAAACCATCATTATCATCTGGAGCAAACACTCACTCGGCCACTTGAACATTCTTAAGGAGTCGTCCAAACAAATCCTTTCGCATACTCAACTGCCCGTTCATTTTTGAATATAACGTTTTAAAAACGTCCCTGAATTTGAAAATGCGTTTCATCACGCAAGGCTGAAATTTGGCTGCTTTCATGACCGATGTTAGCATAATATATCAACAAGGCAGAGGTTTTATTCCCAAAAAGTATATTTACCTGTAACACACTTTTAATTCCAGTAAAATGTGAGCACATGAAACTTGAGTAAAACTTGGACCTAGACATAAAAGCAAGCGCTTCAGAAATGTAGTTTAATTTATTCACAACAATTAGTGAAAACTAAAGCCAAGCATTTTAGAAGACATCAAAAACAATAGTCAAAATGAAACAAATGCTAATTATAAGTAAAAAGCCCAAACTACCCCCAGAAATAGTTGAGATGGACTCGAGCACAAAATAAATGAATAAATAAATGGATGGGCATGTATTGATGAATAGTCTGGATAATTTTCTCTACATGACGCACATCGTTTAAAATGGACGCACCTCAACATTTATTTCCCGCAGCGCGCCCCACTGACATTCTTGTTTGTCTCCTCACATCCATGCCAGTTTCCATGACAACATGACTTCGCTCTCTCATCCTCTGCCACCATGCATTCTTCTGACCTTCCATCGCTCTTTTCATTTTCTTCGCCCTCTCCACCCCCCCCAAAGATAAAAAAGCACGCGGCCCGCCCCCGTCCTTCCCCGACTCTAATTGGTCCTCGCCAGATAGCGGCAGGAAAAGTGATGGGCGCGCATAAAGTGGATGACATGTTTATGATGACAAAGAAATCAGCCTGCAGGCCATCTTCATCCTTCTGCTGAGGCATAAATTTCCATTCCATCTATTTAGTGCATTGGGCACAGTTCGATCTTGGTTGGTCTTCCACCTCATTCAGGTGTTCGTAAGTATAAGACAATGGCTTTTTTTTTTGTTTTGTTCTGGAGACACAGCTCCTCTGAGATTCTCAGTGCGGCATTAATATTCGATGTTCTTCGCAGAGGATAAAGAATATATGCCTGTGATGTCTTTTGAGTCACCCGTTAACCAAACAGCGCTTGTATCTCAAGTCAAAGTAAAAAATCAGCTCATCAATGACTGGTATCACAAAAAAAATGTAGGTCAGGTTACTTGGAACTTAATTATTACAAATGCAGTAAATACAAATCCAAAAAAAAAAATGTCAGTGTAAAGGAAAAAAACTATTTCAGTGCTTTTTTGTTGTCTGAACTTTCAAAATATGTCACGATGGGATAATGTTAATCGATTTAAGCAATGATTTGACAATATGTTTGCTCTTGTGGTTGTGTGCGACTGCTCTGCATCACAGCAACAGCTGCTTTTAATATTTTGCTAAGCATATTTAGCCACATTTTGCTCTCAGCATGATGCGGCGCAGCCCTCCACAACCGCAATAATAATCATGAACACATTGTTGAATGACTACTTGTCAATCAAACGTGGGCGATCGACCAGAGATGGGCAAAACTTTCCATCCAGATCTTAATATTCATTTATCTCATTTATAATCTAATAAAAGATTGATTGCGAATAATATGATCAAACTAATTACATTTAAAAATGAGAGTGAATTTTAATGTTTGGATTTAGAAAACTATCACGTTGGGGCATAAACAAATAAAAATATAGTGGGAAAATGTGTATTTAATTGTACACCTTTTCACATTATTGAACACAAATAGTGGACTAGGAGAACAATTAAATGCTTTTCCACTAGATGGCAGAAGGTACAATTAATATTCACCTGTTGCCACGCATACAGAATATGTTCAACGAAACAGATCCAGATTTAATACATAAATTTGGGAATACATTGAGAGAAGGCCATCATTATTTCAGAACATTTATTCGTGACATTTTTGTTTGATGGAGTAGTGAGATTTTTCCAAATATGTGCCTTGTTCAAGCCCGTTTTTACTGTTGTTGATTTTTTTTTTTTTTTTTTTTTTAAATGCAGTGCGGGTGTACCTAATGAAGTGTCCAGAGAGTGTCACTGTGGGAAGTCCACGCAGTGACACTCGTCAGTGACTGACTTACGGATGCCCGTGTGGACACTCGAGTGATTGTCAGCTCGTCGATGGCGACTTGTCTTGCTTGGAAGGCATGAACTGCGGCGAGGCGACGCGTCTTCTGATTTCAGCCCAAACTTCCAGCGAGACGTGCCACGCCACGCTTTGCTAGCTGAAAGCTCCGTGGTGGGCGAGACTACCGTGCGCCCCCTCCTCACCCCCTACTGCCGCTCTCTACTCCAGCGAGTGTGGACGCGGCTGTGGCTGCTACCCGAGCCGGCTCAGCGAGCGCTGTCGGCGGCTTCCACCCCCGGGGAATGTCGGCCCCTGACGTCGGCCTCCTCCTCCTCCACGAGTGTCACACAGCAGCCAGGTGGGGTAGAGTACGCCGCATGTTTAACCTCTTACCGTTACGCACCACACCACTGTCTTGGTTAAATGAAAACTTTGCTGTTTTTTGTTCTATTTAATTAAATGTTTGCTGGTGGTTTCAAAAGTTGAGTTAGCCAGCGTAGACGTCAATTAGCATGCTAGCTAAGATAGCATCTGACGCATCCAGCTCGCCTGAGTGGGCTTCCATGCCACCGGCCAGCGTCCTTTGCGCAAAAGCCCCACACACCCTCCCCGGGCAACACAAGTGTCCCTCGGCCGATCTCACGCCGAGTCCGACGGATGCAGTCAACCACCCCGTGCTCCGTAACCGCTGCTTCGTATTAGCCTGTCGGCTAGCTCATTAGGGAGACAGCGGAAGCGGAGGTGCCCGAGCCGTGTGTGGTGACAGGCGGCTGACACTTGCACGCACAGCCGGTGTGGGCACACGATGACTTGTCATATTAACCATCTGACTGTGACATTTTAAGGCAATACTACTTGACATTTTATTCAACTTTTTTGGGGGGATTGATTCAAAGAACTCGTGTTTTTTTGGGAGAGGAATCGTCAATTCAAAATGTTCCACGCAGCCACGGTAAGCAATCACCGGTGAGGCGTGTTTTCTCGTCCGGCTCTTGGCTCGTCTTCCCCGCCATGCGTGTGCGTGCATGCGTGGTTCGTCGACGATGACAACAAGCCTGCAGCCTGTTGCATGCATGGTTGCCATAACGCCGCTGCTCCGGCTTTAAGTACACACACACGCACACGCAGCCTGCATGCGTGTTGGAGCTCTCATATCCCGGCTAGCTATATTTAGTCCACTAACAGAGTTTGCAACTCGATCCGAATTGTCTTGCACAACTCAGTGGCGGGCAGTGCATTTGCCGTTTACCCTTTAGTGGAGACTTACCCGACTTAATTCCATTCCTTAATAGCACCACTATCATGTTGCAATTATAGAAATCATCAATAATAAACCAAAACAGTACGTAATGATGAGTATAGAAAACTACAAATAGGTGGTGAATTACATGGATCCAGTTTCCAAACAATCACAATTATTTTTTATGTTCTGTCTTAAATTGTGGCGGTTGTTAGACTTCATCCACGCAGTATAAATCATACGTCAGAATTGTTGATGTGGCCAAATATTTCATATTGACTAGGTTTGACCTCATTTGGTTGCATTTGTATAGACAGAAGGTGGTGTACATGAAAAATGCAAGTCGGATCACGTGTGGTGCTGACTCAGCTTCCTGTATTTTCCGTCTACAAGAGCGACAAATTAATTGATTTTGAAAGGAAAAGCATGTGACGGTCATGATGAAATAAAATCCTATTGGTAGAACATTATGTAGAATAGTTTTCCTAACTAAAAGGAGCATATGTCGTATTTAGGTTAAACACAAACTTTCACCTCCGAAATCTGACTATTTGTTGTTGAGACTTAAATTCAAAAGATTGAACATTTTTTATTGTAATGTCTCCAAGCAATCAATTATCAAAGTCGTCACTCAATTTGACAATTGCCTAGATGGTGATTAATTGTTGCACCTCTAAATAAAATGTTCAGTTTGTCATCAATAAGTTTTTTTTTTAATTAAATGTGTTTAACTGCTTAGTGTACGACAACCCGCAGCATATCGCAAATGTGATGTTCCATTTTTCTGTTTGTGGCCCTCTGGAAGCAGTTTAGACGTCCTAAAGTAAACAATGTTTATTTGTTGTAGTCATGCGCTTGTGCCGTGTCTCTGGTGTGAGCTTAAAGGAGCAACCAGTGAGGCGGCCTAACTGGCCTCAGGTGACACCGGCAGGTATGTTCGCACACCACCTAGCGCTAATTGGTCACCCGCCGTCGTTAGCCACGTCCCTCCTCTCGTCCCCAGTTGCGTTCTTCCCGTCATTGTTGTTGTCCCGACCGACGCTGCGGTGTGACCATCCCCTCTCCGGTGTCTCTTGACACGCTTCGCCGCACGAAAATGAAATTCTCCGGCCGCGGCGGCAAACGGCCGCCTGCTAGCTCATCAAATTAACTCTAGCGGTGAGAGAGGGAGATGTACATCCCGAAACTGGGCGATTGCAAAAAATTCTGTGGGGAGGTTTGTTGTCAGTTGATGAGTTTGCATTTTCAGACATTCCCTTGCTCTAATTGGCAGGCTTCCAAGAATGCCCTCCGAAGAATGTAACCGTTTAGCCGCCGGGCAAAAATATCACCCGCTACTTCCGAAGGCTCCGCCGGTGCCTGGTCCGCGTGAGTTTGAACTTCTTGACCCGGTTGTTATATGTGGGAAAGCACACGCGTGACAAGGACAAGCTCACAGTGTGTTTACTCATCTCCCTCTGTCATTCCATGTCATTCCTATTTGCTTGCTCCGTTTGCCAAAATGCTACAAGATGGCGCCCAAACACTTTTGTCCACATAATCACATCATTTTTTTTTGTAGTCTCCCAACATGTGTGTTTTGCCGACGCTCACGGAGCTTTTTGGAGGACACGGCGAGAGTTTACTTGAGGTCGCCGGCCGTGAGCGCAAACATCTGACACGTCGTTGCGCTTTATCAGTTCCATCCTCCGCAAATTACTCGGCTCGCGTCGCTCATCTGCGTCGCCGCCATCCCGCCGAGCCTGTCGGGGGTAAAGTGCACCGAGCGGCGGCGGCGGGCAAACAACAGCCTTCGCGTTAGAGGCTTTGGAAGCAGGTTGCCGTGGCAACACAACAAGCCGAGGCCAACCGGCGGGTCGAGGGCTCGCGATAGGCGGACGGCCTCCTTTCATTTGATGTTGCTGAGCCGTGACGTCCTTTCCCGTTACAACGTCAGCGGCAAACGCGGGGGCTGGCAGGGGAGGAGGAGGCGTGTGAAGAACGCGCACATAATGCTGCCTTTGCTTTCCTGCCAGCGAGTCGCAACTTGCCCGAGACATTAATTCCTCACAAGCTTAAACGTTACACAACCACATTGATGATTGAATTAATCATTTATCTTCATAAAAGGCAGCCAAGATGTTGCTTGAAATGATTTCTCTGACTTCTTTCTGTCACCTTTTGTCATAGCGGGTTCTTCTCCGAGAAAGTCGACACAGGCTTGCTTGCTCATTCAAAAAAAAACTTGCGGAGCTTGCATGTCAATCACTGGAAAAATCATTTAGCAGAACGAACAGCTGGCGTCAACGCCTTTTGTGTGAAAAGTACTTGTCAATCAAGCGCATAGCGGCAAAATTTTTGTACTTTTTTTTTTAAACATGTCATCTTACATCACCGCAGCAATTAATCGCACAGATTAAGTAAAGCTCAACATTTTCCACGGAGGGGGAAGAAAAACACTTGGTGGGTTTATGTCGTCAAGGGTCGTACATGTTGTTTTGGCCTCTGACTTATTTTTCCTCCCCAGTCCCATGTTTGGTAATGGGCTAATTCTTCAGGGGGGGGGGGGACCCCCACTTTCTATGAATGCACTCCGCTGTGTTCCAAATATAGTGGAAGCACCAAATAATTTTGGAGGCCAGTGACAATTCTTACGTTTGGCAAAAAAAAATAGGATAATCGATGAGTTTATGAAAGCCTGGTCCACCAGAAACAGTCTGCTTGTTTACTTCACGCTACTCAGGACTTGCATGAGTTGTTTTCTTTTCCTCGTGTCTGTTCCGAGATTAGCGCGAGTGACAGCGACCAATCAGACGACACAATCTAATTAGCCTCGGCTGCTTTGCATAACGAGCTCGACTGGTATGAGTGAGTCAGAGAAATGAAATTTGATATTTAGTAGATGAGGAAATTTATACTTGAATTGAAGTCACTGAAATGGTAAGGCATAAAATATTTTTGATCGTTTATATGTTTTAATTAGGGTTCTTCCGATCGTGCTTCCCATGCCATTACTGATTACACTGATTAGCTGCACAATTTTCATTTTAAAGCTGCTCTCTGATTATTTTAACTAATAACCCATTAATCTGGCAATTGTTCTGAATTGATAAATCCATTTAAAAAAGTACCTGCGCCAGATTTGTGTTTATACGAGTCTTATAAAAAAGGGGGCGTGTCTGCAGCATGGGCTCCCTCTCCGCCGTGATGTCATTTCTCTTTTTGTCTTTTTGCCTCTTTTAGAGACCAGGTAGATAAACCAAGTTTTGAATTTTTTTTATTTTTCCCAACCCAAAATGCACCAGCGAAAGAGCTGGCACATTGCTGGCGACAACCTCGACAGACTCTCCTTCAAGCCAGCGTCTGGTTGCTATCGCCCCAGGTCGGCATTCACTCCCAGATAGGCCCTATCTCATCTTGGCCGTCTACTCGAAGGTCGGCAGCCCGTTGTGTGATTAGTCTGCCCCCCCCATCACCCCACGCACCCTCCGGCTGTGTGATGCACAAAGCCAGTGAGTCACATTTGTAAACAGGGGCGACATCTAACCAGCCCCGCTAGGTTAATGAGTGATGAGGTCCTGGCCCCGGTGCACAAGGTGTGTCCCTGTTCTTGACTTTAGTTGGTGAGTTAATGACTAATGGCACCATTGTGTTTTCATTTTGGGGCCGTTTAGCAACCGAGTGTTACGAAAAGACCGAACAAAAGATAGTTTATTCATCATTGGAGTCTGAAAGACTTTAGAGTGGGGGGGGTGATGGCCTTCTGAAAGGCACCCCCCCCATCATTTGTTTCACTCTATCTGTCAAACATTAAAATCAGAAGCAGGTTCCTTGAGATTTGAGTCAAGGGTTCCACCATTTTTATCTAAAGCGCCAGTTGGTTAGCTCTTGCCTCACAGTTCTGAAGCAACTTCCACGCACAGCCCACGCCTAACCCGCTCCTCCCATACATGCAAAATTTTAAGTGTCGATGTCTTACTTGAACAAAATTTTGACCATTTGAAGGTCTGTTTTAGGTTCCTCTGGCTTCTGTGTGAAAGCGACAGGGGAATAAAAGCAGCGTCTGCCGTTATGCCCCTTGCAGGTCATGTGAGCAAAAAGGTTTCATAGCAAAACACGTCATGAGTCAGGCATGCTTGTTCCGTGAGACGGCGGGTGAGTCAGGTATCGCTACACAAAGTGTTGCGGAATGTACTGTGAAGATCTTTACCGACCCAGAATGCTGCTGGGCTGCTTGGACCGTGGCGAACTGCAACCCCCCCCCTCCCCCCTTAGTCCAAACAACTGTCGGCTGGCTCACTGTTAAAGACGCAGTGCGATGACCGTGCGAGGCTCTTATCACTGTTCTTGTCCAACTCCCTTGCCGAGTCCATGTTGACACCGAGGCAGAGGAACACGGCGATGATTGTCGAGATGACTCTCTCTCCCTGTGTCCAGGTCTGAGCGCATCCACTGAAGCATGAAGCGGGAGAGCCGCAATGACGATGTCGGGCCTCATCCGCAAACCTGAGTGTGTTTACAATCATTGACAGGTTTGATGTTCATTTAATGAAGATTTTTAAGATTGCAATAGTTCATGGTTCATCATTGAGATCTAAAATAATGATTTTTTAAATTTTTATTTCTAGCGTTGCCTGATCGCAATGTGAGCCCCGGCCGACCGACATCTTCTCCACGCCGCTCCTAAGCCTTACTCAGCAGCCAATCAAATGCACACGGACAATAAGCCGGCCAATCATGGCGAGCAAGGTCACTGGTGACGGACGAGCTCAGATGGCCGCCGTAAACCTGCAGGCTCAGCAGCAGCAGGGACCCGCCGGCCACCCGGGCCCTAAGAGCCGCCTCGGGGCCGGCGGCCACGGCGTCAACAAGAGCAACCCCGGGCCCAAGTGCGCTGGCCAATCGGTGAGCAGCGTCGGAGGACTGCTCAAAACCAAAAGTAAGCGGGAGAGGAGCGTGTCTGTGGACTCTGGTGAACCACAACATGCTGCTCCTAAAAACCTGGAAGCTGATGCCAAAGCAGGTGAGACCTCTTTTTTTCTCATTCAGCATCGCCTGCAATTTAAAAGTTTTATATTTTTCTTTATAGTGAAGGTGATTCATTTGTAGTCTGGACCAGGAGTGGTGAACATCACATACATACAGGCAATTTTGGAATTCCCGATAACTCAAAAACTATTATACTCTGCTTGTTGCTTTTTTATATTTTTTTTAAACAAAGTTGTCATCACTAGCTCGTCCTCGCTACGTCGCCCACCCCCACAAGGTTATCAAAACCTGTGCTCTGCAAACAGTCATTTTAACTTGTAAATATCAAAGTGTTAATACGTAAAAAAAAAAAAAAACATCAACCCTCCTTTAAGAATGTCAAAGGTCACTTTTCCCCCTGCTATCGGTTTCAATCTGTCAAAAAACTCTCGAGATGACGTGCCTTCTTGACATCCTCCACAACAGGAAGTAAACGTAATAGCAGAGAAAATGCCCCGACCTTTCAGTGAAGCGGCAGAATTTCCTCCCTTGACTCCCCCAAGGCTTCTGATAGCAGCAATGACGTGTTTCACGTGAAAAGGCGTTCGTTGCATGTCCTCGATGGCAAGGTCATGGGCCTGTTTGAGTTCCCCTTGTTGAAAAAAACACGATGACTATTTTGTGTATTTGGTGCATCACCTATCCAAGTGAGACGTCCTCATTAACACAAACATGAGTTGATGAAAAAATTACAGAAAATACCATCGGTATGTTTTTGTTCGTTTTTTCTGTACCAGTCTTTTGTTTTTTTGTTTTTTTTTGGGCTGTATCAAAGAATTTGAATTGAAACAAAGGTCAAACCTGCATTCATCTGTGGTGCACACCACTGAGCTGCAATAAGCAGGACGAGGCCCGTGACCAAGACAAACAAATTGGCTCAATGACTGACTTTATTGTGAAAAGAATCCGGTCGCCCTTGGCAACATAACATTGGCAGGAAAACAAGCAATCGTTGCCGTTGAATCGTCAGGGGCGCCCCCTGCTGCCTTGCAAGTGTACTTACACCGTTTGATTGATTTATTTCAGAAAAAAAGGCCTCCGTGAGGAATGATGTTGCATTTATGAAGTCATCGGAAAATTTTACTTTCTTGCCCCGTTGAACTTTCACAGCAATATCATATTACTTTTTTATCTTGAGAAAATATGACACAATGACAACATTTTATGCCAACAGAATACGACTCGATTCTCCTCTTTATCTCAAAAAAATAAATCTTTGCTCTTGTGAAGGTTGTTTTATTTTTTTGGTCATGAAATGTTTTTTTTTTTTAACCTACCCATTTTTTCAAGAATATGGCCAACTTTCTAAATCCAAAGACCCAAAAAGTTTGAGAACTTCTCTTTAAAAAAAAAATAAGGACAAGATCCTCACAAGTTTTTGTGTATGTGTGTTGAAGAGGGAGTCACACGCAGTAAGCGTCGTTGCGTTCTGGAGAAGAAGCAGCCATACAGTGGAGACGAGTGGTGCTCCGGACCCGACACGGAGGACGACGAAGACAAGCCGCGCTTGTCAACAACTCAACGTGAGTCAGAACTCACTTTGGACTTTACGATCTCATGAAGAAATAGTCCCCTTATATATATTTTTTTTTTTTTTTTCATTGTTTGTGGACTGGCCTCCTCCTTCAGTTAATTTTACGTGTGGTTTAACTCGTGTTTGCAAAATGTGCGTCAATGTTTTTATTTTTTTAGGAGAGCGAGTGCTACCGGGACCCAGGCAGGCGCAACCAGATCATCCGCCTGCGGGGCCAGCCACGTCTGAGCCTGTAATGGCTTGCGGACCAGCACCTGGACCGAAGCCAGGACCGCCTCCACCTCAGTCCTCGCAGCAGTTGTTGTATGTCTTCACAACCAGCATGGCCAACAGGTAAGCTTCCATTTACAAAAGTCAAATAGACCTTCAAGCACTTAAATTTAGTTTGGGGTTTACCACTTTTTTTTTTTGCTTCAACAGTGCTGCAGAATCAGTCATGAAAGGAAACACTGATTCCATTCTTCAGTTTCATCAGCAAAATATTCCACGAACCAAGTTAGAGCAGGTCTGCCAATAACAAATGAGTCAATTATACTTTATAGATCTATTTTGGTGGGAGTCAAGCATAATCCTCAAAATGTTTGTTTCTTTTTGCTGCAGGGCTACGCAAGGCTCGTCGAGAAGGTGAACTCCAGCGCCTCTCCTCCCGCAGCCACCCCTAAATCCAAAAGCGGAACTCCCAGGCCGAGCTCGGCGGGAGGTGGCGTCCCCGCACTTGCGGCGGGAACGCCGACATCGGGTGGCCACTCTGACAACGATTCCCCTCGGAGCAGACATGGCGGCCTCTCCATTCCCTCCCATAGGCCAGAGGGCGATGGCAGAGGCACGCCTTTAGGCTCGGTCCCTGTCCACGGTGAGGGTCTTCCCATTGCTAGTCTCTCGCCGTCGGGGAGTCCTTCCATCCTGTCTGCGCATTTACAAAGCGACACGGGACAGAGAAGCGGCCCCGGCAACCCAGGCGGTCTTTCCAAGGAGCAGCTGGAACACCGCGAGCGTTCTTTGCAGACACTGAGGGACATCGAGAGGTTGTTACTACGCACTGGAGCGAGAGGGAGCCCTCACGGTGACGCGGGGGTTCCCACCGGTAACCTCGCCAATAACGTTTCCCACGTCATGAGCAACAGTAGCGGCGATCGAGGTGCTATTCTGGAGGACGGCGACAACGGTACAAACACTGGAGATTGCGGTAGCATGGCGCTGTCGGCGTTGGCGTCTCTGGGAACCATGAAGAAGTTTGAAGAGCCACTGCAGTCCATCATGTCACAAACGCAGTCGCTCGGCGCCGCCGCTCACAGCCCCGAAATGGACCCTCGCCATCATCTAGCGCAGCATCCTCACCAGCAGCTATCCTCGCCTGGCTTGGACATGGGCCCCTTGCTTGGACCAGAGGGGCTGACCCAAGAGCAAATCGCCTGGCGGAAACTCCAAGAAGAGTACTACCAGGAGAAAAGGAGGCAACAGGAAATGCAAAGTCCACAGGACTTTAGGATGATGACTGAAACGGGCTTGCACGGAGGTCCCATGATGATCAGGGGACCCCCTCCCCCATATCACAGTAAGCCTGGAGATCAACAGTGGGTTTCTGCAAATATGATGGGGGGAGGAGCAATGCCTGGACATGTGCGAATGGCCGCCATGCACCAAGAAGGACCTGGACGTCCGAGGTTCCTAGCACACGTGCAGAGAGGCCCACCGGGTGGAGCGGGCTTTCCCGGCAGTCCAGGAGGGATGTTACCCGTCGACGGTCTCGGACCCCAAAGACCGACCAGGCCGGGGATTTGGCTCGATAATATGCCCAACAACATGGACGGCGGAGGCCCATTCCACGGTCGCTACCCGCCTCAACATTTGCTGGATGAGCCAGAACATCTTTTAGCCCGCGAGGAATTATTTCGCATTTCCGACAAGCGGCAGTTGCAGGGTCTTCCTAGGTTTGAATTTGACCGGATTATGGCGCAGCAGCAACAGGGCAATATGGCTTCAAGAATTATGGAAAATCCTGGAGTCCCAGACTTCTCCAATGTGGGTATGGGCAGGTGTCCCCCTTCCAATCAAGGAGATCCTATGGACTTTCTCGGTTCACGGGATATGGTGGGCTCTCCCGTAGGAGGGCCTCAGATTAGAGACTTAATCGATTGTCCTCTGGGGAGCAACCTTTCCATCAACATGAACCCACAGATGAATATGCAGCAGCAGCAGCATATGGCTCTCCAGCAAAAACTCCGTAGAGGCCCAGGAAGAGTGGGGACTTTAAGTGAGTTCTTCACTCCTGGCGAAATTGCAAGAATACGAGCGTCACAAAATGAAAGAAGAAATATGGGAATGGTCTCGGGACCCGATGGATCCTTTCGTTTTCCGACGCAAGGCCCTTACGGCGGTGGAGCGGGCGAAGGGCCGTATCCTCCGCAGCCCGGTCCGGAGATGTTTGGGCCCGAACTGGAGGCTCGTAATCAGATGGGAAGTACGCCACGGCTCAGTCATATGCCGATCGCCGGAGACCTCCGAGGAGTCGCTCCCGGTCCTCGGCATCCTCCCGACCTATCGGTCAACGTTCACCCGATGACCTCTCCTACGGTCCAGCTCAATTCGCCATCCCTTCACCGAGAGCCGCCGACGCTTCTTCCTTCTCCGTCGGCCCCGGGGCAGAAGTCACCCTCCATGATGGCCCCCGCGGGCTCTCACCCCCCTCTTCCCCCTGCATCTGGTGCGGGGACACCTTGCTCTTCTTCTGTGAAATCGCCCCAGATAATGGGCTCTTCAAACCATGACTTGCACTCCCCATCCATCTCACCTGGACGACTCAAGTCCCCGGCTGTGGCGATGGGCTCTCCTGCGTGGATGTCTCCCAAAACAGATCCTTCGAGTCCGGCCGGCCTCACCGGCGTAAGGGCGGCGGGCAATGGTGGAAGTCATTCCGAGACAGGTAGATTCAAAATGATGTTTTCTGAAGTCATCATTCATACTTTTTGATGACCTTTACTCTGATGGTTTTTTTTTTTTTTTTTTGCAGGGCGATCAATCCCCCCCAGGAGTTCCAACTCTACCCCGAGTACCCAACCAGGCTCGATGAATCCCGGTATGACATTTGCGACTTCGCCCGACGGCTCAAAAGCAAAAAATCCGTTGTCGCTGATCATGTCTCAGCTGTCCAAGTACACCCTGCCCAGTTCCACTCCTCTTTACCACGACGCAATTAAGACAATAGCCACTTCTGATGACGAGATGCTGCCCGATCGACCTCTTCTGCCCGGTGTTAGCATCGGAGGCCAAAGTGATCCCCAAAGCCCCGTGAGAATCCCGAGCCAAGGTCAGCAGCAACTCTCCCACGAAGCCTCGGAACACATGCTGTCTTCCCCAAACCCGACGGGCCTTCCTCTTCTGAGTTCCAACATGATGGTCGGAGGAAGCGATGACCTCGGTCCTTGCAACGTCTCACCCATGTCTCAAAACCAGATGGCGGCTTTCCCCCGCATGCAGCCGTCGTCTCACGGCCGTATTCGCTCACCCATGGGCCGAATGTCGCAGAATTTCTCTCAGTCCGGCGAGGACATCCTCCCACCTCAACGGCTGCACCAACGCCACCGTCATCCCTCAGAGTCCTTCCCAGCCCTTTCCATGGGCGATGGCCCAGATCTGAGTGAAGTCATACGACCGACCCACTCGGGGATTCCCGAGTTCGACCTGTCCCGCATCATTCCCTCCGACAAGCCCAGCAGCACTCTGCAGTATTTCCCCAAGAGCAAACCAAACCAGGGGCCCGGGTCACAGCAGCCGACTTCTCAGCAGCTTCTCAAACACTTGTCTTCCTCTGGTTCTCCGCACATCTCGTCATCCAACCCTCACTTGGCCAATTTGCAGAACATGATGGGGGAGCCGCCGCCGCCGCCTCACCAGGGGCACGGCGGACTCGGCCAAAACATGGCCGTTCTCCAGGGGGACGCCAGGGGAATGGTGTCTAACGCAGACATGGGACACATGTTGGGAAGGACAGGGATGGTTCCCCAACAACAGCAAGCCATGATGCCCAACAGTCTTCTCCACCACCCCTACCCGGGAATGATGTCGCCTCAGCAGCACCAGCACAATTTGATGGCGAGGCAAAACATGATGATGATGCAGGCCAAGCAGCGCAACATGCCGGGAGACCCTTTTGGCCCCCAGGCTGCTTTAATGTCCCCTCAGGGTCCCTTGATGGCCCCATCCCACGCACAGACTGGAATGATGGGACCCCAGTCGCTCAGACAGCGGGGGATGTCTCTGGACAGCCCCATCGGTTACGGTCCCGACGGTATGGCCAACATGCCTTTTTGATCGGCCCCACGCAGCCCGGACAAGTGTCTCTTTTACGTTACTGTGGCAATCCAGGTATCAGTCCTTCCTTCCGTTTTAATTGGCAGTCAAAAATCAAAAGGTTTGACTTTTTTTTAGTATAACAGAACAAATGGATATCATTGTGATGGTTAACAGGCGAATGGATCTTCTCCAAGTAACGCTTGTTACCAAATTTCCAGGTCACGGAAAGGCAACCAATTACATATGTAAATCGTATTCAGTCCTGTGCCCTGTTTTACATTTTCTATTTTTAATTGAACACTGAAAAATCAGGTTGTTGTCTCCCGCTCTTTTGTATTACATTAAAAAAAAAAAAGAAACGATTAGATAATCATTGTTTTTTTTAAGTTTTGGATTGCCATTTGAAAAGAAATAGAACAGGTTTTGCACGGATTAGCGTGTCAACACTTTTTCGATGGAAGAAGAGAAATTACGAACATCAGTAACGAGCTTTGCTACTGATTTATACATTGAAATATTTAAGAGCACTGTAAAATGGTTCGATATAAAAAATCTTCAAGAGCTTTTTTTAAAAAAATGCAAAAAAACAGACAACTGTCATGTACTTTTCTGAGATGTGCTTGTTTGTCAGGAATCACATGGCAGTTAAGAGGAGTGCCTAAAATGTGTTTTTTTTTCCCTAGATTTTATTTCTCCAGCTACCAAAACTGTTGCGCAAAGGAATAAATATATATATATATTATATATATATATATATATAATATATATATATATAATGATATAAAATAATATATACCTGCTGTATATAAGATGCAATTTGTGATTGTTTGCACTCTCGTTCTGTATAACTGTGTTTTAATAGGAGTCTAAAAGAAATGAAAAAGTGAGAATCTCTATGGTGGGTTTTACTTGGGATGGCGGTTGCTGTTTGATAAATAGACTATGGGACATGATTGTAGTCAAATAAATGAAAGCCTTAATAATTTATATTGTGTGTGAAGACTCTTCTGGCCACATTTGAATTTACAATATCATATATCTTTTTTTTTTGTTTAAGAGGACCATTTAAGTGACTATCTGAGAACTATTAATTTAACAATATGTTGCATGGTATCAAGTTTAACACCACTCACAAATTTTGTTTCAAGATAACTTGAAAGGCAGGTTCATAGGTTTAAAAAAAGATTATAGTTATATTACAGAGATAAAAGCAATGGGATTAAAAGCAATCTACCCATTTATTAAAAGGCCACGACACGTGTCACGGTGTAATAGGAACCCATCACTGCTATTTAATGACTTGATACAAAGACAAAAAGAAATGCTTTTTCATGATGTGACCATGATGGATTTCATACAGGCTAAATTGATACAAAGACAGGAAGAAGAAGGCAACAGTGTGAGTATTTCTGATACTGCCTATCATATTTACTCAAACTGTGATATTATTGGTACGAGGCTCCCTCTAGTGGTAAGTGGAAGAATTACTCAAATGTGCAAACCGCATGTTACTGAATCCACTTAGTTGGACTTTTTTTTTTTTGCTGTGTCCGTGTTTTTTCTAATATAAACTATGTTTATGCTCAAGTTCAAAGATTGGGAAACACTGAGTTAGGGTACCCACGGAAGTGTCTCAAGGTGCATTTTAACAGATACAAACGTAGGCACGCCCATACAACTTTTATGGGGGCACTTTGAATGAAACAGTTTAGAAAGGTTAATAATCACATGTAAGTGAGAGGTTTAAGAGTTAAAACCAATTGTAATAGGGTATTTGGTAACCTGGCTCAGTGACGTCTCAGCGGTGACGTCAGATTCAGGTCAAAGTGTAAATAACAACCTCGACGGCTACATTCGATGCAGAACATTTACGCTTATTAAAAAAGGAAAAGAAACTATTAACGATACCACACTTAAGGGAGACATTCATTATTTTTATTGAAATCAGAAATGAAATCAGCTGATCGTGGCGGTGGGAGGCGGGCTCAAATACGAGTGGACGCCATCTTGCAGGCTCGGATGAGAAGAAGCCTCATTCGTGGTCTCGGCTACCATTTGAGAAAGCTTAAAAAAGGAAAAACACAAAAAGACAATTTATTTCGCTTATCTGAGGTAACGATGGGTTCAGCTCGGACGTTATGTGTGTGTTGAATTCTCCGTTGTAAGCCTGAGTCACCCGCGTCGCGTTGTTTGAGACAAGTTACGTCGTATTTAGCCGTCGTTAGCTAACTAGCTAGTTGGCGAGCGAGCTAACACTCCGTGACGTTGAACGTTAGTGTTACTTAAAGAAAATAACTACAAAAGTGGAATTGCTATCTCTGCCAACATTTTATAATACGCATTGTCGAGTTAGTGTCGATAGTAGTAAAGAAAAAGAAGAATGTAAAAGATTCGTCTTCCGGCCACTTCTCGGCCAAGCTAATTTTCTGGTGCTAGCAACCTCTACGTCATCGTTTTTATTCGAACTCCATTCCAGTTAAACATTTTTTTGTTGTCGAGGCCAATTTTGTGTCGTCTGAGAATTATTCAGTTTTCATCTTTAAAGTCTTAATGAACGCGACCTTGTGTATTTTTCCCAAGTTAACGTTATGAGGTATTCGCGCTAGCTGCTAACTGTGTGGCGTTTATCACAGATACTCTTGTCAGTCAAACTCCTTTATATGGTAGTTTGAATAAGGAAAATACAGATTGTCAAGGTGGAATTTTCCCTAGTTTATCTCGTTTCGCTCCTTCGTCGGTGAATGTTAAAAAGCTTGTTTTGACAATACCATCCAAACTCTCCAACTAATTAGCCAAACCGTATTTAATGTATTTTACAGGACCGTCTGATATTGTCTGAGGCCTATTGGTTTTAAGTCCGATTATGTGTAAATTTTCCTTGGGAGAGTTTCGCGTTAATCTTTAGCAGCTAATGCTGTTTGGAGGAGGGCGGTTAGTCCTGCAGTTGATTTTTTTTTTTTTTTTAACATGCTGTATGACTAACTACTTTTGGTTTTTAGGGTTCATATAAATCCGACGAAGAGGGCGCAGCGGCTTGGACCTCCCTGAGATGACCAGCTCAAACAAGTCGGCCTGTGCTTGAAAAGCCATCTTAGCCCTTCTGGAGTTTGGATTTCAGACAACTTGAGTTTGGATTTCAGACAACTGTTGTCAAGCTCCAACCTCACTCAAACTGAACTGCTCAAGCGCCCCCTTATTCCAAGAGTAATCTGTTGACAAACACTGAAAAGAAGCTATCGCTTCATGTCCCAGAAACGGCAATATAGTGTAGCTAGTGGCAGGAATAAATATTTGGACGCATTGTACAGTAAACACAGCCCCGAGTGGGTAGGACTACCTTCAATTGAGAGTGTTTCCAGCTGAGTGGATTCACTCCTCACTTGTGGTTCATCTTTATTGGACTGAAAAGCTAAAGAGGAAACATGAGCACTGCCAGGACAGAGAACCCGGTTATCTTGGGCTTGTCGAATCAGAACGGGCAGCTCCGAGGCTCGGTGAAGCCGGCTGGAGCACCGGGTGGAGGCGGAGGAGGCCCCCACCAGCCACTCAACCAGATGAAAGGCACAATCAACAATGGCAATGCCCAGACAGCCCCCACGACTAACGCTGTCATCAAGTAAGTTGTGTGTCGGAGAAATGTAAAAAAATTGACAAATGAGTGCTTTCATTAAATGGTTTCTCATGAGCGTTTGGACTCTTGCAGGCCTGGAGATGACTGGAAGAAAAATTTGAAGTTACCCCCAAAGGACATGAGGATGAGAACTTCGGTTTGTATTTTTATTTATATATTTTTTTAATCTATAAAACCCCTGACAAGCTTCTAAATGGTCACATTTACCGGCGCCCCCCGCAGGATGTGACTGCGACAAAGGGCAACGAGTTTGAAGATTACTGCCTCAAGAGGGAACTGCTTATGGGCATCTTTGAGATGGGCTGGGAAAAGCCGTCTCCCATTCAGGTGCCTTTCCTGCTTACGTTACATATCTTCACGCCACAATGGCGAGCAACTCACCAAAGTATCAATTGCTGCTGCTCGTAGGAGGAAAGCATTCCCATCGCGTTGTCAGGCAGGGATATCTTGGCCAGGGCCAAGAACGGCACAGGGAAGAGCGGAGCCTACCTCATTCCCTTACTTGAACGCATCGACCTGAAGAGGGACTACATACAAGGTGGGCATGTTTGAAATCTGCTGCAGTTGCGGGCGTCAGTTACATTCCTTTTAAATCCAATGAGCCGTCCCATCTTAACATCAAACTTGCCCTCGAGTGCAAATGTACCAGAGCTAATGATGCAGCTTAGATATTTTGTCGACAAGCAAAGTGTGACTGTAATATTTCCTTCCCCAGCGCTGGTGATCGTGCCCACCAGAGAACTGGCTCTGCAAGTAAGCCAAATATGCATCCAGGTCAGCAAACACATGGGAGGAGTGAAGGTGATGGCGACCACAGGTGGAACCAACCTACGCGATGACATCATGAGACTGGATGAAACTGGTAATGCTTTGGGCGGCCGGGTGAGACTCGTGTGATTGCATTTGTGTGAGCTCAACGGGTTTTTTTTGGTTCTCCTCCCCAGTTCATGTGGTCATCGCAACCCCAGGGAGGATTTTAGACCTCATCAAGAAAGGAGTGGCCAAAGTCAGTCAAGTGCAGATGATTGTTCTCGATGAGGTGGGGTGTGCTCTTCGTTATTCGGTCAGGCCGCAATTCTTGTTGTTGCTTCACCAACTCTGTTCTTCGTCTCATTTTCCACCAGGCTGACAAACTCCTGTCTCAGGACTTTGTGGTCATGATGGAAGAGATTCTGGGCTTCCTTTCCAAACAGAGACAGATTTTGCTTTACTCTGCTACGTTCCCGCTCAGTGTGCAGAAGTTCATGGTACGTTGTAGTTCAACCTTTCTTGTGGCTGTTAATGATTGACAAAGGAGGCCTCGTTTGCCCCCACCCATGCTGCCTCTCTTACGAACCGGTTCTCACTGCGGTTATAGAACTCGCACCTGCAGAAGCCCTACGAGATCAACCTCATGGAGGAGCTCACGCTGAAGGGCGTGACTCAGTATTATGCTTACGTCACCGAAAGGCAGAAAGTGCATTGCCTCAACACTTTGTTCTCCAGGGTAAGACCTTTTATTTCAGGAAGAAAAGAAAAAAATAGACTCTTAACGCTATGTATGTGACTTATCTTCTAGCTCCAGATCAACCAGTCTATAATCTTCTGCAACTCCTCTCAGAGAGTTGAGCTCCTTGCCAAGAAGATCTCCCAGCTTGGTTATTCGTGTTTCTACATTCATGCCAAGATGAGACAGGTTGGGACAAAGTTCTCCCTCCCTCCCTCGTGCGCACTTGATGAAGCTTGGCTGTCAGTCTTAAAATGCTCAGTGAAAGTAATTTTGGACTCCTCTTTCTCCCCAGGAACATCGCAATCGCGTGTTCCACGACTTCCGGAACGGTCTGTGTCGAAATCTCGTCTGCACCGGTGAGTCACGCACCCTCTCGGATTGTTCAAGATCCAATTTTGCAGCTCGAGTTGAAGGCAGATGCTCGTTCCAGCTTTCTTCTCAGGAGATAACGAGTGCTATTTCTTTCCCCTCGGCTGACATTGCGGTTGAGGTTAAGCATGTTTGACTCGCACCTGCTGCATTATCAGTTAGTTGTGTGCAGCATAGTTGTCGCACAACTGCTTTTTTTTATTAGCACAAAGCACTTTTGCTGGGCAAACGTTTGCTTTCGAGTTGAGAATGTTCATTGTGTGTTTTCTTCCAGATCTCTTCACAAGAGGAATAGACATTCAAGCTGTGAATGTTGTGATCAATTTTGATTTCCCGAAGCTGGGAGAGACGTACCTCCATCGCATTGGCAGATCTGGTGAGACTTCGCTCTTGTAACGTTCGCTCACTGTATGCAAGCTAAAACAAACGAGCGTTAACGCTCCTCCTCGTGTTTTTAGGCCGCTTCGGACACTTGGGTCTGGCCATCAACCTGATCACGTATGACGATCGCTTCAACCTGAAAGGCATCGAAGAGCAGCTGGGAACGGAGATCAAGCCCATACCGGGCATCATTGACAAGAGCTTGTATGTGGCCGAGTACCACAGCGAGAGCGGCGAAGAAGTGAAGCCATGAGCCTGTGAGTCATTTTCGGGATGTTTGACTTCCAAGAACTTGAAGCTTTGTCGTATGTTCCCTTGAGATTTAAAGTTCACCTTTGGCTAATATTGTTTTTCTTTTGGTCGTTCACAGATGAGCCCATCCTCCATTCCCCTTTAGACCCCACCACCCCAGCCTGGATTTCTTTTTTTCTTTTTCTTTTTCTTAAATCATGAGGAATGTGAAAGTTGCGTTTTGGAAGAACTCTTCCCTTTTCACAGGGCTCAATGCTGCACCACCTGCACTGAAGACACCCCTGCGGGACCGAGTGGATGCGAAAACCTGGCGCGCAGATCTAACGTGAAGCCAGTCCCCCCGCAATCCCCCCGCCCCTCCAAAAAAAGAAGCCCCACCTTCATTTCTGTTCTTGTTTTGGACCCATTTTGTATGAAGTGCCTTAAGAAGCAGTCCAACTCGTTGTGAAGTAATAACCCTCGTCGTCATGGAGCATAACCACTTTTTCATTTCTGCCTGTCCGGGGTCCTGCTGCGCTTTCAGTCTGGCTTCACATTGCAGGACAAACATGGATTCCCACAGCCCCGTGCCCCCAGTGGACAAATATGCTGGAGTTTTTTTTTTTGTTAACTGAGAAGGAAAGCCAGACTGTCCATGATTTTTTTTTCTTCAGTTGCTTCAAGAAGAACCCGCCACTTTCCTGTCTTCAGCAGCAGAGCAAAATTCAATTGATGGTGCAGCCAATCAACAGCTAGAGTCATGAGGATTCCTCAAAAAGTGGAGATATTTTTTTATTTTTTTTCTTCCCAGTTCCCCACCCTGCTCACCTTCCTATGGATGGCCGTACTTAACTCTGTGAGCCTGTGTATATACCTTAATTTTAAGATTGTTTTAAGACAGTTGACAAGAAGTCTGGCTGCAACACAATATACCAACCCTTGCCACACACACACGCATACTTGTTGGCACTGGAGAGACTGTTTTACTGCCTATTGGCCTGTGACTTTATTTATAATTTTAGAAAAGGCAGAATGATTGAGAATCAAAAAAAACCCTAGTGCATGACGTGGCATTAAGTGTCATCATTGAAAATTGCACTTAAATTGAAGTCGTGCAATTTTCGCCAGTTTAGACGCCACCATCTGCATTGTCCGACTCGCTGCGGATTTGCTTTGCCGATTGTTTCCCCCCCCCCCCCCTCACCTGTTACATACAACGAAGATGACAGCGGCCAATTTTGATTTCAAGCAGAATGTCGTGTGGAAAAGCATCAGTGACGGACACATCTCACCTGGGATGACATGTAGCAGGAATTCACTCTCGCCACGACGACACGGAGGAGAAAAGAAAAGCAACACGGGTTGGCACTTGACAACGCACAGAGTTGAGTTCAGGCAATAACATGGACGGCTTTTTGGATCCGCCATGCCAACATGAACATGTTGCGCTCGAAGATTCCTTATAATCCAAAAAAAAAAAAAAGACTAAGGGGAATGGCTACGACGGATGACGACATGGCTTGGACTGCAAACTCGGACTGAGTTACTGGCTTATATTTCTGCCCTTTTTGTTTTGTTTTTTTGTTTTTTTTCTATGTGGGGATTTGGTTATACTTAGTCACAAAAACCTGATTTTGCATAAAGGTTCCTCGGAGCCTTTTTGGAAAATTTCGGTTCCCCCAAGTGGCGAGATGCTCCTACAACTGTTTTGACCAAGAGCGACTGTTTCAAAATGTTCCCTTCAAGTCCTCATTGTTTCAGAACGGCGGCTTCCCCTGCCCGCTCGCATCACGTCGGCCCCTGAAGAGTTCAATCATCCAATTCGGCTATTTGGCGGGGTGGGAGGGAGGGTTTTGTGTCTAAAGAAAATATTCAAGTTGAACAAATTGCGAGCGAGCAGGGGTGGCAAAATTTTTGCAGACACGCGGCAGCCGTCTGCGGCCTGGCGGCCAGTCGGCAGTACTCCAGCTTGGTTTGGTTTTCAGGACCGGTCCGACAGGACGAGCGGATGTAACGGGATGCTGCCTACTGCCGGCGGCCGCCATGTTGAGAACCTTAGAGACTGAGACAAAAGCATCTTGCCCAACTCTACAATTGGATTTGTTTCGTAACCCAATTGTCTCATTCTTTAAGGTCATTTTAAATTTGGGGGGGGGAGGGTGAATTGGCTCACTTGCTGCCCTGATGCACACAAATCCTCCTTGATAGTGGTGACAAATTTAAAGCAAACTACACACACATTTTGTGTCCAATTGGGTTCGGCGTCACTTTCTGTCCAGGAGGATGCTGCTGATGCATTAGTACACTTCGGGAGGGGGGCTGTTTACAAATTCATGGAAAGGGTTAAAAAAAAAAAAAAAGTTTCCCTTATTTTGAATTCTGTTTTGTTTTTGCCCAAAAAATGTTCAAGTGAAAAACTCAAGTTTTAAGTTCTTTTTATTTTTATTTTCATGAAAATTTGGTCCTAATTCAATTGGCAGAGTTTTCAGTGAGGCAAATTTTACAAAGTTGAGTTAAGAAAAACAAAAAATGTCTATTATTAGGCTTAAAGATTGAAAGTTTGGTTCAAAATAAAGCTCACTGAATTTAATTTTTGGTCTCCTTTTTTGTGTGACTTTGAAAGTAAGTCAAGGCTTAAATTTCATTTCAATGTGCTGAATTCACACTGTTAAGTTTTGTTAGCCCACTGTACCAACCATGGTGTCACGGCGCCCTCTACTGGGATCATGTGGTACTGTTACCCATCCCACTCATTTCAATGTGGACTACTTTGAACCGCAAATTTGGAACTCTATTGCCTAGTCCAAGACACTCGGAACCACCGTCTGCCCTCTACTTTCCAGAATCCACGAATACATTAAACGAGCTTCCATTTGCTCCAATTAAAAACCACGAAAGAGTTTTAAAATTGTAAAGAAAAAAAAAAGCGCCAGCCCACCCAATCCGGCTCGCTCACAGGCAATTTGATTAATACTGGAGTATTCCAGTTTTTTTTTTTTTATGGAGAGAAAAAAAAGATTGTTCGAAGACAAATTCTACATTTTCTTTAAAAAATATCTATATCACTCGGCTTCGCCGTGTTTGTCCTGCAGTTCCCCTTGGATGCCCCCAGGAGGCGCGCTGCGTCCAGACGAGTGGATATCGACCGGCCCAAGCGAGAGAGAGGAGGGAGGACATCTATGAGGGAGGAGGCACCATCCACGGAGCAGCCTTCCCAATAATCTCTACCCACATTTCCACGACGGAGCCACTCCGTAACTCGGTGCCCTCCCTGCGTTTTTTTCTCCCCTCTACTCGTCCAAACAAGCAGAAGCAGGATTCGCTCCCGCTCGTCGTGTGGCGAAGAGCAGATATCGTCGTTGCATTCCCTGGGACGTTTTAAGCGCGTCTTCTTGACGCCGGAGAGCTCCGTGAAGGAGTTATTTCCCGCCCGTGGAAGATGGGTTCCGTCCCAGTGATATCAGCTCTGCTTTTGGCCGTCGTGGTGCCATCGTTGGCCGGATACATCGAGGTACGTTGACGTTTTTTTTTTTATTGTGATTTTGGACCGACGTACCACCTTAAATAGGTATGTCAACAATGTTCTGTGTTTTTATTGGCGCTGGAACATGTCTGGTCGTTTTTTGTTGTTGTTGTTTTAGCAATATATTAGTAGTAATGGTAATATCAGCCAGACATCAAACAGTGAGTAATAAGAGATATATCCCCCCTCGCCACCTGGTAGTTTCATTCGAGAAGGTTCGTGGTGCAGAGATCAAATGAAAGACGAGTGGCTTTGTCAGGCCTCGGGGACCACGCAGATAACACACAGTAACCTCTCTCCCTCCGCGCTGCCTGTTAACAGTCTATCTTTAACACTCAGGAGGACGTTTTCTAATCTACTTGGAGCCCTTTTGACCACCCTCCCTATCCGTAGCTACATGCTGCTTTGCCAGGTGTTGTGCGGTCATCCCTCGGTTATGTCGCGGTAACGACTGTACTGCTGATTTTGTGTTAAAAGTCATTTTGCGGCTCTGTTGATACAACGTTTGGTGTTACAGAATGCGTTTTTTTTTTAGGTGTGCAACCATTTTCTTTTCATTATTGCTGCTAATGTTCTTTGGGTTATATTTGCAGTTAGTTAAATATTTTTTACAATGTGTAGGAGGTTTTCTTTTATGGGCCCTCTATCGCTCACACTCTATAAACAGGGATTACTGTACATTAAAATTGAAAAAAAGGAAGAAGAAATAATGTTAGCCAAGAACCAGATTTTTGGTTATATATATATGACATGAAATAGCTGCCAGGGGTTACACTGGCATCTCCTCAAATTTAGGCTCGTTTGTTCTGGCATAGCAGCAACCTCATTGATTTTGGCCCAGGACAAGAACACTACTGATTATTTTTGTTTACGTAAGCTGATGGTCAAAGTTGTTAGAAACCATCTCAATAAGTGAGATGGCAAAGTGGCAAATTTGTCAGTTGCAGAATTTCTATGTAGTTTATTTAACACTATGCTGTGGATTTAAAATAAAAATAAAAAAGGACAGAAAGATAGCTGGTGGGTGAGGTTGGGAAACTGTGGTTGGTGGTCTGTCGCCTGTCCAAACAAAACTAACTCGCCCCCCCTTAATCTTCACACCCACCTGGAAGTCCATTTTCACACCTCGCTCAGGATCGCACATGTGTGACAACAACCCAGACGTCTCCACCTGACCAGCTGTTTCTTGCCATTTGGCAGCCGGCCCACCCGCCAGGCTCCCTCCCCCATGAGGCCTAAAAATGCCGAGCCGAGCGAAATCGATGCCTCCAAGCGGCGGTCAATACAGGACAGACTCCCCCTGGGGGAGATTAATGGAGGAAACACATTTCTCCTCCTGATCAGTCAGCGTGATTAAAATGGTGGAATGACTTGCACTTTTTTTTTGAGGGGGGTGCTGCATGTTGCTGCTTGAAATTTATTTACAGCACTAAACAGATATAACTTTTAAAAATATGCATAGATGTCACGTGGTGGATGCTGCCACGTTGCGCCGGCCTTGACCTTTTGATTTATAGGCTCCCGAGAGACTCGCTCGCTTCTCATGTCAGGCGTGTTTTATTCCCCGCTCGCCTTCTTGTTGTTCACGGCCACCGCTCGAGCACTCGGTTGAGTGCAAACTCCATCATTGTGCGTCAGCTACCCACCTGCTCTGCAAAAATGCAAGATGAAATCAAACACTACTAGATAATGTACAGTATTCCTGTACAGAATTATAAAGCGCTAATTTCCTTTTTTTTTAAAAAAACACTTTTTTGGTTTGAAGTTGGAACGGAAAAATGGCATTTCCATTCATGTCAATGGGGAAATGTGATTTGAAATACAGTTGCTAAAAAGGATTGTTGCTACATTGTGATAAAAAATGATTACGGACTGAAACATGACCGTCAGCATTTTGTGTCAAGTTTATATCGGTGCATTTTTTTCAAGAGTGGGGGCGGGGGGCACAGCCAAGTGGAATCCTACCAGCACCCTGCGTAGGTCCTTTTGTTTTGGGACCGTCCCAAGGCTTTGTTTTGTTGTGTGAGCTGTCTTGGTGGCAGATAAATCAATTCACCCTCCCTCCAAAGAGCTTTTTAGATTGCTAATCATGTTCTCGGGCTGCCTTCTGTCGTGTCAATCATCTGCCGCCCCCGTTGCCCTTTGCTGGTGGATTAGCAGGTAAAAGCTTGTTTTCATTGTTGCGAATCCTCTTAAGTGAAAAGAAGAAGAAAAAAAACACTTGAGTGTGCCAGTAGGAAGGACAAAGTATCAGTTGCACTCAGCGGTTCAATTGGCTGAAAATGTTGCCGTTTTTTTATCAGGTTTTGGGTGCAAATAGACCCTGCCCCCAAATTTTTTGTAAGAATACATTTTAGCAACAATGGCCTGTGACCGACAACAGGGAAGGAATTATTCTTCCTTCCCTCAAAGCCTCCTCGGCGAGCTTCCCGCCTCTCTTCCTTTCGGCGCTCGTCTTCCCGCAGCGACTGCGCCGTCAGAGACGCTCATAAAAGCTCATCGTGCGGATTTTGAGGCAAAAGGCTCATCAGGCGAGCCTTGTTCTCGCCGCGCTTGCCTTTGTCTCCCTCGGCTGGGGTTTCATTACCCGCTAGGAGAACATAGCGCAACTGCTGGACTGCACACATGGATCAACAAACCATTTTGTTATCATGAGAGCTTGAACAGGGAAATTTTGATTAGCTTTGGAAAATGATTCTGATTAAAAAAAAAATGACCCGATGGACATCTGGCGGCCATACCAAACAAGAGCTTCTCATTGAAACATGAAGCACCCGATTTCTTTTTGGTCATATGTAGGACAAGATGGCCGCCGAGCACACCTGTGTGTCCTTGCAACAGCTGTGCAGCCATATTCTTTGTGTGGCCGGGCGTGCAGGAATGCGGCGCTTTGTGCTCATATTGTGCTGCGAGCGAGCGCTCTTCCTGCCATGGAGCCAGTCGCTAGACAAAACCTCCCCCCCCCCTCCCCAGTTGCCCCCTCCCACCACCAATAACGTCGCTGGAAGCAGGACCGCCTCCCCCCCCCCGACTTTATTATTTCATGCTTTCGCCATCGGGGGACGCGAGGCAACGCCGGCGGTTTAAACCCGCTCACCCTTCCGTGTGTGCGAGCACGCTTTTACTCCATTAATAAAACATCAAGTGAGTGATAGAGCTCTTGTCAAGCCCGCCTCAGGTCCATCTGTCCCCAAATAGTCCCCGCCTGTCCGCTCGTGAGGACATCCGTCCCCTGCGGGTCCGCCGCACTGATTAGCTCGCCCTCCCTAGCTTGGATGGCGCTCACAGACATGTTTGCGTTCAAGAAGAGGTGACGGGAAAGGAAGAATATGGAATGAAAGTGTCCACCTAAAGGAAGAGGAACCTGACACGGCAATATGAGAAGATGCAAGGGGGGTAAATGAGGTGAAAGGCCATTGATACCGTTGGAAGCGGTGATGTCACAAGTAGACGCAAGGGGAAACGGCAATATGGAGAATATGCTGGTTGGAGGAACAAAAGGGGGACTTGAAGCTGGAGATGGGGAGCAGAATCAGGCGAGGAGGTAGAGGGGGGGGTAGAAAGAATGAAGCAGGATGTGAGAATGTGAAAGATGGAAGCAGCAGTAAAAGAGAAGGCGGCAGGAATAGGAAAGGAGGAAATGTGAAGACACGTTCCTTGCTTAATGGGTGATGAGGACGTCACGTGACTTCCTAACAAAATGGACTGTACTGAACTGTTACCTGACATCTGTCCAATCAGTGTCACTGCTGATATGCTGTGTCGAACCGATACGGCTATATCGTGATTCGCTCTCTCCAAATCGCATTTTTTATTTCAGTCCACGCGACCACCATTTTGATCTCCGTGTGAGGCAGAAGGTGGTCTGCTGGGAGGCATAAATGCACCCCCCTCTGGAGATTGCTTTAGGCCGGCGCCGCCTGATACAGCGTTTCTCAAGGAGAAGGTGGCCAAGGACAAACGCCCCCCCCTTGTGTGAGATATGTGGGGGCGGTTGGGGGGAGTGTTTATCATCTTCTAAACCGCTCATGCCATGGATTCAATCCCACACAGGAAGACACAAAAGCGTCAGATTTGTGTGTGTAATCTGGCACGCGTTAATGACAGTCCGTCTGTGCTCTTCTTTAATGTTGCTCGGATGCCTGACGGGGAACCCGAGAAATACAAGAAAGATCCACGGGCGTCCCCCCCCCACCACCACCTCCGTCTTAATCATCCCCCATCGTGTCGAATTGCACTTCAAATAAGCTTTTAGCTGCGTTGGCGGGCATGTTGATGGTTCCCCTGGCTCGTAAAAAGAGGAATTGCGTCGCCACGGTTGCCATGGTAATCCCACATTGCTTACTTTAGTGCTTTGTAATTAATTTGACACCGGTAATTCTCAGACACAACTTTGAATCACTTGTGACAAACCATCACTTGGGTTACACAAGGCATCATTGAGTCATCCAATCTTGTATTATTCACGCAGGCGTGTCAGGTTGATCTTTTCAAGCTCAGGATTTTATTTTCTTAAAAGCCCGCGGCCGCATTTCTAAAATATCAATTAGCCGAGTCGTCAACATTTAGCGGCTTCGATTCACTTTCAATCGATTCTTTTCTGATATCTGCTCGCTTCCTCTGCTTGCACTTTTTATGGCCCGTCGAGATGATACATGTCTGGTATTTTGGATCTGGGATAAAAAGCAATCAAGCTCGGACCAGAATTCCATTACCGAGATGAATTTTAGCCGCCGGCGCCAAACGTGAAATAGTCCGACGAAGCCATTAAAAGTCATTTGATCTTCCGTGGCTAATTTTAGCACCCTCGGAGCAGCCTTTCCTCTTCTCTGTCCGACTGCAAATGTGTCGGATGGGGCCGATTTTGTCAATCTATTTATTGATCCCTCTAATGATCTATCTGTTGGTTCCGTGATCGTGCTAGCAAGCTCACGTCTCTCACGCCTTTGTGTTGTTTTCGTCCGTTCCACGTCTTGCAAAATAGTGGGAGTGATGTAAGGCTGCATGCAGAGATAAATAATTTAGTCATCCTATGAGAGAAGTGAAATTTTCACCGCAGCAATATCGACACGCAAACAACCAACAAAGTCCAAATTAAAACCAAGAGCCGCATTTTGGAGGAAATAAAAGATGACCTCGTTGTTACATGTTCAACAATTTTGCTCCAGTAATAATTGTACAATTTGTTCTCTTTCACAATCAACTGACTTTGAAATGTAAACGTGCAAAATTTGGATCATAACAAAACAGTTTGGAGTTTACTTTTGGCTCAGAGGACGGGAGAAAGTGAGGCGAGCGCCTCTCATCCCTCCCCAAATCCTCCTCCTGAGCGCCGGAGATTAGCCGGCCGACCTCATGGAGGCCCCCACTCCTGCGGCTAATCCCGCTCTTTTTAAACTGCTGAGTTTGCGCAACGCACTGGACAGACGAGGGGATTTAACTGTTGCCCAAAACACAGCGAGCCGCCCTCGCTTCAATCTCGAGACAAGCGCCGTCATCTCGTTTAAGTCCATAACAGGCCTTCATTGACCGGACGCTTTGGCGTTGGTCGCCCCATCCGCCTCGCACAGCTAATTTAATCAGTCTAATGCCTGCGTTACAGCACCACGCTTATCGACCGGTCAATCCCTCGCAGCGGCGGCGGCCGCTCGCCACGCGGATGAAAAAGTAAGACAGGACAAAGCCTGTCAGTTTAGCTTAGTTTTAACGTCACGAAGACGTCAAAGGAAGCATATGGAACTAACGTGAACAATGAGCTCTGCGGTTCGTTTCGGTTCGACAAATGTGAGACTTAACGCGTACTAGATCTATTTTAGCCCGAAACATCTGGTGATGTCAGGTGCGTAATCCTCTGGAGGACACATGGACGCTAAGCTGGGATGGACGGCTCACATGGGGAGTCACAGGTGGAGAGGGTTCTCATGACGTTAAGCCAACGATCATGACGGGACTCCAAGTGTCTGTCATGACAAGTAATTATCTCGCTTTTTGTGGGAAGTAGTTGTTGCCGATCGATTTATCTTATCAAACATCTGCGTAGCCTAGGAAAACCTTAGCTGGCTCTAATTAGGAATTTCATTATCTCCGCATCGCACGTGGTGGTCCACTCCACAAATAAAAAAAATAAATCTAATCTGCTCACTAACACACATTTCCTAAAAACACTGAGCAATTACGTTAAAATTACATAGCTAGCTAGCTAGCTCATTTGTTTGTTCTTTCATTTTGGATGACCCGAGAGAAAATTTGTTAATTTACTTTGTATGTTTAAATGGCTTCCGAGGAAATTACTTTGTCGGTCCGTCAGTCCGTTGTAATAATAACTAATACGCAAGCTGGTGATTGGCGAACTAGTTGGGGAAATTAGTGAGAACTGCAACAATATAACTGAGCTGCACTGTTTGATTTTACATGCAAACAGCTTTTTTTTCATGGCGCTCCTGGCGCCATGAAAAAGAAAATCGTATTTCTCCTTTCGCTTTATACTTTGAACAATATTTAGACGATATCCGTATTAAGGAAAATACTAAATCCCACTGTGCGTTGAGGCTCTGCGGGCGGGAAGACGAAACCCCAGTGGAAGCTTATAAATAGTCCAGACGGAACTTCTCCTTCCCAAATGGGACCCGCCGCGGCATGCCAGAGGAAAGAAGAGCTTTGCTCCAATTAGCAGTCCTCCCTTGCCCTAGTCGCTTGTCTTTCGCATTTTGAAGTGTAGTTTGAAAAAAAAAGAATCACATATTAAATCATAATATTGAAGAGACAAAAATATATTTTTTTTCAAGTTGTTTTGTAGCTCAGGAATGTTTCGGCGTAGCTAGGGACCAAACGTCATTCCCACTTTTTTGTTGCGTTGGCAGGGAAAGTGTCCAGCGGCCGTGAGGACAAAAGAGAGTTTCAGTGGGACGGACAAGCTTATTTGCATTCCAGCGAGGCTTTGCCCTTCGGATTCAGAGCATGACGTCTCTTTTTTTTTTTTTCTTCTCCTTTTATGACTCTGTTCTTACTGTCCACCCTTTGCCACAGGGAAGGAAGGGCTTGTCCTGTGTGCGTGTGAGGGTGGGTGTCATTGAATGGCGTCCTTCCACCCTATCCTGGTGTCCAAGTGATGTTTGTGGAGTGTCTCAGGTCTCGGCCTTCCCACGGCTTCACTGTCCCCGTGAATCATGTCACTGTGTTAATGTGTGTGTTTTTGTGGATGTCTGTGCATGTGTGTGTACATGCCAGGATTCTGTCGGCCTATTTACAGCGACTGCGGAATTTGACGATACGTTCAAAAGGTTGCGCCAGAATCTGTCGGCATACAGTGAGTGAGTGAGTCTGTGTGTGTCAGTGTGAGTGCGTGTGTGTGTGGTTTCACACCAGACTATCTTACTTAAGCGTCTAGTCACCACGGGGAAGGATTAGGCGGATTTCACCATACCAGGCATTTCGCTGCAGTCACATGGCCCCTAAGCATTCTGGGAAATGTCCTAAACCGCGACGGTCCAGGGAGGCGCGGGGTGCCAGGCCCAACATTTTGGAAAGTTCACATGCAGTCCACAAAGTCCAGATACGTCCGTTCGTCTTTCCTGTTTACTTCCTCCCGGGATGGGTGGGTGCCGTGTGTGACATCATCACGCATCCCGGCGGGCATTGCTGTGTGTTATTGGGTCAGCTGTTTTTCTGTCACACCCACGCAAAACTGGACTTATTTATTTGGGGATATAAAAAATAGTTTTGGGGGAATCGGTTATAGGATAAAAAATCCCCGATTCAGTTCTTGTTTTGGATGGCTTGCTAAGATTCCATCTTCATGTGTCACGATAACAGCGCAGTTACTGATTAAACGTTAATTCAGCTTCAGCGTGACCTTTGAATCCTGGTTTTGTCCCACAATGTTAATTAGTGCCAAGAGCCATCTACGCCTAGTAATGGACACCTGCTGTTGTGTTTGCATTTGTATTACACACACACACCCCCCCCTAAAAAAAAAAATCACTCGGTATTGTCAAATTTGAGCATGTTGAGTTGAACACAACAGTTGAGTTGTTTGACTGGCAGCAGGTTGACAGTAGTAATTGCGTCTTCTGCCACCTAGTGGAAAAAGATTGTATTGTTCTGCCATCTTGCAGATAGCGTTATTTGTACGTAATAGACATTAATTTAAAATTGGATAGTTTCATGCACATTTGGAATGGCTGTTTGGACATGGGCAGGAAGTAAAGAGCAAGCATGGCTGAGAGAATGTTATTCTGTATCTAAAAAAAAGAAAAAACAATAGAAGCAAAGGTGTAATTTGGTGAGTGGTGACATTTTGGGAGAAAAAATGAATGCAAGTCTCATTTAGTTTTCCTCAGCGTGAGTTCCTGACTCATATTTTATTTTTTTCATTTTTTGCTTTGAACTTCATTTTGCCTCTTGGAACGGAGCTAATCCTCCCGCAATGATGCGTGACGACCGTGACGATGATGCAGCCACTCTTGACTGCTTGACTTCTTCCCCTGCCACAATATATTCAAATGAAAATGTCACTTTCGGTATGAGAGCGAAGAGCTACCCGCTCTCAGACGTTGCCGCTATTTCTCTGATTCCGCATTTGATTTCCCCTCTGGTGCTCGTCCCCGAAATTGCCCGTTGCCATCTCTGGAGAGCAAATGAGGATGTGTGTGTGTTCGTCTATGTGCGTGTCAACGGCAGCCCGTCGTGCACTCCAGCCATTCTGATGTTGATTACGCAGCACTTGCTTTGTTATGGCTCTGTACTGGTCTGCACTTGTCATCAGCACGAGGTGGGGGGGGTATGCCTAGAATCTCGAATATTCACGAAAAAGCCTGGCAAGATCATGCCAACTCCACACAAGAGGGCCAGAGTCGAGATTCAAACCCAGAACCTCAGAACTGTGAGACAGGCACGCTAACCACTCCACCACGGTGTACTGCTAAAAGAATCTTGTGGCCACAGCCTTGACTTAATTTAACCTCGCAGGAGGAGTGAATGATCCGTCTGAGGAGCAAGAAAGAAATGTTCTCGTCAGTGAGGCGTTTCCTCCCACCAGACCAAAACCTCACCCAAACAAAACGCTCCCTTATCAACAGTAGCTAGCTGCGTTTTTGGTACATCTGCCTTAAAAAAAAACAAAAAAAAACTGCTGATTTATAAGACAACCATTGCAAAAACATTTACACTATGTACCATATGCATTCAAGGGACAGTGTGTAGAGTGTATCGCCCTCTAGTGGCGAACTCATAGAATGCAGTAGGTTTATATAACAACGATGACTATTGCACTGTGCTTCCTATCTTGATCTTGCAGGCGCTGGCAGCCAACGCGGGCACCGGGTTCGCCGTGGCCGAGCCACAGGTGGCCATGTTCTGCGGCAAGCTCAACATGCACATCAACATCCAAACAGGCCGCTGGGAGCCGGATCCGTCCGGGACCAAGAGCTGCGTGGGCACCAAGGAGGGCGTGTTGCATTACTGCCAGGAGGTGAGTCACCAAGCAAAAGCTGATGAAAAGATTCACAGGAACGTCTGTGTTTTTTTTTTTTTAATGAACCCTTGGCGTTTTTTTTTTTTTTTTTGGCAGATGTACCCAGACCTCCAGATCACCAACGTGGTGGAGGCCAACCAGCCGCTGCGCATCGAGAACTGGTGCAAGAAGGAGAAGAAGGTGTGCAAGGGGCACGCCCACACCGTGGTGCCTTATAAATGCCTCGGTAAGTCCATGCAAGATAAAAAAAAAAAAAAGAATTATTAGTAATATTACAACCCTAGTTATTAAATTACACAAGATTTTTTTTTCCTGAGAAAAAAAAAATTGACTGGAATAATGTAACCGGAAACAAAGTCATCATCACGATGCCATCCGAGTGGTTGCTAAGAGCTCATCTCAAGTGTCCTTATTTTGTCTTTCTGTGTGAGAGCTTAGTCTCAATATTGAACCTGGATGTGAGGTGACTAATGTTATCCCGAACGGAGCTGCAGACTACTTCCATCCGTCACGGTGGAGGCCTCCGGGGGCTACGCTCGTTATTTATTATTGCCGAGGAGGCTTGTTAAGCAATAAAGCACAATCGGATTTTTTTTCTCCCCCCTCCGGCTCAGGCAAAGATCGTAAAGTCCTGCAGGGGCAGCGCCCAGGAGGTCTGCTGCATCTTGGCCTGGCGCCGTTTGACTTGCAAGGGTGGGCAACCTTTGGCACTGGGGCAGCCTGATATGTCGCACGCAATCGGTCGCTATGCAGTTTGAGAAACAAAAAGAACTCTGTTGTTAAGAATTGTATTTTAGATTAAATGGGTTTTCTTTCTTTTTTTTCCAAAAATTCAAATAGTAAAAAAATATATATTTTGTCATATTTTAACTAACACAGTGAACTTTTTTTGTAAAAAGTAAAAACAAATATTTTCTTATAATAGTTCAATAGTAATTGATTACTTTTGTTTTGGAATTATGACAATAACATAATAAAATGTGCAACCAGTGAAAGCGCTGAGAATAGTGAATGCGATGTCACGTGACTGTCCTCGTTTGTGTGTGCAATTTGGAGCAAGACAACACACGCCTGACTGGCGAGAATCGCAAACAAAAGTGAGTTTGGGTGGGGAGGGGGGACATCAAATCATCTGTGCCGCACCAGCTTTCCGCCACTTTTCCGGAAGCCTTTTTTGCTGATTGAGTCGTGCCGCTGGCTCGCTGTCGGCGATTGAAAAAATCCATTAGCGTTTGCGCCGGACTGTGAAATGGGCGACAATTCATGAGCATTCTTGGCAGAAGGCAAGGGCTAGTGAGATTTTTTTTTTTTTTTAATGTTCGCACGGCAAACATCGCGGCTGGAGAGAGGCCGAGCCTAGAATACAAATGAAGACAATTTCAAGCTGAATTTTTCCACTCGATGACAGATAAAGAGCCAAAGCAGAGCTGGAGACGAGTTGTGTGGCGGTCGTCAAGCGCGAGTTGTCAAACAAACACCGATTCTTTTATTAATTGTGTGTGTTTAAAAATAATACATTAAAAATAATACATATTAAAAATAATAAATACAAAATAAATTAAATATATATAATTATATACATTCTATATATTTATTTATATATAAATATAAAAATAAATATTAAAAAATAATACATAGTGACCTTGGAAAAGATCATTTCAGTTGTGATTTTTTTTTTTTATTATTCAATGATGATGCATTGCAGTGTGTCACCGCTGCAAACGACATCAATAAACATTGTTCAACCAATGAAATGACTTTTCAAGTTAACGTTATAAGCTAACAGGTTGCAATTTAGCCAGCAAAATGAGTCAAGCTTCAGATTCGGCTGTCGACTTTGATTTCGATTTCCAAAGCCTCAACGGCGCCCCCGTTTGTCGTCACGGACGCTAATCCGCCGCGTGTGCGTGATTCGGTGTGGTGATTCAGAGCCTCGCTCTTGTAAGCACCGGAGAGAAGAGTGAGCGGCCCGTCGAGCGGCGCACATGACAGGCGCCGATTTAATTGCCTCAAACTGGAAGCGTCTGTCTCTGCACGCAGTTGTACTTTTTAGAAGCGAGCGAGTCGGACCTGAAGCGCCGGAAGGGGGGAGGGGGCAGCAGCTGCAGAGTGCTCTGCTATTTGCAGCTCTCCTTCCATCCTACCCTCTCATTTTCCAAAACAGCCCCTTCCATGCCGGACAAACCACCAAACGAGCTGTTATCAGAGCGCTGCCTCCCTGGTTACGAAACCTCCCAGACCCCTTTTTTTTTTTCCTCCGGGAGGGGGGGGGGGGCGTCCTCACTCTCTTCAACAGAAGCCTTTCTATTCCCACTTCTTTCCAACTGTTGTCCATTATTTTCTTCATAATGGCCCTGCTTGGCGGCATACTTGCTTGCTTACTCACGGGCCTTTACATTAGGTACACTCACAACGCACTTAAAAGTCACACTGACCAATCAAGAAGGGGAAAATCAATACAATGCGACATCGGCAGCGCTAACGAGATGTTTTCTCTGCGACGTTGCAGTGGGCGAGTTTGTGAGCGACGTGCTGTTGGTTCCAGAGAAGTGCAAGTTCTTCCATAAGGAGCGTATGGACCTGTGCGCCAGCCACCAGCAGTGGCACGGCGTGGCCAAGGAGGTAAGACGGAAAACACGTGACTTGTTGTCACTTTTGGGATTGATTGCGCAATCTGAAGTGACTGGTTCCCGCCACGCTCCTCAGGCGTGCTCCACCAGCAAGACAGTGCTGCACAGCTACGGCATGCTGCTCCCGTGCGGCACCGACAAGTTCCACGGCACCGAGTTCGTTTGCTGCCCGGCCTCCCGTGCCGAGGAGTCGGCCGACTCCACCCAAGAGGAGGAAGAAGACATGGAGGATGAGGAGATCGACGAGGCCGAGTTGGATGAAGAGGACGACACCCTCCGCGAGGACAGGTTCTTTGAGTTCTGTTTCCAAAATGTGTCAGAGTCTATGTGAACATTCTTGTCTTCTTCTTCTTTGCTTATCAACCCTCCTCTTTTACTCTAAACAATTGTCACCACAAAAATATCTTAGTAGATTTTGTGTCCGTATCGCAGCGAGTCCCTGTCCAACGAGCAACCCACGCAGAAAGAGGAACCGCTAGATGAGGAGGATGAGGACGAGGAAGAAGAGGAGGATTACCACTATGTGTACGAGGATGAGGCTGATAAGGAGGAAGACGATAAGCGAGACAGCAGCAGAATGTCGGACAGCCGCGAGGACCAAGACAAGACTCTGCAAGAAGTCAAAGGTTTGTATTTTTTTGTGTTTTTCTATTCTCCCAATGGCAATTAGTGTGTGCAGACACTTGATTCAATTGCGACACCAATATAAAATGTAACCGCCCCTCAGCCGTGTGCACCCTGGAGGCGGACACGGGCCCCTGCAGGGCCTCCATGCCCCGCTGGCACTTTGACCTGAGCCAGAGGAAATGCTTGCGCTTCATCTACGGAGGCTGCGCCGGAAATCGTAACAACTTTGACTCCGAGGAATACTGCATGGCCGTCTGCAAGCGACTCGGTGAGCCGTGAATGAATATTCTTCTTACTCATGGTAATTTCAGAATCAATCAATATAATTCAGAGTATTTATTTATTTTATTTTTTTAAAGCGCTATATCAAGTATATTATATATTCCACACGTTTTTTTTTTCAAAACTGATTTGATGGTTGTTTGGTTCGGGCAGCCACGCCCCCAACGCCTCAGCCCGCCGACGACGTGGACATCTACTTTGAGACGCCGGCGGACGACAAGGAGCACAGTCGCTTCCAGAGGGCCAAGGAGCAGCTGGAGATCAGGCACCGCAACCGCATGGAGAGGGTGAGGAAGGAGTGGGAGGAGGCCGACCGCCAGGCCAAGAATCTGCCCAAGGCCGAGAGACAAACTTTAGTCCAGGTTAGTCAGTTTTTTTAAATCAACTATTTTTTTATCAGGTGGCCCTTGAGTCCAAAAATGTGCCCCGCCCGACAACCACCCGTAGACAACGTTGTGTTTTTTGCCCAGCACTTCCAGGCTATGGTGGAGTCACTGGAGGAGGAAGCCGCCAGCGAGAAGCAGCAGCTGGTGGAGACCCACCTGGCCCGAGTGGAGGCCATGCTGAACGACCGGCGCCGTCTGGCCCTGGAGAACTACCTGGCGGCCCTGCAGGCGGACCCACCCAGGGTGAGGGTTTTTGCGCAGACCCCTAAGTCGCAGCCATCGGGGAACCGCGGCTGTGACGTCAGCAGCTAACCGGTGTTTGCGACCCGCAGCCGCACCGCATCCTGCAGGCGCTGCGCCGCTACGTGCGCGCCGAGAACAAGGACCGCCAGCACACCATCCGCCACTACCAGCACGTCCTGGCCGTCGACCCCGAGAAGGCAGCTCAGATGAAGTCGCAGGTGGGTGGGTGTTGTTGAGCGACAGATGGATGGATAAACATACACACAGTAAACAGACACTTTTTAATCATAATTTCAGGTGGCGTGCCATGTCGGTAAAATATGCGCCTTGGCTGACTAAAGCTTGGCAAAAACTTGATTACATAAGTGTGAATTCAAGTGGAGACACGTGTCTGTAAAACAAGCAGTACCTTGAAACTGCTGACTCACTTGTGACAAATCATTGCGAAGAAGATAGCCAACAATATTGCCGGCATTTTTATTTCCACGCAACAGCTTGGAGTGGGGGTGAAGTGAGGAGGCCACGATCAGGTTTAGACTTGCTGGGCTTGTGTACAGAATAGGGAGTGAAGACCAGGCCACACGATGAAATAAATTGGCACATTATCGCCACCTGTTGGCTGTGTTGTTTCCTGCATGCACCTTCGAATGTTTTCTGTGTGTGTGCATGATTCATATTAAGACTGACAGGATAAAGGATGTTGTGTGTGATTCAGACTTGGCGCTAATTTGCATTATGAGACTCACTGTCACAACATGTGTGTCAAAGTTGACTTCCTGTCTTCTTATTTGTCAGGTGATGACTCACCTCCATGTGATCGAGGAGAGGATGAACCAGAGTCTGTCCCTACTCTACAAGGTCCCCTACGTGGCCGAGGAGATCCAGGATGAAATCGGTGAGTTCTTTTGAATGAACCGGTATTATCACGGAACTTCTTCTACCACTGCAATGTATACGCCAGTGAGTTATTTGTCTACATGTGTTGCTCCACCTTTTGTGTTTCAACGGTTAAAGGGTTCTATAACGGCAGCTGTCAATGTTGACTTGTCATTTGGCCTTTCCATTATATAAACCACAATATGGCCCATAACAAAAACTGTTGGCGAGGCAAAAGAGAAAAACTATTGATTAAATAATGAAGCAGTCGAGGTCAACGGTTAAACGTGTTGTTGTTTCTGAGCGCTGCGAAAGATTGAGCGCGGACGCGTCGATGAAAGTCGCGGCGTGTCGGCACGGAGATGAAAGCCGAGCGAGTGCGCTGACAGAACTGGGTCACGTTTGAGCCGCTTTCCTGCTGGGAGACTCCCTCGGAAAAAACACACAGACAAATGCTAATTGCCAGTTAGCGGAGAATGGTGAGCAGGTGCTTTGAGTTCTGTGAACATTTTGCTCACACTAATGATGGTGGAAATAAACATCTCCAAACACGAATTGGGAACAGAAAATGTCATTGTGGCCATAATAATCGGCCTATAAAATGCTAATTCTTGGCCACATATAGCGAAAAAAACAAAAACATGTCATGATTGGGGTTGTCGAGAGTCTTCCCATTTATTTTTATTTATTTTTTTGCCAGATGAGCTCCTCCAGGAGCAGAAAGCCGACATGGACCAGTTCCTGTCGTCCATCTCCGAGTCACAGCCTGATGTCACCGTGTCGTCGGAGGAGAGCTCCGAGGTGCCCGTCGTGTCCGAGGGGAAACCCTACCGGCCCATCCAGGTCACTTCTTTAGGTTCCCGCCCGGAACCAGAAGGTGCGCATGACTTTATTGTCACCCTCGTAATCTTAATGCCAATTAAACATTACTACCATTAAAAGCCATAGGAATCAAAAAGATGCCTATTTTTATAATAATAAAATGATGACTTTTTAAAGTCAGTAGCCATCAATAGCTGTCAGTGGCAGTGAAAGATTTTTTCATCTCTTTTTCTTGCCTTTTCTTTGCTCACTCAACTTTTTCCTCCTTTCCCTCTTCATTATTCTTTATTTTCTGTCTCTTGTTAACAACAAGGCGACCTGTCCGACCCGCCGCGAGCGTTCAAAAAAGGTTGGTGCCAATCAAGGCGACTTCTCTCACTCCTTATTTCCACATTTTCTTCCATTATGTTTCTCAAAGTTGCTTTTATGCCGCAACTTGGACAAAGCAGCGTGTTCTCAATAGTGGCAATCATATCAATTTCAAGAACCTGAACGGAGAAAACGTTTTAAATGTTTTCCTGTCAGATGATAATTGCTCAAATGCTAGCATGCTAACAGTTAGCATCATAGCATAGCTCTCAATCATCTGATTTGTGGTAATCCAAAAAGGTTATATTAATAATAGGTGTAATTTATTGGTTTTTTTCCTGATTCTAAAACGAGCCAAGCATTTGTCGACGAGTATCGTCTGAATGCAGTATTGTTCGGCTTTGTGCTAAATGTCAACACAACACTCGCATTGTGCTGCACCCAAGAAAGAGCTTAATTGTCATCTTCCTCCGTACGCTGCGGAGACAAGCCAAACATGCGCGTGATGATTTGGAGTCGCGCTTTTATCGATGTGCGCTGAGTCGGCTCTCTCGCCCTCGTAGGCTCTGCCGTGTCCGGCCTGGACGGGCTGATCGGTGCTGAGGAGAGACTGATCAACAGCAAGACCAAGATGGGACCCAACGTGGTAAGAACATTATATTCTTTTTTAATCTGATTTAGCACACACACACGTACAAATATACATATTTAAAAGCGGCCATTTTGATGCCAAACATCATTAGTAGAGATGGGCGAGAACCGTCATTTGTCGTTAATGAGCATTTTTCAGCAATACTTAACTCACATCCTAACGTCACTTTGATATTTGAAGACAACACACACACACAGCTTCCTCACAACTCCAAAATGAACTCTGTTGCCATAGTTACAGCAAACCGGCAGCGTGCGGGTCCTGCCGACAATCAGCTCGAGCCTTTGTTCGTGTGCATGCGACCCGTCTCCATGTGCTTGGCTGCTGCATGCGTGTGTGTCGCATGTTAACAAGCCTCAAACTGGGCTTTGCCAAAAAGTTTGACCGCTAATCTACAAGCAGTTGGCGTGTTTGCGTCGCATGCATGTGTGTGTGTTTCTGTCTTTGTGGCGATGTTTGTACTAAAGACAGAGAACATCAACATCCTGGCACAGGCGGCGCCTCCTCCGAAGGTTTGTGCGCTCAGTCGTGAAAAAATGTGTGTGTGCGCCTACCCAGGAGTGTTTTTAACACTCACACACACGCACACTCTTCTCCTTCCAGCTTGCCCAAGACAGCAACATCGCCCCCGCACTGATAATCTCTCCACCTGTCTCACACACACGCAGACACACACACACACGCAGTAACCTGGGCTGCCCTGTCTGTGTTGACAGGTGATTGATGAGTCTCTGGATGTTAAAGAAGTTGTTTACAGTGCAGAGAGAATCCGCGTTATGCATGATGATGAGCTGGTGAGTATGGCGGCGCCCCCTACAGGCCCCCGTTGGGCCCCGATTTAATCGACTGATTGCTCCCATTTGACTTGAGAGCTTCCACTGTAGTCGAAATCCGGTGTACACGTAATAAGTCCAGAATTTAAATTCCCACACCTTCTTATATAGTTTGTGAAATTATTATTATTTTCTTCAGGCGTCGTGCTGGTTTGAGCATGTGTGCATGCGTGTTATGCCGTTGGGCCATGTGACGCCACATATGATGACGTCATATGTGTCGGATGGTGACTGGAACGAGAGACTTGTAGTTGTGCAGTTGGACGCACGGACACCAAAACACACAATTCACCTGCATCGTGTCCAAACATTTAGTCGAAGCGCATTATTTTTATGTCAATAGACATTAACTTGATTTCCCGCCCCCTCCCACCAGGAGACCTACAGGCCCCTGGGCGAGGACTTCAGCTTCAGCAGCAGCGTTCTGATCGGGCTGCTGGTGATCGCGGTCGCCATAGCGACGGTGATCGTAATCAGCCTGGTGCTGCTGCGGAAGAGGCAATACGGCACCATCAGCCACGGCATCGTGGAGGTGAGCCATCGTGTCTCCAAAATGGTTGCCCTTTGTGCTTACGCATTTGAATTGCGGAATTTAAAGAGGAACTAAATTCTCCACGTTTAAAGGTGGACCCGATGTTGACGCCGGAGGAACGCCACCTGAACAAGATGCAGAACCATGGCTACGAGAACCCCACCTACAAATATCTGGAGCAGATGCAGATCTGAGCCTACAGGGGGCGCCGTGGCAGCGCATACTACTGACCAAGAATTCCATGATGAGATAATGACCATAACAATGCTGTTGTTCCACTCATTTGCAAATATCCAAAACAACACTTCTCCTTCTTCTTCTTTTTTGCATTTTTGATTACAAGGAGTTCTTTCTCTTGCCGTTTCCACTAGGTTGGATCAAAGATGTATAACATTTCTGCCGATTTTATTTTTTTTTAGACGTGATTCAAAAGCAGTTTTTTATGCCAACACCGCCGTTTTCTCTGTATTTTTCTCCTTGATAGCTTAATTGTAAATGAAGGTTATTTGTACTGATTCAAATGTATCCTGAAACAACGGATTAGGGGGGAGGGCGAGGGGGGAGACATTTATTTACAGATATAGATATTATAAGATGGCAATATATATCTTGCCATTGGCTGACAGGCCCAAAGACAAACACTATAAAAAATGGATGGATTATATAATAGAAAGATATATTTGCAGCTCTGGGAAAAGGAAATAAACCACTGAAAAATTGCTGTTATGAATTCAATAATTCAATTAAAAATCAAGTAAATACATTCTTAAAAATTTAATGCAAATATATCGTACTTTGAGGGAAAAAAAATAAAGACTACTGAACTATGCTCGCGCAGTTATTCTTTTGCTTACCACTAGAGGGAGCCTTTTTTGTGGCGGTAGTCTCAACTTTTTCCAGAGCTGTATTTGCAAGCTACTAATGTTGGGGAAGCTCTTAAACATTTTCAACTTTAATCATTTCAATTTTTTAATGCAGTGAGCGGAAAAACGTTTTAGCAGGATTTCCTGCCGTTCTTTCCGAGATTGAATGTAAAATGAAATGTTCCATTTTAGATTGTGATAGGGATTGACTTTAACCTCATCAAAAGCCAAATTTGGTCGCTTTGAGCCACATCTCATTTTCAATCATTTCGCTTTTTGCATGGGGATTTAGATTTTATTTTGCAGGCTTTTTGCAAACCTTTCCTACTCAAGCTTCCCATTTTACAAATATGGTTCCTCCCCATTAAAACACAGCATGGACAAATGATGTACATAAACAGAGATCTACGACAACTCAGTAATCAAAGCTTAAACATTTGTCACCAAAGCTTCAAATACCCTGAAAACTAAACTAAGCCTCCTTTTCCCCCTCTGCTCTCTTTGTATAGTTGCTGTTACAATCATGGCTTTTTCTTTCCAGAGGACTTTTTTCTGTGCTGGTGTGCATTGTTCTGATACATAAAATGATGTTCTACATAGAAATATATATATCTATTTTACATTTCTTTTTCTATTTGTTTGTTCTTCTTCTTGTGACAGTACCGTAGCTCTGTACGTCTCACTATGCACCCCCGAGAAAAAAAAAAAAAAAAAACAGCTTCGGTCTTGTAACTATATGACTGCCTGTTTGATTGTGTGGCAAGACAACACACACATGGCTAAAATATGCTGTATTTCATTTGTAATATTATTATTAGTCATCAGAGAGTGGCGTTAACAAACAGTTTTGTGGTAAAGGGGACAACACGTGTCAATAAAGTCACAACTTCCACTTTCTTGTGTCGTCTTTTCGCACAGATTGACATTGATGGAATTCTGATTTTAGTAGTGTGTCAATGGTGATTAAGCACAAATATTTTGACACAATAGTCGTTAAATACAAAAATAATAGCGTTAAATTTTATGTTTTTCCAGTGGCCAAAAAAAACAAGCATTCTAAAGCAGTTATAACTTGAAACGTTGAATAAAATATTTTACTTTTATAAATATAATTACTATTTGTGAAATTAATTAATATGCATGTTACACATCTACGGCATTTTCCTGAAATAAGAATCCATGGCGTAATCTGTTTTAAAAGTGAAAAGGAGTTGGATAAAGGATTCGAACCCACGAGTACTTGAATTGTGAGGCAAGCGTGCAGACCACTAGCGTACGGTGACGCAAGACATTACTCAGTATTCCCACTTGGAAATCCGGGAATTTCTCTAAATTAAAACCTGTGTTATGGCTGGAAGCAGGTGAGTCAGCGCTGGTGGATAGATCACCTTTACAATTGCGATTAAATCACTCAACCGATACCAAAACAAACAGACCGCACGAAAATTGAATCTATATTTGGCTCATATATCCGCCAATGAGCGAGCTTAGCTGTCATTTAAATCGCTACCTTATGTTCAACCGTGGCAAATCCGCACGAAAAAGTAGTCCCTGCGCGTTTTGAAATTACACCTTACAAAATGCAGAAATTTAGCACCATTCGTGTTCTTTTACTATGAACCTATGTTGTCAGTGGTGATTAGTTTGCTGTTTTGACGGGTTATTTTATTGTAGAAAGTATATTTTTAAAAGGTGGAGTTTCGTGAGGGAAGTCCCAACAGGTACGCGGCAAGGCACGGCCACGCCCACAGAAACCTGTACTTTCCGGAAGACTTTTCCTTCTTCCCTTCTGCTCTTTCGCGTCATTTCTTTCCCATTGTAGGACACGACCTGTCGACCTATATTTCGGTGACATTTTTGGACATTTTATAAAACAACTTTTAAAAGGCCTTTACATCGATATCACAACGTTTAAAGGCGTTTTGACTTGAGTTTGTTGACTACTTTAGGAGGCCTCTGAGTTTGTTGACCACTTTAGGAGGCCTCAGAGATTGGAAAGCTTTTCAAGAAAGAAGACAAGGAGGAAGAAGACAAGGAGGAAGAGGAGGACAAGCAGCTCCAACAACAGCGGCGGAAGCGGTTCAGGTGTTTTCATTTCTCCCTCCTCTTTGCACGTAAATGGACTACATGGACAGCGGTTTGAAGTACACTCCTAACCAGGTAAGAATTGCAGTAGTGGTTCGGTCCTCGTGTTCAATTAAATTAAAGATGACATTGAACGCACCTCTTGCGTGACATCACGATGCTGATAGAGCGATAGATGATAGTTACCACTATGCAGCAAGATAGGAATATAGACATAGAAATATGTTATATAGATATATATTGTACGGTATATTTAATAATGCATCGTGATGTCATTGAAATGTTTCACGTCAGTGTTCATTTAATTGGACATCTCCAGTATTCGTGTGGAAAGTCCTCCAGCCAGCCATTTTCTCGGTTGTGATCAGTCTACCATGGTGGCGGTTCAGATCCAATTCTAAATTCCTCCCGATCGTCCACCCTGTCTGGACTTGTTTCAGGAGTCCTTTTACTGTCTGTTAGAACCGGGATGCAGTCGCTCCAACAACAGAGTTAACTGAAAACAAAAACAAAATGACAAATAAGACATAGTAGCTGCTGTGAGGTGTTCATTTTTGGGACAAAAGTGTGGCAAACTCTTTTATACTTAATTTTTATTCGTTAATAATGTGTTATTATAAAATATATGATTTATTTTGAAGAATTGCTAAATTGTCACTTCCATTCAATTCAGTGTGGTAAGATTATCTAACATATTGGAGGCACCGTTGTATTTTCAGGTGTCAGCGTAGTGTGTGTTCGTAAGAGATAGCAATGTGTTGTGACACGTCTCCGTGTTAGTTCATTCTGTTTTCAATTTTGCATCTGCCTCAATTAAGAGTCGCCCCCGCCGGCAATGAATGTGCGGCTTGGCAACTCACCAAGATTGCAGATAGACGTTTAAGCAGTGTGTAAAACTAGTGTGTGAGGGTTTCAGCTTGATAATGTGTTTCGTTACAATAACAAACATGGAGCCAAGTTGGACTGAGTTGCAAATATCGTTTCTTCAAATTGTTTTGTGGTGGTTGCAAGTCATTCGATTGAGTAGCCGGGCTCATCGGCAAACTTTCAGCCGGCCGTGTCATTGTGTTGTTGTGCACCTCAGCTTCTCAGCAGGTTTGACAGGATTTGACTCTGTGAAATCTTCCTCCTCCCTCTGCCCCCGCTCCTCCTCTTCCTCCTTGCTCAACGTCAATGCACCAAGTGGTGGTGACTCACGCTTAAAAGTTACCGTTTGAGTTTATAAGTGAGCAGTGAAACAGTTTGCTGTTGGTGTGAGTGGCGCTAGGAAAGTGTAATTATTTCCCACCGACGTTGTACATTTGGTGTCTTTGCACAGGCTACGTTTGCAGGTCATTAAAGAGACAAAAACATTCCTTGAAGAATCAAGCAGGAACTTGCTGTCACTTACCGTGTTATCACTTGAACATCGCTCAGGAGCTGCTTTTAAGTGGAAACATAGAAGCCCGACGTTTACAATTGCGGTTGTGATGTTACGTTAGCGACTATATATAGCTTCCGCTTCTGCTAACCAAAACAGCAGCACCTAGCGAGGCACATAAACAATCTGGTCAGTGAATTATGACTGCATGTACAGAGAAAATAAATGATATCTCTCTTGTAAGTTCCATGTTATTTGAAGTGCTCGCTTGTGTGTGTTTTCCAGAACAAGGAATGGGACACCACTGTCCAGTTCCTGCCGGCGTCGGACAACAAGAAGCTGGAGAAGAAAAAAGGTCCGGGGAAAGTGGGAGCCGTGATCGGAGTGTTGATCTTATGCGCTGTCATAGCGCTGATGGCCGGCCTGCTGATCTGGCACTTCCACTGTAAGCGCATTCCCATTTTTCCAATGTACACAACACATCTTCATATATTTGGATGCTCAAATGAAAAAATAAAATACATCCATAACTACGCCGTGATATCTTTGGCGGGCTAGAATGATCTATTTTCTCAGTCTCAGAGCTTCTCTAAATGCTCTGCCGTGTTTGCGAAACAAACGTTAAAAGCAAGAACGTATCAACAGAAATAAAAGTCGACATCACAGAAAGCGTTCCTCGCTTTGTTTCCCCTCGGCCCCCGGGTGTCTCCCGCCGAGCTGCTTTTGATGAAGCGGCAGAAAGTTGCGCTCGTCTTCTTCTTCATGTATTCTTGATGCTCTTTTATGGAGGAGGCGTCAGCCTTGACGCGGCGCAATCCGTGGGGGCTTTCAGAGGCTTATCAGATAGAAGAAGAAGAAAAAAAGTCAGGCTAAGACATCAAGGGCTGAAAAAGATGAAAATGTTTGCATACTTTTCACATTTAGTTTTTTTTGTCCCGGCAGTCCGTCAAAACGTCCGCGTCAAGAAGATGTACAGCGGCTCTATGCGCATAACCAACCAGGCTTTTGAGGAGGCCTACGAGAATGCCAACAGCTCCGAGTTCTTGGCGCTGGCCACGCAGGTCAAGACGCAGGTGCGGCCGCGACCGGCGCCACCGTGAGGACATTTGTGTCTTTGCATGTCCTCTTCCCTCACGCTTGTCCTCCGTCTTTCACAGCTCAAAACGCTCTACAGCAAGAGCCCACAGCTAGCCAAATACTACGTGGGCTCAACGGTTCAAGCTTTCAGGTACGACATGTCGCGATGATGTCCCATGTTAGCACTCACATTTCATTTCCATCTTTCTTGTAGCGAAGGCAGCGTCATCGCTTACTATATCTCCGAGTTCAGCGTTCCCAGCGGCCAGGAGGCGGCGGTGGACGGCGCCATGTCCACCATGGACAAACTGGTGGACAAAGAGCAGCGCAGCATCTACAGGCCGGGCAACTCTTTGCTCTTGGAAGATGTCGTGTCATCGGGTATGACGAGTTGCCCCAAAAGAAATAAAAAAAACTCGCAATCTTGTCATGTTGATTAACTGCCAGTGTTTCTGTTTTACAGAGATTGATTCCCGATTATTTTCGATGGAATTCAGCAGTAAGTTTGATACCTTACCAGTTTAATGTATGATGTCAGCAAATGGAAAAATATGTTCAAATGTGATAAAATCACCATATTTATTATGTTATGTACGCAAACATATTGAGGGCCTCTTTGGCAAATCAAGTTGTGACGTTTGATTGCCTTTGAATACGTTTTGATGCAAGTTATGGTCATTTCAATGTAACCCTCTCAGGATTCTTGAAGTTTAATGAGCACACCAGGACCAACCTCATGAGCCAGATCAGGTCGCCTGGCTTCCCCGACAGCCCGTACCCGGCCAACTCTTTCATCCAGTGGCAGTTGCGGGCCGACCCCAACCATGTGATCGAGCTGAAGTTTGACACTATGAACCTGGAGGAGAACTGCAACAACGACTTTGTCAAGATCTACGACTCCCTGGTCGCCATCGAAGCCAACGTCTTGCAGGAGTGAGTCATACTTGAAGTCGCAGTGCTCAAGAATGACAGTGGTGTGTGGGCGACCCCTTCTGGTTATGTGGCAAAGCTACACTTCAGAGTCAGGGCTGAAGAGCCACATGACATATTATACAGTAGCAAAAAACTCAAATAGTAGATTGGAGAAAATAATTTTCAAGGATTTGAGTGGAGTTGTTTTTTTTTTTATGGACATTCCATTCTGTCTGTAGGATGTGCGGCTACTACTCACCCAGCGAGCCCCTGACCTTCGTGTCCTCTGGCAACGTGATGCTGATCACCATGGCGACCAACCAAGAAAAGAATTACCCGGGTTTCCAAGCACAAGTGTCGCAGGTGCGACGTGGTAGCAAAGGTAGGAAGCCACGCACAGACATGAACACACCTGGAAGTGAAATGTCACGTTTTTTCTGATGTAAATTTTTTTTTTTTTTAAATAGGCACAAGATGCGGCGCCCACTTGACGGGAGAAGTAGGCCATTTTAGTTCACCCAACTTCCCAAATTACTACCCGCCTCGCACATCTTGCCAGTGGACCATCACGGTGAGGAGTAGGCACTACATTCTGAAAATAAATATTTATTTATGAGTCTCACTGCGATTCAGATAATATTTTAAAAAGTCAGTAAATGTCGCACTCCTATGCTGTAGGTGGCGGTAGTGAGCAGATACATCAATTGGCAGGGCTGATAATAATAATGAATGTTCAGACTTGTAGCTTGTTAGAGTAGCATTACTAACCCCAGCAGTCTGTTCATCTCTTAGGTTCCTGATGAGAAGTCAGTGAAGGTGACCTTCAAAAAGTTCTTCATTTTAGAACCGGGCCAGGACGGAAGCAAGGATTGCCGCAAGGACTATGTGGAGATCAACGGCAAGAAGTAAGTCCTGGTGCACATGAACCAAAATCCAGCCCATCTGATGTCCGTTGTTTTTTTTTTTTTAATAGGTTTTGCGGGGATAAGGCTGAAAATGAGCTCACAGAGACTAGCCGTAACAACAAAATGACAATTAAGTTTGTCTCCGACGGATCCTACGTGGACATAGGCTTCAACGCTACATACGAGGCAGTCGACATGGCCGACCGTAAGCAGCAATAATAATCATATCGAAATCTGGGCTTTCACCCCAAATTTAAAAATGAGCCACCGTAAAAAAAAAGAACGACATATTGTGATGATTTCCCGACGGTGTGCTCCGCAGCTTGCCCCAAGCAGTTCCAGTGCAAGAGCCAGCGCTGCATCAAATCGGAACTCCAATGCGACGGCTGGAACGACTGCGGCGACATGAGCGACGAGTTGAACTGCAGTAAGGCGTTTCGTCCTCGGCTGACCGTCGGGCTCGCCAGCTAGCGTGTTCAAATCATTGCTTGTTTCCTCGTCCAGAGTGCAGCTCGAGTCACATCCACTGCGACAACGGGCTGTGCAAGCCCATGTTCTGGAGCTGCGACAGCGTCGACGACTGCGGCGACGGCACCGACGAGAGGAACTGCGGTACGGCGGCTTCATTTGAAGCATCTCAGTAAAATCGTGCTTTCTGGCCACTTTGGAGTCTGAAAAATAATTAAGAATAAATTACGCTTGCTGTCCCGACAGGCACGTGTTTTACCGGACAGTTCACCTGCGCAAACGGCAAATGCGTCTCGGAGAAGAGTCGCTGCGACGGGAGAAACGACTGCGGCGATGGTTCTGATGAGCTCGACTGTGGACGAGGTAATATCAGATCGGGACACCCTGATTGAGTACTTTGGTAGAAGTTAGCTTAACTACTTCATTGCATTTGTCGCTGCCTTGTTGGAGTACTGCCCAACTCCTTAATCACTGTTTGTATGTGTAGGTTCTGATTCTGATTCTGTGGCCTGTACTGACCTCACATACAAATGCAAGAACAACAAATGCGTCAGCAAAGTCAACCCGGAATGTGACGACACCCACGACTGCAAGGACGGCTCAGACGAGGACAATTGCAGTACGTGTTTGGTTTCACTTTGTGTTGCTGGTGCATGTGTCATTTTGTGTATGTGTGTGTAAGTTTTTTTTTTTTTTTTTTTTTTGCATGCATATTTGTTTGACTATCCTACGTTGCTTTGGCAGATTGCGGACGCAGCAAGTTCAAGTCGTCACGTATCGTCGGCGGCCAGGACGCACTAGCAGGAGAGTTCCCGTGGCAAGTCAGCCTGCACGTCAAGCGTTTCGGACACGTGTGTGGCGCCAGCCTCATCAGCTCCCGCTGGCTGGTCACCGCCGCCCACTGCGTGCAGGACGACGCCAAGACCAGGTAGAGTTCACTTTGGCTAGCTACGCGCAACAGAAGGGGACACAACTGTGATAAGAGTCTGCTGAGCCAAATGATTTGTGGGAGTCAACTAAACTTTTCCCACTCCCGCCGTACGTCATCTGCTAACAATGAAAGAAAATCTTCTTCCAAACAGGTTTTCCCAACCGGGCACTTGGGAGGCCTACATGGGTCTTCACTCGCAGCGCAACATCAGCAAGTCAGTGGAGAAGCGAAACTTGAAGAGGATCATTCCGCATCCCAACTACAACGACTACACCTTTGACAACGACATCGCTCTGATGGAGCTGGACGCTCCCGTGACGTACAGCGACTACATCCAGCCCATCTGCCTGCCCGCCGCGCAGCACCAGTTCCCTGTCGGGAACGTCGTCTGGATCACTGGCTGGGGCGCCACTCGGGAAGGAGGTGAGTTCCCCGAAAAGCGCCGACAGCGGCCGCTTTGGCAAGATTGGGCGCGACGTCGGAGGATTTTGATGGTTCCCATCTCAAACGGGTCTTCCACTTGTGTACCGTTCAGGATTCGCAGCCACGGTGTTGCAAAAAGCGCAGGTGCGCTCTATTAACCACACGGTGTGTGACTCGCTCATGGGTGGTCAGCTGACCACCAGGATGATGTGCGCCGGCATTCTGAGCGGAGGCGTCGACGCTTGTCAGGTAGTTGTTCCTGCCAATCATTTCTTATTTAGGTTGGGGATGCGCGTCATCAAACTCGGCCGAATTCAGACAACTTTTTTAACTTTGTAAAAAAAAAAAAAAAAAAAAGGCAGCAACCAAATCATCCATTTAATGGATTGGGCCTTAATTTTAACAATGGAAGTAAAATTCAAATTTTAACTATGTTGTGCGTTGGTCTGCGTCAGGGAGACTCCGGTGGCCCACTCTCCATTCAGTCGGGCGTCCGCATGTTCCTGGGCGGTGTGGTCAGTTGGGGCGACGGCTGCGCTCGTCGCAACAAGCCGGGCATCTACACGAAGGTCACCAAATTTCGCGGCTGGATCAATGAGAAGACGGGTGTGTAGAACAAAAAAGGCCACACGGAGGGCCGTGGACATAAATATGGACTGTGACTCGCAGTGTCTGCAGTGGGGATTTTTAATGTCCCAGAAGAAGAAGCACCACCACTGCATGCGATGCTGAAAGACCACTGTGATTTTATTATTCTTGTCTTAATAAATTGTAAATAGTTCTTTTCTCATGGTTTTGTTTTGATGTTTTGCATTTTACAATTGAGATGACATATATTGTTAACATGTGAAATATTGATCCTTTTGTTTCATTGCAATTGTCTTTCTTGTTGCTGTATTTCCTCACAAACTTCAACAACTGTAAAATCAAATCCATCCTACCTCTTATCTAAGTGTAGTGTGTCCCAGAATTTACTTTACTCAGATATTTTTTAGATATCATTGTTCATATACTTAGTTCCAATCAACGTGTAAATAATACCATAAAACTAAACAGTCTATTAGTTGACAGTCTAGATAAAAATGTCTCTCCTTAGCTTCTTTCAAAGCAAAGGAGGGACATTTTTATCTAGACACTTAACATTAACGGAGTTCCCTGAATGTATTATCGTAGCTTTTAAATATTTTCTGCGCTGTATATTATTTTTTCCTGAGATATTGATTTTTATTTTGTTTACTTCAATGGCGTAGTAATACAAATATATATATTATATAATATATATATAGTATATATATTATATTATATCTTAGTTCATTTTCTGGACGTTTTATCTTAAATAAAATATTTCTAATATAATCCTTGGTTTGATTTATGTTTGTATATCTACCAAATTTCTATGAGAAATGGTGGGAGTAAACTATGAGATTTTTTTTTTTTTTTCAGGGAAGTAATTCAATCAAGAACATTTTTAAGACGATGTTCTCCGTCGGACAATTTTAGAGTCGGACCGGAAGTTAATCCGTCGTTCGTTTTCTTCCGTCCGGATTTCAAACAATTTCGACTTTCTCTGCCGTAAGACTTCGATGTTTTCACGGTTGTTGTTGAGATATATTTAACGTAAATGTCAAAATGTCCGGTTAGTCGTGTTCGTTTTCATCAAATGTGTTTAAAATGGAGAGGGTCTTGTTAATAGCTGGTGGTGAAGTTTCTCATTAATGTGGGGTTGAAGCATAGCGACTATGTTTGATACAATCTTCCAGTTTAACTCGAGAATAACAATACATTGTGCTATTTTTTCGCCGTTAGTTAAAGTATTACAGAAAAAACATTGTAGTAAAATGTGTATGTAGAGTATTAAGCCAAATTTAAGAAGTGCAGGTGGTCTAAGGTGCACTAGCGGGAAGTAAGGGACTGAAACTGGGACCATGGATATAGATGGGAGGTCCCGCAATCGGACTTGGGACTGGGACAGTTCATACTGCCGGGCTCAGCTGGACGAAATTTTCTTCCGTCAGAACGACTATATCCAAGCCGGCAGCCAGGAACACAAAGACTTCTGGGCCTTTTTTGACCGCTTCCAGAGGTTCAAGCTAAAGAAGGACATGTGTGGACATGATCCGAGCTTTGATGAGGGCAGTCACTCAGACAAAACGGGGTCTTTAGACCTCCCTAAGGAGTATGACGCCCGGTACCGCATCAATGTGTCCCTGGTTACCAGAGACATCGAGGAGCGTCTGGGACGATCCCACCCCAGTCACGACAGGCGCGACTCTTCGGGTCCGAACGCTCAAGTGATCTCGGACTTCCGTCTGTCCTTGCTGCACTACCTGGACTTCAGCCAGCGGCAGAGCTTCGGCAAGCTGGCCAAGCTGCAGCGCGACCAGAAGAACCTGCCCATCTTCCAATACCGGGACCGCATCGTGGACCTGGTCAAGAAACATTCGGTTGTCGTGGTGGCAGGAGATACCGGCTGTGGCAAGTCCACTCAGGTGCCCCAGTATCTCCTCTCGGCCGGGTTCACGCAGATAGCCTGCACCCAACCCCGACGTATCGCCTGCATTTCCCTGGCCAAGAGGGTCAGCTTTGAGAGTCTGAACCAGTATGGCTCAAAGGTTTGAGTTCGACTGCATCCCCTACATTTAAGGCTATCACTGGCACATCTATGACTTCAAACACGCAACCGTGTTTCCATAGGTGGGCTACCAGATCCGCTTTGAGACCACGCGCACCCTCGCCACTAAGCTCATCTTCCTGACCGAGGGTCTCCTGCTGAGGCAGATCCAGCAGGACAAGATGCTGGAGCAGTACCAGGTGCTGATTGTAGACGAGGTGCACGAGCGCCACCTTCACGGTGACTTCCTGTTGGGCGTGCTGCGCTCTCTGCTGGCCGACCGACCCGCCGACCTGCGGCTCATCCTCATGTCGGCCACCATCAACATCAAGCTGTTCTCGGACTACTTCGGCGGCGCTCCCGTGCTGCAGGTGCCGGGCAGGCTCTTCCCCATACAGGTAAGCCTACACATACAAGGCGGACGCTCAGGAATGTTTTGGTCTCTAATAGCAGAAAATAGGCGAAAAACATCTTTATTTTTTTACCCTCTGTAAATTATCCATGTCTGGCTCCCAAGAAAGTGAATCGTTCACAATTAAGTGTTGAAATGTGCATCCATCCTTCAGGTGCTCTATCAGCCCATCCCCCCTGAAGAGCAGGCGTCGTCCCGCATGGAGAAGCTTGAGCCCCGGCCGTACTTGCGCATCCTGCAGACCATCGACCAGCGCTACCCGCCGGAGGAGCGTGGCGACCTGCTGATCTTCCTGAGCGGCGTGGCTGAGATCGGCGCCATCCAGGAGGCGTGTCAGGTGTACGCCACTCACACACGGCGCTGGATTGTGCTGCCGCTGCACAGCACGCTCTCGCTGGCCCAGCAGGACAAGGTACCCACACCATTTTTTAGACTGTTTGTCCATGGCCGACTGTTTTTTTTTTTAGGCTGATTGCGATTCCGATATTTAGCATCATGTTCGGCCTAATTAAAAATATATATCTACAATGAATAAAATTAATATATGATATATATTAATACCTATACAATGAATAAAATTAATTATTTTTAAATAATATTTTTCAGACTAGCGTTAGGCATATTTTCATTTCTTTTTTTTTTTAATGTACAATGATGTATCCTATTGCCCCCTGCTGGCCAGAGTGCGCACACCAAAAGTGGCAACTCAATGCCCACTGAATTTAATTTAATGTTGCAAAATCATGACATTGACTAGCTCTTTTTATTTAGCAGTGCTTATAGAGTGCTGTTTGTCATTGTATTTCACCTTGTGTTACTGGTGTAGGTGTTTGACATAGCGCCTCCTGGTGTGAGGAAGTGCATCATTTCCACCAACATCGCAGAGACCTCCGTCACTATAGATGGCGTACGCTTCGTTGTCGACTCAGGTGGGCAGAAGTGGAAAAAGAACTCACATTCGAGTGAAAGAAGACTCTGGCTGCAGTAATTATTCACAAAATTTAAATGTCTCCTCATTTGTGATTATTTTTCGCAGGCAAGGTGAAGGAGATGAGTTTTGACCCCAAGGCCAAGATGCAGCGTCTTCAGGAGTTCTGGATCAGCAGAGCCAGTTCGGAGCAGAGGAAGGGCCGCGCCGGTCGCACGGGTCCTGGCGTGTGCTACCGCCTCTATGCCGAGTCCGACTACGATGCCTTCGCCTCCTACCCTGTACCTGAAATCCACCGAGTGGCGCTGGACTCCCTGGTTCTGCAGGTGTGTTCACTCTAGAGTAAACTTCCTGTTTTCACCTTTCAAATTTAGTGTGCTGCCCTCCAGTGGCCGACAATGGAATTACACCTAAAACCAACGTCCCTGCTGTTTATTCCAAGTGTGTTTGTTTCCCCCGCAGATGAAGAGCATGGGACTCGGAGATCCACTTACGTTTGTCTTCATCGATCCCCCGCCGGCCGCCAGCATCCAGACCGCCATTACCTACCTCAAGGAGCAGGGGGCGCTGGACCAACAGTGCGAGCTGACCACCATTGGGAGTGTGCTGGCCCAGCTTCCCGTTGACGTCGTAATCGGTAGCATCATCTCATCTTTAGGCCATCCTGTAGACTCCCACTAAACCGTTTTGTGTGTTCGCCCAGGCAAGATGCTGGTGCTGGGCTCCTTGTTCAACCTGGTGGAGCCCATACTGACGGTGGCCGCCGCGCTGAGCGTGCAGTCGCCGTTCCTGCGCAGCTCGCAGCACAACCCGGACTGCGCCACCGCTCGCCAGCCGCTGCACTGCAACCAGGGGGACCCCTTCACGCTGCTCAACACCTTCAACGCCTGGGTGCAGGTCAGCAGAGAGAGAGAGACAAAAGGGAAATTCACTGCTTGGGTGTACCTAATCGAGTGACCTGTGAATTTGGATTAGATGATGATTTTCACATGAGCTAGCGCAGCCTCTCACGTCTTTTGTCACTCCACGGGCCGTGCCTGAAGAATCGCTCTCATTGTGTCGTTTGTTTTGGATGTCCACAGGTAAAGGGCGAGCGAGGCGGCGGTTCCAGGAAGTGGTGCCGTCGGCGAGGCCTGGAGGAGCAGCGGCTCTACGAGATGGTCAACCTGCGCAGACAATTTAAGGTAAGACCATGCTTACCTACAATTTTATGGAACTTTTTTGTACGCCGTTGAAGTCACGGCTCCTTGTGGCGAACAGGAGCTGCTGAGGAGCCACAGCCTGCTGGAGGCGGAGGCGGAGGCCGACGATGACAAACGCGGCGACCGGCAGCAGCGGCGACAGCATTTGATGGAGAGGAGGAAGCTCCATCAGATGAAGAGAGATCACGAGCAGCAGGAGGGCACCAAACGCAAAGTCCTCAAAATGGAAGAGGGCCAGGAAGGGGAGTTCTCCTCCGGATCCGACACGGAGCAAGCGGGACGAGGGCGGAGCAGGAAGAAGGACAAGAATGAAGCTCAGGTGGACATCCAGGTAACAGCCCTCCACCAAAGCCTAATAAAGAAGAAGAAATTTGGCTTAAAGTCCAGTTAATTTTTAATTGTTTGCTTTTCCTCCACCAGGAAGTGAAATTCAAACTGCGCCACAACGTATCAGAGCTGCAGGACGCTGTCTATGCCAGCCAGGATTTGTCATCCCTCCAGCAAGCTCTCCTCAAGCTTCTTCTCTGCCGGGGTCTTTACCCTCAGCTGGCTCTGCCCGACGAGCACAACGGCACCCGCAAAGACACCGAGCAGGTCGGGATCTCCTCTCACACCGCCATCTTGCTTATCGTGAGCCGTCTCTAATGTTGCTGCTGGACTGTTACTTTCAGGTATTCCACACCAAGAATAAGCAGGGAATCGTCATCCATCCCACCAGTGTGTTTGCCAGCGACCCCGAGGTGCTACATGTGCGGGACGACATCCGCGATACGGGTAAGCCTTGTTTTCTAAATTGCTAAATACCGTTAAGTGTCCCGGTCGGTTCCATTTCCAGTTCTATGATTCTGTAATTATAAACGAAACCGATGACTGACTTTGTGTTGACTGTTTGTGTGCGCCGACCAAAAAGGACGGGAAAGCGGCAAACATCAGCTGCTGGCCTTCGTCACCTTGCTGGAGACCAACAGGCCCTATTTGTCCAACTGTGTGCGTGTTCCTGCACTGCAGGTGAGTTCTCACTCTCACCACAAATTTTCCGCACAAAAGTAACGCAGAGGATTCGACCGCCGTTAGCGATGTGACAATAATTAGCGCTTTCTTTTTGTAACGAGCTAACATTAGACAAATGTCGTTAAACTTCTTTGGTTTGTATTTATTGATATTTGAGAGAAAATTGCGTCCGCAGGCTCTGCTGCTGGTGGCCAACTCTTTGGACAGCAATGCCGACTGCTCCCGTCTGGTGGTGGACGGTTGGTTGGATCTGCAGCTGAGGGTCCCCGAGGAAGCCTTCAAGGCCCTGTCCACGGCGCTCTCCCTCCGGGCCGAGTGGGAGCGCCTCCTGCAGGCCCAGTTGGGCCAAAGTCCCACCGCCGAGGTGTCCCGCAAGGCCATTCAGAAGCTAAGCGAGCGCTTGGTCCGCTTCTTGCTTTACACCGAGGTACGGTCGTCTCTGCAAATTGGCCGCGTGTCATATGGATCATTTTCCCAACAACGTTTGCTGTTGTCGTTTTTAGATCAACTACAGCCTGCGGCGTCTCTCCGCCCTCCACATTCAGAACCTGTACGTCGGACCCCAGGCCGAGGCTGAACTTTCTCACGGTACCAGCGCAGGTCTCACGCCGCTATTTCCAGGCATTGAGTCCAAGCCGGACCCAATCAAGGGAGGACTGCGCGTCACCAACTTTTTCACCTACAACTGCCTGACTGTAAGTAACGTACAGTTTTGCCATACCGGTGTTAATCTGTCTGATTTGCTTTTCATGCTTTTTCATTTAGACAAAAATAGCGCTTTGCCATCTCGCATGAATAAAGATATTTTTTCCACTCCTGTTCAGGATTCCAGGGACCTGTACAGCGACTGCCTGCGTACTTTCTGGAACTGTCCCAACTGCGAGCTCTACATGCCGCTGACACCACTGGAGCGAATGCAGCACGAGACCACCTGCAGGCCGGCAGGGGAACAACAAGAGCAGGATGAAGGTGGGGGCACTTCTATGTTTCACCACAAAGCTGCATTAGTGCAAGTCGTAAAAGTAAAAAAAAAAGTCTTATCTCATTTTTTCTGTCCCTCTTTTGAAATCCGATTTTTTTTTTCCTTAGGGGCGGATGTCGGAAAGCCAATCTCGTCATCGTCCTCCTCTAGTCTGTGCCGAGTGTACCACTGCGACGTTTGCAACCAGGACTTGACGCTGACGTCCACGGAGATCCTCAAGCACAAAAGGCAACACATGTACTCCACTAAGTAACATCACATTACATTGAAGTAAGTAACATTGAGGTGAAGAAATGAACTTCAGTCAAAGGAAGGAGTGTTTTAAAATATAGAGTGAGGGTTTAATAATGATACAAACCCACGATATGTAACACCTCAAAGCAGCACATTGGCACAAAGTCAGAAGTAAGACAGCACGGAAGATAAAAACCTGCCTCGAGGGAGAGGAAAAAAAAAAAAAGAATCAGAATAAATATCGCAATAAATAAATAATAAAACAGGTCATATCTCATTAATTACTTTGAAACTCAGAATCATAAATACATTTGGAAATATGCACATTGGCAGAAATGAAACAAGGTAAACAGTACTGAATATACAGAGTTACTCAGGTAAATCATAAGGTATTGATTACTCAAATCAAAAGGCACATTTATTAAGATGTAAGAATGGGCGGGGGGGCCTGCCGGTGTGTGTGGATGGGAACGCGTGTGTGAAGCGGAAGTAACAAACGCGTGTGTGTGTGTGCGCGCGCTCGGGTGCACGATGGCTTCTTTTTACGGCTTTGGTCCATCTGCGTCTTCAAGTCGGCCAGTGGACGTGTGTGCGTGTGTGTGTGGGACGGTTGGGGAAAATGGCAGTTTACTTTCCTGGAGCAATTTGTTGTGGTGGTGGTATCATGGCGGGTCTCAACTAATTCCACTCGAACCGAAATATTTCCATTTTGATCGAGAGAGAGAGAACTTTGCGGAACCATCTCGGTTGTCATTTTCAAAACTTGGCAGCTGCAGAGGAGATCAAATAAGGGAGAAAAAAATGCACAATATTTACGTGACTGTTTAGGGGCAGGGCATACGTTTCTGTGTAGACGGCGGGGATTCACAAATTTGGGGACTCGAGTTCGGTACCGCTCACATTATATTCCATCGTCATTGTACACTTTTCAGTACTGCTTGGCAAAAACATGGCGAGAATATAAATCTCAATACGGCGGAAAAAAACTAATTGTGAAAGATTAATTCATTACACTGACTTAATTATTTCATGATTTTATACTTTTGGTATACTTTTGGTATACGGAAACCAATTCCGATCGAATTACTGTATTTTCTTGTTTACTAGAGAATCTATATAAATGTCACTTTTTTTTTAAATTGACTTACTGTAATAAATTAACTTTAATAATATTCCAGTTTATTGACATGCACCTGTATATGAGAGCAGAAAAATAAGGGACAAAATTTGGTTATAAAGTTATGTCACATAACTACAGGGAAGTGGAACTTTAATTTTTCACCGCCTTGAAGCCGTTTTTGCACTCATTGGAAGAAAAAAAAAATCTCTCAAGTAGATGTGTTGCCTATCGTCTTTTACAAATAATTGCTTTGGCGCCATCCTGAAGCATCTTGGTGCCAAAACAATGATATTAGTGATTTTTTATTTGGACAAAAGTAGCGCTTTGCCGCCATCTCATAGGGAAATTCTAAGGAAGGGCCCCGTCCTTCTCCGTCGGAAGGCTAGCTATAATTTTTGTGCCGTTTTTGTTTCATGGTGTGCCGTGAGATTGTCGTGCCTTTGCTCTTGCACTTGATCTGGTTGGATTCTGCGGGCGTAGCTAATGTTGCGGCCTCTTGCTCACGATAACAACGACAGTCTGCGCTGGCCTCACTTTTTTTCCCTAACGTGGCGTACAAAAATACTCTTTGAATACATTGTTCATTGCACTTTTTTTTTCAATTTTCCGGGTGGAGGTATTGACACGTTAGTAGTTTTTTTTTTTACACGTGTTCCTTATCGTCATTACTGCTAGTGGTTGGCATTGCAACTTTCCCCTTACTAATAATTGTCCTCATGCATTTGTTGACATTTTCTCTAAGGCTCGCGCTCTCATATTTATTATTTATTTATTTACTTTTCCCGCCGTGAGGTAAATTCGGAGGTAAAGGGCGATGTCTCAGGGTACTACAGGAGCTAACACCAAACCCCTGGAGGACCTCCTGGGAGTTTGTGTGTGCCTTTGGGAGGGGAGGGGGGGGGGGGGGGCTACTCATTGTGACAAGTAATAAAATAGACCAATTACAGACACTCCCCGAGTTATGAACAATTTGAACTCTTCCGTAAAAAGAAAAATTTCAAGTTGGAATCTGGAGAGGCGCAACTCCAGTGTAAAGAGATGTGTATAGTTTTGGTGAGTTAGTTTGGTGTGCCATGAGATTTTGTAGTACAATAAAATATGTGCCTTGGCATGATAAAGGTTGAAAACTCAGGCGCGACAATCAAAAGTTTTTAAAAATATTATGACCAGCAAAGTATGAGCCACCTTTCACTTGTTCATAAGTTGGGGAGTGTCAAAAAAATGTTTTTCCCTCTTGACGGACATTTCAAAACCTTAACACACCCTCGTTCTTGCGTTAAGTTTCGGGGTCGGCGTAGATCCGCAATGAAAGGCTCCATGAAAGGTGGTCTGAGTGCGATGCACCCCCAGTACAAGAAGGCCCCCCGGGTTGAAAAGAGAAAGAGCGGAATGCAGCGGAAGGCTTTTGGGAGAGGGGGTGGCTTTGGAGGTTCGGCTCACGTCGAGGGGACGACCCCCCCCTACCACCCACCCCCCCATCGCTTCCCGCCTCACACCCGGTCTCATCGTACCGCCTTGTGCTTTCCCCCGCAGCAGCCGCACCTCTCGCCACAACGCAGGCAGGCGCGCAAAGGCAGGTAGCAGCACATGCAGGGCACGAAGAGCGACAGGGCCACCAGAGCCAGCCAGCGAGCGCAACATAGGGGGTGCGGGTGGCCCCCCATGGAGTCGTCGCACGAACACGGCTCCCAGAACTCGCCCTCGGAGTCCGACATGCAGTGGTAGAGCAGGCTCTCGGCGCACCAGACGCAGGTCCACTGGCGCAGGCAGTGCAGGGCCGGGTCGGGGGCGTCCCTGCAGCGGCCCCGACCATTCTCCGAGGCGCTGAACACAGAACGGCAGTACACGCAGCGGGACGAGCACGACGACGACGCCTGCGGGCACGGGCTGTCGTCGTCGGGGGAGATGGCGCCCGGGTCCCCGCAGGCCCCGACGCCACCCCTCTTCCGAGTCCGCGAGCGGGGCGTGGCCAGGGAGGTGTGGATGCAGCAGGGCGAGGGGGAGCCTTTGCCGGTCTCCTGTGGGGAGCCGGCCCCTGAGGACACGCCCGACACAGCGTTGGGAATGGACACGCAGGTGGGCGAAGGCGAGGACAGACGCTGGGCCGCCTTGCTGTCCAGACTCACTGTGACGTCGCAGCCCGCCGTACCCAACCCGGACATCTCCTTCTCAAAGCGGACCACGCACAGCTCCGACTTGTCCTGCAGGCTCCCCCCGCTACCTACGACCACGCCCCCGGTCAGCCCCCCGACCATAGTCCTGGTGGCTCCCGCTCGTCGATAGTCCTCGTATCCTCGGGACCCCCACAGGTCCTTGCAGGGGTCCACGCTGCGCAGGTCGCCCTCCTCCAGCAGGGAAATGGTGGGCGAGAGGGGGGACAGAGGCGACGAGGCCGGCGGGCCCGCGGGAGGGGACGGTGGCGCCGGAGGCGGGGGCGGCGGTGACGGGGGATTCAAGGCGCTGGTCATTTGCGAGAGCTGGTATTGCCCCGGCCTGGCGTGGATCTGCAGAGAGGGTGTCGAGTTACAGAGTCAGGAAGACAACAGCCCGCCGCTAGCACGTCTCAATTGGCATCACATTTCACTTGAGTAGAGGTCACTTTCATCTTCATTTCACTTCCTGCACGGCCTCAACGAACGCAGCACTTTCAGGTGTAAAGTTACCCCACTTACCCACTGCCTGCCCCGAAGCTACTTAGATCCTTTTCTTTCTTTTTTGCTTGGCGTTTGACCCTCCCAAACGGAACTGCGCCCTACCTGAGCTGGCGTCTGCGTGGTTCCGCCGGACGTAAACGCAAACTCCTCGGCCCGCACGAAGCAGGTGGAGGACGACTCGCTGGTCACGATGGTGATGGGCTTGGGTAGCATCTCCTTCCTGCTGTTTGACGACGACTCGCTGCCTGTATGGGACTGACAGAGGTCGTGCATCATTGTGTGATTCCACCAAATGTAGCCTGTCGCAAGACATGAACTGGAACCAAAACAAAAAACACTCACAGCTTGTCCGTCGTCCTCTGTGTCCGGCTCTTCCGGCGTTGATGACGAGGGCGAGTCTGAGCCTAAAACATATCAGTGACTTTTCAACTGCCCCCCCACCTCTTTGAACTTCAAATAAAAAGAATACTAGAGACTAAAGCTTAGCGGGGTGCACGCCCACCTTGGTCCAGCTTGTCGATGACTGTCTGCAGACCCTTCTCGAAGGAGATGGCGTCTGCGGGACTCTGGAAGGTCAGACCAAACTTGCGCTCGTCCACCCGCCAGTGATGAAAGATGGGATTCACCTTGTTGTAGACCAGCCCCCTTTGCACAGAACACTCCAGCACCGGCTAAACACACACAGGCAAGCAAGTGATCTCAACATGTCTGTGTCGTTTCTCGTTCATGAAGGTCTCTGTAATTTGCAAGGAGAAGTGGAAACATCTGCAAGGAGATGCTGTAAGCCACAACTCCCATCCAGATGCTCCTGCTGAAATAACCTGACTCCAGCTCCAGATGTCACCACTAGGCCCCGCCCCTTTTGGTATTTATAGTCATTTCAATTCATAAAACCACTTCATTTCCTTACAGTCTCTTCTAGTTTTGTGCAATATGATGATATTTTTCTTTCACAACGAAAAATTTATTTTTTTGTTGGGCTGGAATGACATCGCTCAGGGGAAATCTGGTAAACCTCCCGGAATTATTTAAACAGATGAATTAAAGGTGTAGGGTAACCTTGGACGACCAACAAGGGCGCAGTTGGCCTCCATTCAAAACTTTTTGCATAACAATATTCCAAGCCCACCCCAAAATGACCAAATCCTCCTCCACCACCACCTCCTCATCTTGTGCTCACCGCTCGGTCCCGCAGCCTCTCCCCGCGGATGACGTACTCTCTCCGCTTGTGGCTTCGCCCCTTGCATATCACCACGTGACTGAGGCCACCCCCGCCAAGGGGCACCCAGCCGCCGCTGGAGTCGTCACGTGTCATCACCACGGCTCGAACACGCACGCTGGAGGAGGCCGGAAAAGACAACGTGAGATGGTGAGAGCGTGACCACGGCCGCGTCTTCGAATAATTTAAAAACATAATGCTCGAGGAATTCTTTTGTCCACCCCGGGTTACCATTTATTTGGGCAGCCGTGCTATGCATGACGGGAACGCCACCAATTAAAAAAAAAAAATCTTAACAAATAATGCAGGAATTTTAATGCCCGGGCAGGCTTTTATTTTCAATTTGGCCCTTAATTGTAGCGAGGGTTGGCTAGACTTGTCTCTCCGACTTTTCGGCAAGTCTGAGCCCTTTCAGACTTAATTGACATCACATAGCGATGGCTCCAACATCTCGACAATTGCTAATTAAATATGCTAATTTATTACGCTGTCTGAGCGATCCATTTTCAACAAAGCAGGTATACTCGGATGTCCTGTTTTAGCTGCCAAAGAGATTTTGAGCATGTAGTCCACTATAGTGATGAACAATATTCAAATCGACTTTGCAATGTAATAGAATGCAATTTTCAAATCCCATGGGTGACTTCTATAAAACCAAAACATTTATGTATAATACATTTGATTATTGTGATATAGAATATATATTTTAAAAAAAAAACATAGGGCGAAGACCTTGAATAAAATCACGATTCACAATCGTATTATTGGGCGGGTCAATATCAGATTATTTTTCTAAATCGTTCAACCCAATGTAGTCTTTTATACGTGAAATTTCATAATGAACTATAGAGTCCATTGGTATAGCGCGTATGAATGAATGATTCCGAACACAGGCCGCGCATATATGCGACGTTCAAGTGCCAAGTAAGAAAATGGGAAAAATCACAAGGAGGAAGAATAAGCGTTTCCCCAGCTACACATCAATGAACGCCGTGTGCGCGCGCACGTTTTTTTTTTCGTCAGAAAACATCGCGATAATTCCATCAGACGACGCTTCCCCCCTTCCCTCCTCCCTTCCTTTCTCCCTCCTCTTTTCCATCCCGCCCCTGCAAGCCATTAAGAAGACATATATGTTGTTTTTTTATGAATGGAGCAAAAAGCAAGGCGAGGTTGCTGCTGGTTTTTTGTAATAAGAAAAGGCGCGATGGGGAGAAGGACAGATCATGATGAGGATGTGTGGTGGGGGGAGGGGGAGGGAAGAAAGGGGAGGGGGGAAATCACATTTCATTCATAAAGTTTGGCTTTAAAAAATCATAATGAAAGGCTGAGACACGTTGATAAGAAAAAAAATCACGACTCCTCTCGCCTTGAATGGCGCGACGCTCCCTCCCTCCTCCTCATCCTCCCCTCCTGGAAAGACAAACTCGCGATTTTTGCTGTTTTCTTTGTACCTCCTTCCTTTTATCCTTCCTTTCTATCACGTCAAGCCACGTAGTTGTTCACCTTATCGTTATGATTTATTTTGCCTGCTAGTGTTGCATGCATGTCCCTTTTCATTCATGTATAGATGACGTGTTAATGAACATGTAGGCGGCTTTCGGAACACCAAATAATAGGAAGAATGCATCGGCAGACATGAATGCACGTAGGTTTGCTTGTTTGCTGTTGTTTTTAGTCATAATGATGATAATAATTTTAAAAAAAAATCACATCGCGCTCTTCATTCCGGGGGACTTACTCGCCCTCCATGGCTCGCCGTTGCCCGCTCGCCAGAGCCCACCGCGGGCTCTCCTCTCGCTGTGCTCAGCCTCCTCGCAGCAAACACACGCCGATGGGGCTCACATCGTCCCCGCATCCGCTCGCTCACCTCCCCGCAGTCGGCCTCTTCTCCGCCGGGGCCTCCTCGACGTCGTCTCGGCCGATCAGGACAGGCTGGAGGTTGCAGCAGCCATTTTCCGCTGGCAGCATCCTCCCTCCCTCCCTCGGTCCCTTCCTTCCTTCCTTCCTCCCTCCCTCCCTCCCTCCTTCCGTCCTTCTCTCTCTCTCCCGCGCTACCTGCTGCACATCCGCACTAATCATTGACAGGCTCGTGCACGCGGCGCGGCCATGTGAGGCACAGTGGGATGGCTACGCGTGGAGCGGCCGAGGGTGTGCGCGCGACGGGATCGATGAGGAGAGCAAAGGCAGCAGCACCATGGACAGCGCCGGTCATTCACACAAGACTAAGGTGGGGATTTGGACAAAAGTAGGTATATGGTACACTGTGAGATCATTCCTCCCCTCAAGTCCGCTTTTGATTCATGCTTTTTTCTTTCCATAATACCTGCTGTTTATTCATGCGTCTATGCTTCCTTTACTTTCAAGCATCCTTGCACTGCTTTTTTTTCTGCCTTATCATTATTCAAGCATCCTTACATCGCTTTCCATTGCTTGAACCAACTTTCTACTCATTCCTTACTTCCCTCAGACCCACCTTGATTCATGCCACCTGGTATTTTTCTGACATCCTCTTTTTCCTCCTTTGTTCATTTCATGTTGTCCTTTAATAATTCATGTGTCCTTCAATTGCTTTTCCCCCCACTTTTCTATTTTCTTTGTTCGTTGCATCCTACCTTCCTCACTCAGACTTGCTTTTTAGTCATGTATCCTTAAACCTTTCCTGTGCTTGGAATGACTTTTCTGCTGCCCTTCTCCAACACACTTTTTATCCATGAATCCTTCAAAATATCTTGATGGACAGAACAAGCATTTTTCCTTCATTTGACATAACCATGGTGGAATTTTAATTCATGTAGTAAAAGGTGTGGCATCAAGAGGCAAGTAAAACCAACAAGTTTGATTTTTTTTTCTTCTTTTTAATGTAGTTAATTACAATTAGTAGGGGTTCTGTTTGAATTTTACAAGACAGACAACATCAGATGTCATTGTAGAAAGACAAACATCAGTAAGTTTGGGGTAAAAAAAAAAAAAAAAAAAGGCAATAACAATCTGAACGTATTACACTTTGTCCTGTTTGCTCAAACGATCATCTCCAGCTGCCTGGCGTACTCGATGACCTGCTGCGCCAACTCCGTGGACGGGATGCTGACCTCCTCCGTGCGCTGTTGCTGACTGCTGAACGAGTAGCAACCGGCCGCGTTCAAGATCCAGCCTCGCTGAAAGACAACGACAGAGCAGAGTTTTTCAGAAGGTTCAGTTCCCAGAAAATCGACAAATCAGGAAATGGAATCGAGTCGTGAGCGTCGCACTGTGAGTTGTGGTTCACAAGAGTTCCTGGTGAGTGTGCATATTTATTTATTTATTTATTTGTGTCGGAATAAAAGCACAGGTACCTTTTTAGCATACTCTGTCATCTTTTTTGATGACGTGAAGAAAAGCACGCGTGTGGCCTCGGTAAATTGAATCTGCTCGTAGGCTTTCTCGATGCAGCCGGCGATCTCATCCCTGCATGAAAAAAAAAACAAGTGGACAAACGCTGAAGTTGGGGCACCTATGTCTTTGTTTTCTCCTCTTGAGTAGCGTGAAACAAATGAGAAGAAAAGCACTAGCCTCTGGTTAGCACAGCTTTCCTTACCGAATGGTGTCGAGCAGGATGTCGATAAAGAAGGTATAGCTCTCTGCCGGAATGTTGCCTTTGGCCAGGAACACCTTGTTGTAGCTTCCCTCCATTAAATACTAAAAAAGACAGCAAGAGACCGATGTCATTATTGAGAGGGCTTAGCCAATAGAGATCATTTCCGCCGATTATTTAAAAGAACATACAGTGAATAAAATCACTTGATCTTACCTGCTCTAAGGACACAGGATGCCTGATATACACGTTGGTCTGAATGTCACGTGCACTAAGCCGTTCCAGCTCCGTGTGGAACTCGGACACACGGTTCTGCGAGAGCAGGAAGAGCAGGTTGAGTCCCAAAATCTGGTGCATGTAGGCCGCTTCCGGTAGCTCCTCCCTGAACAGCAAATCAACAGGAGGTAGGTGTCAGTCATCTTCATCATAAAAAACATTGATTTAAGAATTAAAAACAAAAATGGAAAGCATTACTTGTAGTCGAAGTAGTAGCACTTGAGCTGGGCCATGTATCTCTCAAAGGAGGGGATGTCTTTTTTCAGGATACTCCACAAGGCTCCAATTTCAAGGACATCACCTGTGGGGGGGAATAATGCCATGTTCAGGATAAATCTTAATTTATAATAATTACAGGTATAAATCATAAGGAAATACTCACGCGCTAAAATAAGCTGCTGCTTAGTGAACGTGGAGCCACTTGTGGGTAGAAAGTTCAGCTCTAGTAATGACACCTGTAAAAATGAAAACATGAATATGCCACATTGCTAAATATAGTTAATGGGGAAAAAATAATCAACGAATGCTTGAATTTGAAAAATCATCGAACTATACGAGAAACGTATACACGAACGTCAACTAGATATTACACACATTTGGCAAACATTTGAACCCTAACAACAACACCTTTAGTAGGTTTTATACATATCCTTGCGAAATAACGTATCAAATAAATACCAATTGGCAAGTTTTAATCAAGTCAAGAGTCAACATATACCAGCTAGCAAGCTTAGCCTTCCGATAGCTCACGACACTGGTAACATGGTAGCCGTAAATAAACAGACGTTACAGGTTCCACTGCAAGTATTTAAAAATAACAGTCCTAATCGCAGAGCTGTACCTTGAGTTTAGTGAGTAGTTCGCCACATTTATTAAGATTGGGGCTTTTCTTGTTCCACTCTGCTTTAAGCGTATCATACAGCCCCGCTGTCTCCCTCAACGCCATGGTGATTCTGCAAATAACAGCACGACACCGGCCGACGGAATGCGGCAGACGTGTGTCGTAAAACTACCACGAGCTTCCCACAAGCAACGTTTCAGGTGACGAAATAGGCGTCAATTTTGCTGCCATGTTGGATGTGGAAAAGTGACCTTAGTTGTTCCGATATTTGGGCAGACCTGACACATCAAATATGGCGGATGTATCTCAGCACCCAAGCAACTACTAGTGGAGGTCTCTATGTACATCCTACATGTATGAAGCTCCACCCCTTTCCGCTTTGAAAACTTTTCAAGATGGCGGCGTTCGGTACGGACCGCTGGCTCAATAGTTTGGCAAACCACGATATTTTCAAGAAAATACGCGACGGGTTGGACTCGGAGCCCAAGACTTCAGAGCGAGCGCTCGCTAAGAACCTCACCTTTTGTTTGGGGGCCGATTTTTTCTTATGGGACGACGTGGAGCGCGTCTTTTACACGACCAACCTACGCCAGTTGAACGACGCGGAGGATCACGGCGGGAGCTTCCAGACGCTGCTGTGCATCAACCCGCCTCGCTTCCCTGTGTGCCAACTTCTCCTTAGCCCCACGCATGGCCACGTTGCGCTGGTCGGCCAGCGTGGGGCCACGGTGCTGGAGCTCCCGCAGCGGTGGGGCAAGAGGTCAGAGTTCGAGGGGGGAAGCAGCCGCGTCAACTGTAGGACTACCCCGGTGGCCGAACGCTTCTTTACCAGTTCGCCGTCAGTGAGTCTGCGCCAGGCGGCCTGGTACCCGAGCGAGACCGGAGAGCCAATGCTAGTGCTCCTGACGTCCGACAACACCATCCGCTTTTATGGCTTGCGGGCCCCCCTGGCCCCTGTCAAAGTGGTGCAAGTGTCTGATGACGACGGTGGCAACGTTCGCGCAACTGCCCGCTCCTACGCGGCCTCGCTGGGGGAGATCGCCGTGGCCTTTGACTTTGGCCCGGTGACCCATGTCAGGGAGAGGCCCGTTTACCCACTCTACATCCTCTACGAGAACGGCGAGACGTACCTGTGCCACACCAGCCAGACGAATAGGGTGAGCGTGAGCAAGCGCGTTGGTCCCCTGCCCATGTACCCGGCTGCCGAGGACAACTACGGCTACGACGCCTGCGCAATCCTCTGCCTGCCATGCGTGCCCAGCATCCTGGTCATCGCCACGGAGACGGGCAAGCTGTACCATTGTGTGGTGCTGGAGTCTGAGGACGACGATGACACGGTGCCCAGGTGGGGGCAAACGGCTTGCAATGGGGGTGGAGCATGGCTGGAAAGTTTCGGCTGGATTTCCATGGCATGTACTCCCCCCAACTGTTTTATATCGATTTATTCCTTCAATTGAGTAAATTTTATCTCATTAATTCCCATCAATTTCAAATTGAAAATCTCTGTGTTGTTTTCTTTGCAATTGTAGGTGGATAGCAGGCGGTGTGCCAGCACTCTACGTGTTTGAGTGCGTGGAGCTGGAGCTCACCCTGAGGGTGGCACCGGGTGACGACGCCGAGGAAGAGTCTGACTTTTCCTGCCCCATCCGACTACACCGGGACCCGCTGTGCCCACGGCGCTACCACTGCACCCACGAGGCGGGCGTGCACAGCGTGGGCCTCATCTGGTTGGACAAGCTGCAGACGTTCCTGCACACGGGCGACGACGACAAGGATGGCCTGCCCGAGCTGGCAGCCGAGCGCCGTTGCGCCGTGGAGCACATCGTGTGCACACGACCCCTGGCCAGCAGCCGCCCGGCGCCGGTGCAGGGCTTCCTCATCGTGGCGGACCTGGCACTGGGCGCCACCATGATCTGCGTCAGCGCCTCCTACGAGTGCATCCTGCTGCCATTGCTGAGCTCTGTACGGGCACCTTCGCCTCCGCTGCTGTGCACGCAGTCCAACCCGGGCTCGGGCAGCTCGCCCTTGCGCGGCCTGGCGGGGAGCTCCTTTGAGCAGCATGTCCGCAACATCCTGGCGAGGGGCTCCGCCAACCCACTACTGCTCAAGGCAAGTCTTTTGTTGAGGGGGCAGTGCACTATTTGATGCATGACCCTTTCTCTTCTCAGCTTATTCAAACAATTAAAAGACAATAACTGATATGGGAGCTCTCTCTAGTGGTGTAAAAGAATAACATTCCAAATTTGCACTTACCATTGCATTTTATTGCTGGTCATGGCTCACTATACTTGGTGCCAAATGTTTGACAACCACAAATGGTCTGTGACTGAGTGAAATTTTTCTTCTTTCAGGCCGGCGATGGGGAGCCGTCACCTCAGGAACGCCTTCAACTCCTGAGCCGAGCCACGCAGGTGTTCCGTGAGGAGTACATCCTAAAGCAGGACATGGCGCGCGAGGAGCTCCAGAAGCGCGTCAAGCTGATGCGAGGCCAGCGGGCTAAGCAGCTGGAGGAGATGGCCCAGTGCCGAGAGGAGCGCCGGAGCCTGCGCGAGACGGCCGAACGGCTGGCTGACAAATACGAGGACGCCAAGTACCGGCAGGAGGCCTTGGCCGAGCGCATCAAGCGCACGCTGGCCGGCCAGCAGAGCCGCCTGCCCATCCTGTCCAACAGCGAGAAGGACATGCGCAAGGAGCTGCAGGCCATGAGCGAGCAACTGCGCCACCTGGACATCTGCATCAAGCAGGTGAAGATGAAGATGGAGTACCAGAAGACACAGGTGGACAAGGACGCGCCCTTGGCTGCCGGTGAAGCCCCCGGGCGGGCCTCCATCTTGCTGAGTGGCCCACAGAAGAAGGTGGTGCAGGATGTGCTTCGAGAAGAAGGCCAGCAGATCGTGGACATGATGAAGAGAGTCAAGGAGATGTCCTGCCTCATCGCCATGAGGAGCTCCGACTTGTATTTGGACCTTAAGTGAGACGTAGTCGATGTCACCGACTCTACTTTTGACAGCACTCTATTTTCTAATGCCGCAAGATTTTGGAAGCGTCTTTCAAATAATTGGATATGCTATATGTGGGTTAAAATATGTTGAATAAATTTTTTTCTAGGTTCAGTGTCCTTTCTTTTTTTTGAGAAATTAGATAGATTAGATACATACATACATACCTACATACATACCTACATAATACATACATACATACATACATACATACATACGTACATACGTACATACATACATACATAATTTTGTCCGTGTTGTATTTTTTTTTGTCCAGTAGAGGTCACTTGTGTCCCACATTCCTTTCATTAGGATTTCCCAGGCAGCGAGGAATTCCACATGAGGACGCCCACAGAGGAGCTCTCGCTTTTTGTTGTAGTGGTGAGCATTCCAGTTTAAGTGAACTGAATCTTTGGAATCAGATCACTCAAAAGATTCGTTCAAACGAATCGACCCCTCACACACGCATTTTTTTTTTTTATATATATATAAATCAATAATAAAAAAAAATCAGGGTCAAAGCTTCACGGAAAGTGAAAAGTGCCACACCCGCCCTCACCCCCGCTTTCTGATTGGCTGTTTGATCTGTGATGTCACTTGGATACTCTGTGTGTCGTTAAGTGCACCTGCGTGAAAAGTTTCAGCTACTTTCACGTTCTGCAGGAGCTAAAACTTTTCACGCAGGTGCGCTTAACGAGGGTCACTTGGGAAACATGATGGAACGCGGCCCCGAGGACTAATGCTTGACAACCTGTGACCTTTGACCATGATATTTCCCTAATAAAGTGGCCTGTTATTAGGTACACTTGAAAATGGCGGTGTACCTAATGGAGTGTCTGTGTGATTCTTTCGTTAAGCGCACCTGCGTGAAAAGTTTTAGCTCCTACAGAACGTTAAAGTGACCAAAAACTTTTCACGCAGGTGCGCTTAACGAGGGTCACTTTGAAAACATGTTGGAACGCGGCCCCGAGGACGAGAGCTTGACAACCCGTGACCTTTAACCATGATATTTCCCTAATAAAGTGGCCTGTTATTAGGTACACTTGAAAATGGCGGTGTACCTAATGGAGTGTCTGTGTGATTCCCTCGTTAAGCGCACCTGCGTGAAAAGTTTTAGCTCCTGCAGAAGGTGAAAGGAGCTAAAACTTTTCACGCAGGTGCGCTTAACGAGGGTCACTTGGCAAAAATATTGGAACGCGGCCCCTCAAGGACTGGAGGACACCCCTGGTTTAAGTGAAAAGTGCCACACCCGCCCTCACCCCCACTTTCGGATTGGCTGTTTGATCTGTGACGTCACTCGGACACTCTATTAGGTACACCGCCATTTTCAGGTTCGTTCGCGAAGCGTTGCTGCTATGCCAGCCGACACAGTTATGTCGACATTGTTTTAATTGTGTATTTGTTGGATTGTAGTTGATGTTATTATTATACCGAATGTGTTTGTATTTGAATAAAAGGTTGAAAAAAATCCGTTATGTTATTTTGTTATTTATATAAAATTATAAAATTTGTTATTTTGGGGAGCACCAACTCATATAAAAACGTAAAACACATACGTATCGTCGTATAAAGCAGTTGGCCAAATGTCAGATTTTTATGTTTTAATTGGCAACCCTTTCCACAGTAGTCACCATGACAGGCGACCGCCTGGTGGCGTCAGTGTGCCGAGCGCCGTTGGACGATCAGGAGAAGAAGATTTGAATTGACGGACGTGACGTCAGGTCTTTAGGTAAATCGAAGGCAGGTGTGCTCAAGGGGAGTTATCATATGCAGGTGCCACCGAGCGCGTGGCGGCGGACGGTTTCTCAGGTAAGCTAGCATGCTAGCAAATGTTTGTCGTCTCCTGCCGTTTTTCACGACGGACGCCGTGTTTGTTGCACGATTTTCGCGCTCAAGGGGAGTTCTCAAATGCAGCGCGTGGCATTTTCTCAGGTAAGGGAGCAAATGTTTGTCGTTTCTTGCCGTCTCTCACGACGGACGCCATGTTTGTATGTTGCAGGATTTTCACACGGCGACTGTAGGCGTCGAAGTTAACTGGAGACCGCAAGGAGAGTTTTCAAATAGGCCCCAAAATGTGTGGTTTGTTGCCTTTTCTCACAAGCCTTTTTTATTTTGTTTGTCGCAGGATTGTCGTACTCTCGTGACTCGGCAACGTCACGTCCACCTGGAGGTAAATTGTAGGCCGCAGGCAATTTAGCCCGTGAGCAAATGTTTGCAGTTTCTTACGATACCATTTATTATTTCTTGCAGGATTTTGGCTGTCTCAGGAGTGCTTGAGGTTTGGGCACGGCACGCCACAATCGACTTTGCGTCGCGTCGTTGCGCGTTTTGGTGGTATTTCAAATGTCTTTAGCGTTATTTATTTTTTTTATTTTTTTTAATGCTGGCCAGCATTTTTCATTCGTTTGTTTGTAGAAGTTTCGTAAATGATGAAGCGCGTGTTTGTCTGACTATAGGAAATGTTAGTTTGACTCTAGTCAACTAAACAATGTTTTTATTATTTTATATTATGCGTGTGCCATTTCCATGTTATGCAAACTGATAAATGTAACGAATTTGTTACGTCATGTCCAAATGTGAGCAAATCCATTCAAAGATGGCGCCCGCCCGCCCACCCGCTCTCGTTCCGTTGCGCAACAAACATTTGCGCGGCTTATTTTCTCCCGTTTTGGACGCCGCCAACCTGGATCATCCATCTGTCCAATGTGAGGTGAGTTGATGAATTATAATCCTGAATAATTATTATAATTTACTACAATATAACGATTATATATTTTTTCAACTGCAAAACTCAACTTAGTATGTATAAAATTAAAATACATAAATGTATAATATTTTTGTTGCAATAACTTCTTTGTCTTTTGTAGCACTAGAAATGACTGCCCAGCCAGCATCCTTCTATACAAAGCAAGCAGGAGGCTCTTGAGGAGCTATTTCAGTGATGCTGAGGACACTGAGGAAGAGTAGTCCTAAATCAGGTGAAAACCTGTTTTTGTCAAGTTTCAACTTCCCAACACACAATGGTTGTCGAGTTTTAGCTTCCCAGCACACAATTAATGGCTGTGTTTTTGTAGGCTGCAAGAGGAGCCGAATGGGATAATTCCATATGAAAAGGCACAATGGCCTATCCAAAGGAGCGATGGCCTGTCCAAAGGAGCCATGGCCTATCCAAAGGAGCCATGGCCTATCCAAAGGAGCCATGGCCTATCCAAAGGAGCCATGGCCTATCCAAAGGAGCCATGGCCATATGCAAAGGAGCAATGGCCATATGCAAAGGAGCAAAGGAGCAATGGCCATATGCAAAGGAGCAAAGGAGCAATGGCCATATGCAAAGGAGCAAAGGAGCAATGGCCATATGCAAAGGAGCAATGGCCATATGCAAAGGAGCAAAGGAGCAATGGCCATATGCAAAGGAGCAAAGGAGCAATGGCCATATGCAAAGGAGCAAAGGAGCAAAGGCCATATGCAAAGGAGCAAAGGAGCAATGGCCATATGCAAAGGAGCAATGGCCATATGCAAAGGAGCAATGGCCATATGCAAAGGAGCGATGGCCATATGCAAAGGAGCAATGGCCATATGCAAAGGAGCAATGGCCATATGCAAAGGAGCAAAGGAGCAATGGCCATATGCAAAGGAGCAAAGGAGCAATGGCCATATGCAAAGGAGCAATGGCCATATGCAAAGGAGCAATGGCCATATGCAAAGGAGCAATGGCCATATCAAGTCAAGAATCAAGCATCGCGCTGTAAAAGTCAACGTGTGCGGATCATGTGCCCAGGAGGGGGCAGTGTGGTTGCCTTTGGTTATGGGTGCACGACGGAAAGGTTGCAGGTGTGGACAGTGTTTAGGGCTCTGATGGTTGGTCTTGCTTTCGAGGTGCGCTGTGGTTGTGGCTGGTCTGGATCCAGCGTTGTCTTGTGCTTGGTTGCCATTGACGGCCCACTTGGGGGAGGACGTGGTTCCGTGGATGGACACAAAACTGAACTTTGACGTGGAGCTGAATGTCCAATTTTGCCATACGACTTGTACCATTGTGTATCTTTTTCTAACCTGCCACTGTCGTAGTTGCTGCGTTCTTTGTTCTTTCCCCTCGGTGTAGGGTGGCGTCGGAGCGAGCCGATCCCGAATGTCCAATTTTGCAATTTGACTTGTGACATTTTCTTTTTCTAACCTACCACTGTTGCACTTCGTCTAACCCTAACCTACCACTGTGGTACTTGTGTTCTTTGTTCTCCCCTAGGTGTTGGAGCGAGACAGTCACATTGTGTCTTTTTCTAACCTAGCACTGTCGTGCTTGATCGAAGCCTAACGTACCACTGTGCGTCCTTTGTTCTCTAGGTGTAGGGGGCGGTGTTGGGGCGAGCCGGTCCACGGTGAAGACTTAATGATGTGAGCAGCGCCCAACTCATTGCATGTTCTACCTTTTGCAGGCCGGACGCAAAAGGGGGGTGCATGGCCCGATTCGACCCGGTGACCGTCACCAAGAGTACCTAACGGCTGTGATCAAGTAAGCAAGTGACCTACAACATGGGGTGCTCTTTGAGTTTCTAACATTTGTTTCCGTTTGTGCAGATGGCGACCGGGACGCGACACGATCTGGTCAGAGGTGGACGGACCGCTGTGGCATCGCTCTGAAGTAGCAGAGTTCTGAGGGAGACCCGCTTCCCTGGAGGCGTCGACCTGCGCAGCTTCAGCATGTGAAATGGATTTTTTTCTTTTCTTTTTAGTTCACACCGGCGGTGTCCAAATGTCTGTTTGAGGGCTGCATACTGAATCAAATTGAGAATTCTTTGACACAAATTCATTCAATCCATCACAAAATGTTGCCATTCATATTTTGTGCTACAAAGCAGTGTTGCGTTCATTCGTGTGGTGTGTTGATCAAGTTGGCCCGAGGCTACCATTTGGACACCAATGGTGACGTGTGTGTAGGGCTGCACCTGGATTGGAAAACCGTCATATGGTGGTGTAGGTCGTTGACATGCACTTTAGGAAAACAAAGATTTTTTTTCTATTCATGTGGCAAATGAAACATGTTTTCTGGCCTCCTAACTATTTGTAATGAGTTTAGAAGATAAGTCATTGATGCAAGTTAAAGTTAACTGGTCTAAGTGATGTCATTGGGATCAAATAGTTCCTCGCCATCCTAGAATTTTGCACAACTTTGCTCAATGCTGTGGTCTGGCCCAATACTGCCATATTGTTGGTATTCCAAAATGTTGTGCAGCCCTCATTGAGTGCCAAACGCGCAGCGACGGCAAGCGACCGCGCAGCGACTGCAAGCGCAAGCGACCGCGCAGCGACTGCAAGCGCAAGCGACCGCGCAGCGACTGCAAGCGCAAGCGACCGCGCAGCGACGGCAAGCGCAAGCGACCGCGCAGCGACGGCAAGCGCAAGCGACGGCGCAAGCGACGGCAAGCGCAAGCGACGGCAAGCGCAAGCGACGGCGCAAGCGACTGCGCAAGCGACGGCAAGCGCAAGCGACTGCGCAAGCGACTGCGCAAGCGACTGCGCAAGCGACTGCGCAAGCGACTGCGCAAGCGACTGCGCAAGCGACGGCAAGCGCAAGCGACGGCGCAGCGAGACTTTTGTGCTTGTCTTGCAAGGTGGAAGAGACGATGTATGAAACGAAGAGCCGGTGGATGGAGGCCACCAGACCCGCGATTGGTGAGCGGGGTGCAAAGGAAGGAATCACCCAAGGAAAGCAGTCGCCAAGTGTTGAAGAGGAGCCTGATGCACGACTGGCCAAGGCTGGCCAGAGGTGGTGGTGACATGGCAATCCAATATGCAACACTTGTTAGTTTTAATATGATTTCCTTATTTTTGCCGTTCAGGGTTGCCAGGGCGGCGGATGGGACGAGCACCAGCCTCCACCGAGAGGGACTGGGCTGCACCCACAAGACCAGGGAGGGGGCAGGTAATGAGTACGTTGACAGAAGTGAACCGCATGCAACTGAGTGCCGTTTGTCTTTTTGCACTTGTGCGAGGCGAAAGAAGAGTCCAACACCGGCCGGAGCAGACCCGGACCTTGGCCCGTGACGAGCGGCCCACACGAGACTGATGGGGGCAGATGCAGCCAGCGTTTCAGGGGAGTATGACTTTGTTTTTTCTTTTGTGCTTTCCCTACCCCTGTCTGTTTGAATAGGGTAACTAGTAGCACGCACGGGCATTTGGGTTGCTGTGACCCTCTAGATACGAATCGGCAAAGTAGACATCCCCTGCCTGCCTCCCTCCCCCCTTCCCTTCCCCCCTCTCTCTCTCTCTCGCTCTCTCTCTCTCTCGCTCGCTCGCTCGCTCTCTCGCTCTCGCTCTCTCGCTCTCGCTCTCTTTCTCCAACGCGCCCGGCAGTACCTGCATGGCCTGGTGCACTCAGAATGGAACGTGGCTATACCTTGCCCTTTGTGGAATACCAGGGTATAATGTCTGCCAGACTGGGTCCCAGTGTCGTCGACGGTGTCGAGGACAAGGAGCTTCTCCGTGACGCTCTCCGTGACGTCACGTTTTCCTCTTTTTTTCCTCTTGGGGCCAAGCCAGCTCTACTCAGGGGGAACTGGCCGGTTGCGCTTAAGTGCGCACCAAAGCCTCTTCTCATCTCCTCTCTCTCTCTCTCTCTCTCTCTCTCTCTCTCTCTCTCTCTCTCTCTCTCTCTCTCTCTCTCTCTCTCTCTCTCTCTCTCTCTCTCTCTCTCTCTCTCTCTCTCTCTCTCTCTCTCTCTCTCTCTCTCTCTCTCTCTCTCTCTCTCTCTCTCTCTCTCTCTCTCCCCCCCCCCCCCTCCCTCCCCCTCCATCCCTCCCTCCCTTTTTGTAAGGGGTTAAACCCGGATCGCTCCAATCCGACATGCGCCAGCCCGTGCGTGCCGCTAGTTACCTGATTCAAACTTACCTTAGTCAAGGTTGGGGGGCTGCTAGTGGAATTTTTCCCCTTGCCAAAACCAACACAATATGTCTGCCTTTCAGGATTGCTGGGGCACTGGATCGGACGAGTGCCTGCACAGAGGGGGACTGGACAGGACCGCGAGACCAGAGGGTAATAATAAAAAACTTTATTTGTAGAGCACCTTTCATACAAGAAATGCAGCTCAAAGCACTTTACAACAAAGAAATTATAAGCATTGAATTCTTCATATAGGAACAGACATAAAAAGAAAACAAAAACATTCATGTGTGCATACGCTATTAATAAAGGGAGCTTAAAATAGGAGCAAGCTTTAATAGACAGGTAATGAGTACGTCCACAGAAGTGAACCGCATGCAACAGAGTGCCGTTTTTCTTTTTGCAGTGGCACGAGGCGGAGGATGAGTCCAAACGTCGAATACCGGCCGGGGGGGAGCCAACCTTCGCCCGTGATGAGCGGCCGACACGAGACGGACGGGTGCGGATGCGGCGAGGGCAAAGCGCCCAGCCAGCATTTAAGGAGAGTATGACTGCGTTTTTCTTTTGTCCTTTCTTTCCTTCCCTCCCTCCACTTTTTCACTGGGTGTGCACACTGGCTGTCTGCATGATGCCTCTTTCTTTCTCTCTCAGCGCCGCGTCATTTTGCAATATTGTTGTTTTACTGTTGTTTTTTTTAATCATGAAATGAACTGTTTGTACTGTAATTGTGTGTGTGTACCACTGAACTGCAATTAAACTGTGAACTGAATTCAAGTGGTCCATTTTAAACATTGGCATTGGCAGTCTATCGCGCATACAAACTGGAATCATTTGAGACATTCTCAATGACAAGACAATTGTAAAGTTAGGCTGAAACAAAATTGACTTGTTAAATATGCAGTGTCAGGCTTTTTATTTATTTTTTTAACTACACAAAGAAAAGCTGCATGCATTCTAAATTGTTGACAAAAGCCAAGTAGCCAGACACCCATAGATGCAAACGACAAGTGTACAAACGGTCTCTGTTGCGATCAGTAAGTCATCTTTGGCAACCCTGCTTTAAAATGGCCACCGAACTCAGAATCTTGCAGAATGTTGGTACATTTTTCTGTACGAGTAAAAGCTGTTTTAATGTGGTCAGAGACATTTTTTGGTTTGTTTTGAATCGTCATGCATCATGTGGGCATTCTTGTGAATAAAATCAACAGTGGTGTGTTTGCTTCCTGTTGGTGGTCTTGTCAATAAAGTCAACTTTGGTGTCATCGTTCGCGATGTGCCTCAACCGATGGTGCATCTCTTGAATGTGAAACTTCTTGCATGTTTTGTTGCAGGGCTTGGCGTCCCCATTGGCTGTCCGACTACAAAGAAGGCTGCTGCTGTCCAGTCCAGGTTGCTGCTATAGTCAATTTAATGTATAAACATAGCGTGTAACTTCCAGGACCTTAGCTTTCAATTCAAAGCAGTTGCGTAACTACACGGCCAGCCTCGGTACATGTACTGGGTGGTACCACTTTTCAAGGACTTTTCAAACTGAACTTTGACGTGGAGCTGAATGTCCAATTTTGCCATACGACTTGTACCATTGTGTATCTTTTTCAAATTCCACTGCAGACCTCAATCGGAAATCAAATTAAGGGGGTTTTTATTTCAAAGTTTGCGCCCCTAGTTGTCTATGTACAATAAGAGTCGAGCACGAACTTATCGATGCTGCACTTGCAGCTTTTTTTAAATAGTAATTAAAAGGTCGAATTTCCTCCAATATATAGTTTTAAAAAATGTTACTGAATGGGTGAAACGTATGAGAGTTTAAAAGATAAATAAAATTTAAAAAAGGCTTGTGGAACTTTTGTTAGCACTGTAGTGCCAGCAAGGGGGGGCTGGGCAGGGTGGTGGGCGACTGTTCCATAAAAAAGAAATGATCAGACATGTATACATTATGGCACAAGTCCTGCACAACTTGATGTATGCTTCAAGAATGTACATTAACATTATGATTTGTTTATTGAATTGAATTACATCAAAATTATATCTGTCTGTGGAAATATGAAATATGGTGATGTCTAAAATCAGTCCATCCCTTCACTTTGCTATTGTCTTCTTTCCCCTCTGAAGGTTTTTATAGATACTGATGATGGTGTTACAAATACTTTCATGTACAGTGTAAATCCCCTTCAAGGAAATTTAATTTATATACGTGTGTATATATATGATAAATCTGAATCTAATGGTGACCTCAAGTGTTTTTAAATATTTCCATCTGTTAATTTCCTTTGGGCCGAGCCCCCTCCGGCCTGCACCTGTAAACTCCTCCATCATAATACATTTCCAAGCTATGTAAAAATGAAAAAATATTGCCATTTACTACCATATTGCAGGTGCGGGAAAAGTTTTTGGTCACTTTCACGTTCCGCAGGAGCTAAAAGTTTTCCCGCAGGTGCACTTAACGAGGGAATCACACGGCCACTCCATTAGGTACACCGCCCTTTTCAAGTGTACCTAATAACAGGCCACTTTATGAGGGAAATATCATGGTCAAAGGTCACAGGTGTCAAGCTCTAGTCCTCGGGGCCGCGTTCCAACATGTTTCCCAAGATTCCCTCGTTAAGTGCAGGTGCGTGAAAAGTCGTGTCATCGTGTTTGTCGTATCATTGTGTGTGTGTGTATCACTACTGCAGTGTAGTGTTGGCTCGTGAGTGAACGATGGGTTCAAAAGAACGAATGTTTTCAGTGAACGAGAGTGAACGAAAAGATCTAAAGATCTTTGTAGCCATGAGGGAAAAACTTGTTTGGACCCGTTTGAAAATCATTGATTTGATATGACTCAAGAATTGTCTCTGTGCAACGGTGTGGTGTTTCTTAGCAACTGACTTGACAATGAGTCCACGGGAGCACTGCAACGGCGGCAGAATTTTTGCAAGAACAATTCATTTTAGGATGAACTCTCGGTACAAATATTTTCATTTGATTGAAGGCAATGGCGTTAACCACTCGACCAGAGCTCTTGCTGTGCTTAGGGTTTGTGTTAGGCTTGCTCTCGCTTTTGCTGTGCTTAGGGTTAGGCTTGCTTATGCAACCAAATCACCTCAGTTGTTTATCACTTCCTCTGATATTTTTGAACTTACCGTAATTTTCGGACTGTAAGTCGCACCGGAGTATAAGTGAGCAGCAGGGGGGGGCCCCATTTCAACCCCTTCCACTGAGTGCCAAGCAGGGAAGAAATGGGTACCATTGTTATAGTCACTGGTATGACTCGGCAGGGGTTTGAACCCACAACCTCCCAGTCTCAGGGCGGACACTCTCCTCTTAGGCCACTGAGCTGGTAAACACTTGTGTCGTAGTATAACACTTATAGTCGTTTTTAAATAACGTGTATACCTATATACGCCTAAATATTGTCATCCAATATATCTACTGCAATTTCACATTAGATTGCTGGTTTGAAATTTGCTTTTGATATTATTATTTTTAATAAACATTTATGTTAAAACGTGTCTGGCGTCTTATTCCTTGTTTTTATATTCGCCAATTAAAACATAAAAATCAGACATTTTATATGACAATATGTGTAGGTACACTACACTAAATAAATAAAGGGTTAATTGCACAACAAAAGCACGTTTACAAATATACAATACAAATATACTCGATACAAATATTTTCATTTGATTGAAGGCAATGGCATTAACCACTCGACCAGAGCCTGCTCGGGAACCAAAGGAGATTTGGTCATATTGATAGGGTATCCTCCATCCAAACATGTTCGGTGTTGAAAGTTTCAACGGATAGTCCGAAGCAAGCCTTTCCACAGTAGTCACCATGACAGGCGACCACCTGGTGGCGTCAGTGTGCCGAGCACCGTTGGACGATCAGGAGAAGAAGATTTGAATCGACGGATGTGACGTCAGGGCTTTAGGTCAATTGAAGACAGGTGTGCTCGCTCAAGGGGAGTTATCATATGCAGGTGCCACCGAGCGCGGGCCGGCGGCGGCGGACGGTTTCTCAGGTAAGCGAGCATGCTCGCAAATGTTTGTCGTCTTTGTCGTTTAAAAAAAAAATCCTCTTTTAATATTCATGATTTCCTTATTTCTTAAAACTGACCAAATTTAAACGGATGTCTTCCTTTAGTCCAGCTCGTTCCAGCGGCATTGGTCTTGTGTATGTATGATTTTGTGTGTGTTTTTTAATAACGTTTTCATACTTTATTTTATTGTATGTAAATAGCTGTTAGTCACGTGACCCAATGTGGAGGTACTTGTGGGCGGGGCCTGCTAAAAGACCAACTACGGAAGCTCCCCAAGTACTGATGTGCATTCCAGTTCTTTTAGGTGAACTGAATCTTTAGAATCTCTTTGAACGAATCGTTCACTCACGAGCCAACACTATTTGGGTTTTCAGTGTTGAGGTGAGCGTTGGTTGCCCTTCTGTCACTGTCATGGACACGAGTCTTTGGTCAAGTGGTAAACGTCATTGCCTCTAACACGATGGAACCATGGTTCGGGACCCGACCTTACCCGCGAGCTGTGCTTTGTCGATTTTCACTCACTTCTGCATAAAGTTTGTGACTTTTTTTTTTTTTTTTTTTTGAAGGCAGGTTTCAGTCTTGCCTGTCGGAGAGGTGGGCGTGGTCAAGCCAATTTCAGTTGCGCTGTGATTGGTCAGACTGAATTTGGGCAGAGGTAGGAGGCGGGCAAAGTGGCACTTAGGTTTTTGAAGGCAGTTTTCAGTCTTGAGGTGAGCGACAGGTGCAACCGCCCGCGTGTGAAGTGGCCTGTCACGTGGTACGCTAGTGTGCAAAGCACCATTGGACGAGCAGGCGAGGAAGATTTGAATTGACGGATGTGACGTCATGTCTTCGGGTGTTGTCAAATACCGGTGCAATCACCCGCGCAGCGGGCGGTTTCTCAGGTAAGCTAACATGCTAGGAAATGTTTGTCGTTCATTGGCGTTTCTCACGACGGACGCCTTGTTTGTTTGTTGCAGGATTCAAGGCGAGTCATCAAATGCAGGCGCCACCGACCGTGTGGCGGTTTCTCGGGTAAGCTATCAAATGTTTGTCGTTCATTGCCGTTTCTCACGACGGACGCCTTGTTTGTTTGATGCGAACAAATATCTTGAAAATCTTTTCACACTCGTCCCGGCCACCGCGACTGTCGTTTTGCCGCTACAGTATTTCAAACCTCTTTGGCGTTGTGTTTCGTCAAATTAACAATGTTGCATTACATATAGTGTGCTATTTCCGTGTTATGCAAACTGATGAATGTGACAAATTTGTTACGTCATGTTCAAATCTATTCCAAGATGGCGCCCGCCCGCCTTCCGTTATGCAACAAACATTTGCGAGCGTGATTTTCTCCCGTTTAGTCGACTGCTCGATTCATGCCGACATTTTTGAGTGAGTTGATGGATGATAAAATTAAATTATTATAATTCGGATACTTTTGTAATTATTATAACTCATTACAATATACTGATAATTGTATACATATTTTAAATATAAAACTGGAGTTGGTATGTGTAATTGTTGCAAAAATATCATGCCATTGCCACTCTACTCAATGTCTATAATTGTAACTCCCAGATGCAGAGCAAATAGTATGGTATGATATTGTATGGTATTGTATTGTATGTATTGTATTGTATGCATTGTGTGTATGGTAGCGTATGGCAGGGTATTGTATGTGTTCTATGTCAATCAATCCATCCATCCGTCCGTCCACCCACCCGTCCATCCAACCCACCCACCCACCCACCCACCCATCCAGCCCATCCAACCCACCCACCCACCCATCCAGCCCATCCAACCCATCCAGCCCATCCAACCCATCCAACCCATCCAGCCCATCCAACCCATCCATCCACCCACCCATCCATCCAACCCATCCACCCACCCATCCACCCACCCATCCATCCACCCAGCCACCCATCCATCCAGCCACCCAGCCATCCACCGCTTATCCGAACGTCGGATTGCGGCGGCAGCTGCTTTAGGAGGGACTCCCAGACTTTCCTCTCTCCAGCCACTTCATCCAGCTCAACCCAGGAAATCCCAAGATTTGTATGTATTGTTTGTTTTGTTGTTTTTTGTTTTGTTGTTTTTTGTTTTGTTTTTTGTTTTGTCTTTTGTTTTTCTTGTTTTGTTTTTTGTTTTGTATCTATTGTATTGTATGTATTGTATTGTATGTATTGTATGTATTGTATTGTATGTATTGTATGCATTGTATTATATGTATTGTATGTATTGTATGTATTGTATTGTATGTATTTTTTGTTTTTTTGGGGTTTTTTGTTTTTTGTTTTTTTTGTATGTATTGTATTGTATGTATTGTATTGTATGTATCGTATTGTATGTAATTGTATGTATTGTATTATGTATTGTATGTATTGTATTGTATGTATTATTTTATTTTATTTTTATTTTTTTGTTTTTTGTTTTGTTTTGTTTTTTGTTTTGTATGTACTGTATGTATTGTATTGTGTGTATTGTATGTATTGTTTTGTTTTTGTTTTCTTTTTTTTTTTTTTGTATTGTATGTATGTATTGTATGTATTGTATTGTATGTATTGTATGTATTGTATGTATTGTATTGTATGTATTGTATGTATTGTATTGTATGTATTGTTTTTTTGTTTTTTTTTGGTTGTGTTTTTGGTTTTTTTGTTTTGTATGTATTGTATTGTATGTATTGTATTGTATGTTTTTTTTTTTTTTGTATTGTATGTATTGTATGTATTGTTTTTTTTTTTTGTTTTGTTTTGTATGTATTGTATTGTGTGTATTGTATTGTATTGTATGTATTGTTTTTTGTTGGTTTTTTTTGTTTTGTTTTTTTTGTTTTTTTTGCATTGTATGTATTGTATTGTGTGTATTGTATTGTATTGTATGTATTGTTTTTTGTTGGGTTTTTTTGTTTTGTTTTTTTGTTTTTTTTGCATTGTATGTATTGTATGTATGTATTGTATTGTCTGTATTGTATGTATTGTATGTATGTATTGTATGTATTGTATGTATTGTATTGTATTGTATGTATTGTATTGTATTGTATTGTATTGTATGTATTGTATTGTATGCATTGTGTGTATGGTAGCGTATGGCAGGGTATTGTATGTGTTCTATGTCAATCCATCCATCCGTCCGTCCACCCACCCGTCCATCCAACCCATCCAGCCACCCACCCATCCAACCCATCCAGCCACCCACCCATCCAACCCATCCACCCATCCATCCACCCATCCATCCACCCAGCCACCCATCCATCCAACCCATCCACCCACCCATCCACCCACCCATCCATCCACCCAGCCACCCATCCATCCAGCCACCCAGCCATCCACCGCTTATCCGGACGTCGGATTGCGGCGGCAGCAGCTTTAGGAGGGACTCCCAGACTTTCCTCTCTCCAGCCACTTCATCCAGCTCAACCCAGGAAATCCCAAGATTTGTATGTATTGTTTGTTTTGTTGTTTTTTGTTTTGTTGTTTTTTGTTTTGTTTTTCTTGTTTTGTTTTTTGTTTTGTATCTATTGTATGTATTGTATTGTATGTATTGTATTGTATGTATTGTATTGTATGTATTGTATTGTATGTATTGTATGTATTGTTTTTTTTTTTTTTTTTGGTTTTTCTTTTTGGTTTTGGTTTTTTTTGTATGTATTGTATTGTATGTATTGTATTGTATGTATTTTTTTTGTTTTGTTTTTTGTTTTGTTTTTTGTTTTTATTGTATGTATTGTTTTGTATTGTTTGTTTTGTTTTGTTTTTTGTTTTGTATGTCTTGTATGTATTGTATTGTATGTATTGTATTGTATGTATTGTATGTATCGTATTGTATGTAATTGTATGTAATTGTATGTATTGTATTATGTATTGTATGTATTGTATTGTATGTATTATTTTATTTTATTTTTATTTTTTTGTTTTGTTTTGTTTTTTGTTTTGTATGTACTGTATGTATTGTGTTGTGTGTATTGTATGTATTGTTTTGTTTTTGTTTTCTTTTTTTTTTTTTTTTTGTATTGTATGTATGTATTGTATGTATGTATTGTATGTATTGTATTGTATTGTATGTATTGTATTGTATGTATTGTATATATTGTATGTATTGTATTATATGTATTGTATGTATTGTATTGTATGTATTGTTTTTTTGTTTTTTTTGGTTGTGTTTTTGGTTTTTTTGTTTTGTATGTATTGTATGTATTGTATTGTATGTATTGTATGTATTTTTTTTTTTTTTTTTTTTTGTATTGTATGTATTGTTTTTTTGTTTTTTTTTGTTTTGTATGTATTGTATTGTGTGTATTGTATTGTATTGTATTGTATGTATTGTTTTTTGTTGGGTTTTTTTGTTTTGTTTTTTTGGGTTTTTTTGCATTGTATGTATTGTATTGTGTGTATTGTATTGTATTGTATTGTATGTATTGTTTTTTGTTGGGTTTTTTTGTTTTGTTTTTTTGTTTTTTTTGCATTGTATGTATGTATTGTATTGTCTGTATTGTATGTATGTATTGTATGTATTGTATGTATTGTATGTATTGTATGTGTTTGTATTGTATGTATTGTATTGTATTGTATGTATTGTATGTATGTATTGTATGTATGTATTGTATGTATTGTATTGTATGTATTGTATGTATTGTATGTATGTATTGTATGTGTTGCATGTATTGTATGTGTTGTATGTGTTTCTATTGTATGTATTGTATTGTATTGTATGTATTGTATTGTATGTATTGTATTGTATGTATTGTATGTATTGTATTGTATGTATTGTATTGTATGTATTGTTTTTTTTGTTTTTTTTGCATTGTATGTATTGTATTGTATGTATTGTATGTATTGTATTGTATGTATTGTATGTATTGTTTGTATTCTATGTATTGTATTGTATTGTATTGTATTGTATTGTATTGTATTGTATTGTATTGTATGTATTGTGTTGTATGTATTGTATTGTATGTATTGTATTGTATGTATTGTTTTTTGTTTTTTTTGTTTTTTGTTTTGTATGTATTGTGTGTATTGTATTGTATTGTATGTATTGTATGTATTGTTTTGTTTTGTTTTTTGTTTTGTTTTTTGTTTTGTATGTATTGTGTGTATTGTATTGTATTGTATGTATTGTTTTTTTTGTTTTGTTTTCTTTTTTGTTTTGTTTTTTGTTTTTTTGTATTGTAATTATTGTATGTATTGTATTGTATTGTATGTATTGTATTGTATGTATTGTATTGTATTTGTATTGTATTGTATTGTTTGTATTGTTTGTATTGTATTGTTTGTATTGTATTGTTTGTATTGTATTGTTTGTATGTATTGTTTGTATGTATTGTTTGTATGTATTGTTTGTATGTATTGTATTGTATGTATTGTATTGTTTGTATGTATTGTTTGTATTGTATTGTTTGTATTGTATTGTTTGTATGTATTGTTTGTATTGTATGTATTGTATTGTTTGTTTTGTTTTTTGTTTTGTTTTTTGTTCTCCCATCCACCCACCCACCCATCCATCCATCCATCCATCCATCCATCCATCCACCCACCCATCCATCCACCCATCCATCCAGCCACCCATCCAGCCAGCCTCCCAGCCATCCACCGCTTATCCGGACGTCGGATTTTTTTGTATTGTATGTATTGTATGTATGTATTGTTTTGTTTTGTTTTTGGTTTGTTGTTTTTTGTTTTGTTTTTTGTTTTGTATGTATTGTATGTATGTATGGTATGTATTGTATGTATCGTATTGTATCGTGTTGTATTGTATGTATTGTATGTCTTGTATTGTATGTATTGTATTGCATTGTATTGTATGTATTGTATTGTATGTATTGTATGTATTGTATTGTATGCATTGTATTGTATGTATTGTTTATTTTTTGTTTTTTTTTGTTTTTTTTGTTTTGTATGTACTGTATGTATTGTATTGTGTGTATTGTATTGTATGTATTGTTTTTTGTTTTGTTTTCTTCTTTTTTTTTGTTTTTTTGTATTGTATTGTATGTATTGTATTGTTTGTATTGTATTGTATGTATTGTATGTATTGTATTGTATTGTATTGTATTGTATTGTATTGTATGTATTGTATTGTATGTATTGTATTGTATGTATTGTATTGTATGTATTGTATTGTATGTATTGTATTGTATGTATTGTATTGTATGTATTGTATTGTATGTATTGTATTGTTTGTATTGTATTGTTTGTATTGTATTGTTTGTATTGTATTGTTTGTATTGTATGTATTGTATGTATTGTATTGTATTTATTGTATTGTATTGTATTGTATTGTATTGTATGTATTGTATTGTATTGTTTGTTTTTGTTTTTTTTGTGTTTTGTTTTGTATGTATTGTATGTATTGTGTGTATTGTATGTATTGTATGTTTTGTTTTGTTTTTTGTTTTGTTTTTTTTGTTTTGTTGTCTTTTTTGTTTTGTTTTTTTGTATTGTATGTATTGTATTGTATGTATGTATTGTATTGTTTGTATTGTATTGTTTGTATGTATTGTTTGTATGTATTGTATGTATGTATTGTATGTATTGTTTGTATGTATTGTTTGTATTGTATTGTTTGTTTTGTTTTTGGTTTTTTGTTTTGTATGTATTGTATTGTATGTATTGTATTGTATGTATTTTTTGTTTTTTGTTTTGTATGTATTGTATTGTATGTATTGTTTGTATGTATTGTTTGTATTGTATTGTTTGTTTTGTTTTTGGTTTTTTGTTTTGTATGTATTGTATGTATTGTATTGTATGTATTTTTTGTTTTTTGTTTTGTATGTATTGTATTGTATGTATTGTTTTTTTTTTTGTTTTTTTCATTTGTTTTTTCTTTTTTGTTTTGTATGTATTGTATGTATTTGTTTTTTCTTTTGTTTTTCTTTTGTTTTCTTTTTTTTTTGTTTTGTATGTATTGTATTGTATGTATTGTATTGTATGTGTTGTATGTATTGTATTGTATGTATTGTATTGTATTGTTTGTTTTGTATGGTTTGTTTTGTATTGTTTGTTTTTCTTTTTTTTTAATGTTTTGTTTTGCGCCGCGTCATTTTGCAATATTGTTGTTTTACTGTTGTTTTTTTAATCATGAAATGAACTGTTTGTACTGTAACTGTGTGTGTGTACCACTGAACTGCAATTAAACTGTGAACTGAATTCAAGTGGTCCATTTTAAACATTGGCATTGGCAGTCTATCGTGCATACAAACTGGAATCATTTGAGACATTCTCAATGACAAGACAATTGTAAAGTTAGGCTGAAACAAAATTGACTTGTTAAATATGCAGTGTCAGGCTTTTTTTTTTTTTTTTTTTTAACTACACAAAGAAAAGCTGCATGCATTCTAAATTGTTGACAAAAGCCAAGTAGCCAGACACCCATAGATGCAAACGACAAGTGTACAAACGGTTTCTGTTGCGATCAGTAAGTCATCTTTGGCAACCCTGCTTTAAAATGGCCACCGAACTCAGAATCTTGCAGAATGTTGGTACATTTTTCTGTACGAGTAAAAGCTGTTTTAATGTGGTCAGAGACATTTTTTGGTTTTTGAATCGTCATGCATCATGTGGGCATACTTGTGAATAAAATCAACAGTGGTGTGTTTGCTTCCTGTTGGTGGTCTTGTAAATAAAGTCAACTTTGGTGTCAGTCATCATTCGGGATGTGCCTCAATCGATGGTGCATCTCTTGAATGTGAAACTTCTTGCATGTTTTCCTGCAGGGCTTGGCGTCCCCATTGGCTGTCTGACTACAAAGAAGGCTGCTGCTGTCCAGTCCAGGTTGCTGCTATAGTCAATTGAATGTATAAACATAGCGAGTAACTTCCAGGACCTTAGCTTTCAATTCAAAGCACAGTTGCGTAACTACACGGCCAGCCTTGGTACATGTACTGGGTGGTACCACCCAGTTCAGAGTGAAGTAAAGGCCAGAGTGGTCGTCTTAATACTAGCATCCTCATGAAATTGACCATATCAGACAGGCTACTAGATGAATTCCAAGTGCTACCACCGGGTGGCAGCGTATTTGCCTCAAGCTGTTTGGTGCTGGGTCAATGCGACGCGTCTTTCGTTGTTTTGCCCAAAGCAACCTAATACACAATATTTGCCTCAACCTGTCTGACGCTCCATTGAACTGTATGCAATAATTTTTAACTTGAAACAACTACATTACAAATGATAGGCGCCCTAATTAGACAGCTGGGTCAACGTGACCCGTCTTTTGCGGTTTGTTTTGCCCAAAGCAACCTAACGCATAGGTACTGCCGCTATCTCGTCGATGTGCATGTCTCTAAAATGTACAAAGCAAATTCATTTGCATAATAAACTTCCAAACCAAGCAATGCTTCTTTCTAGGTCTCCTCATGTCCTCAGCACTGCAAACCTTTGTGCCGATACACCATATGAAGTAAATGATGGAATGTTTTTGTTTTTTTTACATCTCTAATGTGTATCAAGCATACCAGATGGTGTTTTAGAACAGCCTAGAATATTAAGTTACAAAAAGTTTAAAAAAACTTACTAAAGTGTAGAAAAAGTTATTGATTTTATATTTGCTCCACGGAGGGAGTATTGACAAGCGTTACCTCCTTCATAGTCTGCGCATTGTGTGCTTCGCAGCGCGGTGTGGATAGCAGGGGGCGCAGGCGGCACCGGGAGCAGCGGCGCAGGCAGCAGGGGTGGGGAATCGAACCCTGGATCTCAGGTGTTCGAGCGCAGCGACGGAGCCACTCGCCAAGCGTGGCGAGCTCGGCAGTGACCCCGCTTTCACTTCGAGTCATTCTTAGACGTTCAGTATTGCGCTCCGCGCGCGCTGGGTAAGTACAAAAGAGAACTGGCGGCCGCCAGCTGCCAGGTCACGCTGGCCGACTGGTTCGTCACACGGCCTCATGCACCGTACAGCCCTGGTTCGATCCCAGTGGTGGGAACTTTCTCCGGCCCACTTTTGTAAGCGTCTGAATACATGCATATAGGTTGCATGTCGACGCATTTATTTATGTATAAACGCCCAGTGTGGCCCCGCCCGCAAGTGGGCGGGGCGATGCAGCTGGCCCCGCCCCCATCGAAATGGCGCCACCCCGGGCCCCGCCCGCAAGTGGGCGGGGCTATGCAGCTGGCCCCGCCCCCATCGAAATGGCCCCGCCCCCTGCCCTACAAAAAGACGGTAGGGTAGGGTAGGGGCGAAGCCCCGCCCCCTGCCCTACAAAAAGACAGTAGGGTAGGGGCGAAGCCCCGCCCCCTGCCCTACAAAAAGACAGTAGGGTAGGGTAGGGGCGAAGCCCCGCCCCCTGCCCTACTGTCTTTATATACAGTATATATATATATATATATATATATATATATATATATATATATATAGTATATATACAGTATATATATATAGTGTATATATACAGTATATATATATATACTATATATATATACTGTATATATATATACAGTATATATACTGTATATATATATACTGTATATATATACAGTATATATATATACTGTATATATATACAGTATATATATATATATATATATATACAGTATATATATAGTATATATAGTATATATATATACAGTATATATATACTGTATATATACAGTATATATATATATATATATACTGTATATATACAGTATATATATATATATATATACTGTATATATATATACTGTATATATATACTGTATATATATACTGTATATATATATATACTGTATATATATATACTGTATATATATATACTGTATATATATACTGTATATATATATACAGTATATATATATATACATATATATACTGTATATATATATACTGTATATATATACAGTATATATATATACAGTATATATATATATACAGTATATATATACAGTATATATATACAGTATATATATATACAGTATATATATATATATATATACTGTATATATACAGTATATATATATATATATATACTGTATATATACAGTATATATATACTGTATATATATATACTATATATACTATATATATACTGTATATATATATATATATATATATATACTGTATATATATACAGTATATATATATACTGTATATATATACAGTATATATATATACAGTATATATACTGTATATATATATACAGTATATATATATAGTATATATATATATACTGTATATATACACTATATATATATACTGTATATATATATATATATATATATATATATATATATATATATATATATATATACTGTATATAAAGACAGTAGGGCAGGGGGCGGGGCTTCGCCCCTACCCTACCCTACTGTCTTTTTGTAGGGCAGGGGGCGGGGCTTCGCCCCTACCCTACTGTCTTTTTGTAGGGCAGGGGGCGGGGCTTCGCCCCTACCCTACCCTACCGTCTTTTTGTAGGGCAGGGGGCGGGGCCATTTCGATGGGGGCGGGGCCAGCTGCATAGCCCCGCCCACTTGCGGGCGGGGCCCGGGGTGGCGCCATTTCGATGGGGGCGGGGCCAGCTGCATCGCCCCGCCCACTTGCGGGCGGGGCCACACTGGGCGTTTATACATAAATAAATGCGTCGACATGCAACCTATATGCATGTATTCAGACGCTTACAAAAGTGGGCCGGAGAAAGTTCCCACCACTGGGATCGAACCAGGGCTGTACGGTGCATGAGGCCGTGTGACGAACCGGTCGGCCAGCGTGACCTGGCAGCTGGCGGCCGCCAGTTCTCTTTTGTACTTACCCAGCGCGCGCGGAGCGCAATACTGAACGTCTAAGAATGACTCGAAGTGAAAGCGGGGTCACTGCCGAGCTCGCCACGCTTGGCGAGTGGCTCCGTCGCTGCGCTCGAACACCTGAGATCCAGGGTTCGATTCCCCACCCCTGCTGCCTGCGCCGCTGCTCCCGGTGCCGCCTGCGCCCCCTGCTATCCACACCGCGCTGCGAAGCACACAATGCGCAGACTATGAAGGAGGTAACGCTTGTCAATACTCCCTCCGTGGAGCAAATATATAATCAATAACTTTTTCTACACTTTAGTAAGTTTTTTTAAACTTTTTGTAACTTAATATTCTAGGCTGTTCTAAAACACCATCTGGTATGCTTGATACACATTAGAGATGTAAAAAAAAAAAAAAACATTCCATCATTTACTTCATATGGTGTACCGGCACAAAGGTTTGCAGTGCTGAGGACATGAGGAGACCTAGAAAGAAGCATTGCTTGGTTTGGAAGTTTATTATGCAAATGAATTTGCTTTGTACATTTTAGAGACATGCACATCGACGAGATAGCGGCAGTACCTATGCGTTAGGTTGCTTTGGGCAAAACAAACCGCAAAAGACGGGTCACGTTGACCCAGCTGTCTAATTAGGGCGCCTATCATTTGTAATGTAGTTGTTTCAAGTTAAAAATTATTGCATACAGTTCAATGGAGCGTCAGACAGGTTGAGGCAAATATTGTGTATTAGGTTGCTTTGGGCAAAACAACAAAAGACGCGTCGCATTGACCCAGCACCAAACAGCTTGAGGCATACGCTGCCACCCGGTGGTAGCACTTGGAATTCATCTAGCCTGTCTGATATGGTCAATTTCATGAGGATGCTAGTATTAAGACGACCACTCTGGCCTTTACTTCACTCTGAACTGGGTGGTACCACCCAGTACATGTACCGAGGCTGGCCGTGTAGTTACGCAACTGTGCTTTGAATTGAAAGCTAAGGTCCTGGAAGTTACACGCTATGTTTATACATTCAATTGACTATAGCAGCAACCTGGACTGGACAGCAGCAGCCTTCTTTGTAGTCAGACAGCCAATGGGGACGCCAAGCCCTGCAGGAAAACATGCAAGAAGTTTCACATTCAAGAGATGCACCATCAATTGAGGCACATCCCGAATGATGACTGACACCAAAGTTGACTTTATTTACAAGACCACCAACAGGAAGCAAACACACCACTGTTGATTTTATTCACAAGTATGCCCACATGATGCATGACGATTCAAAAACCAAAAAATGGCTCTGACCACATTAAAACAGCTTTTACTCGTACAGAAAAATGTACCAACATTCTGCAAGATTCTGAGTTCGGTGGCCATTTTAAAGCAGGGTTGCCAAAGATGACTTACTGATCGCAGCAGAAACCGTTTGTACACTTGTCGTTTGCATCTATGGGTGTCTGGCTACTTGGCTTTTGTCAACAATTTAGAATGCATCCAGCTTTTTTTTGTGTAGTTAAAAAAAAAAAATAAAAAGCCTGACACTGCATATTTAACAAGTCAATTTTGTTTCAGCCTAACTTTACAATTGTCTTGTCATTGAGAATGTCTCAAATGATTCCAGTTTGTATGCACGATAGACTGCCAATGCCAATGTTTAAAATGGACCACTTGAATTCAGTTCACAGTTTAATTGCAGTTCAGTGGTACACACACACAATTACAGTACAAACAGTTCATTTCATGATTAAAAAAACAACAGTAAAACAACAATATTGCAAAATGACGCGGCGCAAAACAAAACATAAAAAAAAAAAGAAAAACAAACAATACAAAACAAACAATACAAAACAATACATACAATACAATACATACAACACGTACAATACAATACATACAATACAATACATACAAAAAAAAACAAACAAAAAAAATACATAGAAAAACAAAACAAAAAACAAAAAAACAAAAGAAAAAACAAACAATACAAACAATACATACAATACATACAAAACAAAAAACAAAACAAACAATACAATACATACAATACATACGATACATACGATACAATACATACGATACAATACAATACATACAAAACAAAAAAACAAAACCAAAACAACACATAAAAAAAAAAGAAAACCAAACAATACAGAACAAACAATACATACAATACATACAATACGTACAAAACAAAAAAGAAAAAACAAATGAAAAAAACAAAAAACACAAAACAATACATACAATACAATACATACAAAACAAAAAACAAAAAATACATACAATACAATACATACAATACAATACATACAAAACAAAAAACCAAAAACAAAAAATACATACAATACAATACATACAAAACAAAAAACCAAAAACAAAACAAACAATACAATACATACAATACATACAATACAATACAATCAATACAATACAATCAATACAATCAATACAATACATACAATACAAGACAAACAATACAATACATACAATACATACAAACAACACAATACAAATACAATACAAACAATACAATACATACAATACAATACAATACATACAATACATACAATACAATACAATACAATACAATACATACAATACAATACATACAATACAATACATACAATACAATACATACAATACAATACATACAATACATACAATACAATACAATACATACAATACAAACAAACAATACAAACAAACAATACATACAAACAATACATACAATACATACAAACAATACATACAAACAATACAATACAAACAATACAAACAATACAATACATACATACAATACAATACATACAATACATACAATACATACAATACAAAAAAACAAAACAAAAAAGAAAACAAAACAAAAAAAACAAAACAAAAAACAAAACAAAACAATACATACAATACAATACACACAATACATACAAAACAAAAAACAAAAAAAACAAAAACAAACAATACAATACAATACATACAATACATACAATACATACAATACATACAATACAAACAATACAATACATACAATACAATACAATACATACAATACAATACATACAATACATACAATACAATACATACAATACAATACATACAATACAATACATACAATACAATACATACAATACAATACAATACATACAATACATACAATACAAAAAAACAAAAAAAAGAAAACAAAACAAAAAAAACAAAACAAAAAACAAAACAATACATACAATACACACAATACAATACATACAGTACATACAAAACAAAAAACAAAACAAAAAAAAACAAAAAATAAAAAATAATACATACAATACAATGCATACAATACAATACATACAATACAATACATACAATACAATACACACAATACAATACATACAGTACATACAAAACAAAAAACAAAACAAAAAAAAACAAAAAATAAAAAATAATACATACAATACAATACATACAATACAATACATACAATACAATGCAATACAATACAATACGATACATACAATACAATACAATACATACAATACATACATACAATACATACAAAACAAAAAACAAAAAAGAAAACAAAACAAAAAACAACAAACCAAAAACAAAACAAAACAATACATACAATACAAAAAAATCCGACGTCCGGATAAGCGGTGGATGGCTGGGTGGCTGGCTGGATGGGTGGCTGGATCGATGGGTGGATGGATGGGTGGGTGGGTGAACAAAAAACAAAACACAAAAAACAAAACAAACAATACAATACATACAATACAAACAATACAAACAATACATACAAACAATACATACAATCAATACATACAATACAATACAAACAATACAATACAAACAATACAATACAAACAATACAATACAAATACAATACAATACAATACAATACAATACATACAATACAATACAATACATACATACAATACATACAATACAAAAAAACAAAAAACAAAACAAAAAAGAAAACAAAACAAAAAAAACAAAACAAAAAACAAAACAATACATACAATACAATACAATACACACAATACATACAATACATACAATACATACAAAACAAAACAAAACAATACATACAATACAATACACACAATACATACAATACATACAAAACAAAAAACAAAACAAAAAAAACAAAAAACAAAAAATACATACAATACAATAAAAACAATACATACAATACATACAATACATACAAAACAAAAAACAAAACAAAACAATACATACAAAACAATACACACAATACATACAAAACAAAAAACAAAACAAAAAAAACAAAAAAAACAAAAAATACATACATACATACATACATACAATACATACATACAATACATACAATACATACAATGCAAAAAAAACAATACATACAATACAATACAATACATACAATACATACAATACATACAATACAATACATACAATACATACAATACATACAATACATACAATACATTACATACAATACAATACATACAATACAATACATACAATACAATACATACAATACAATACATACAATACAATACATACAATACAATACATACAATACAATACATACAATACAATACATACAATACAATACATACAATACAATACATACAATACAATACATACATACAATACAATACATACATACAATACAATACATACATACATACAATACATACAATGCAAAAAAAACAAAACAAAAAAACCCAACAAAAAACAATACATACAATACAATACACACAATACAATACATACAATTCAAAAAAAACAATACATACAATACAATACATACAATACATACAATACAATACATACATACAATACAATACACACAATACAATACATACATACATACATACAATGCAAAAAAAACAAAAAAAAAAAAACAAAAAAACCCAACAAAAAACAATACATACAATACAATACAATACACACAATACAATACATACAATGCAAAAAAAACAATACATACAATACAATACATACAATACATACAATACATACAATACATACAATACAATACATACAATACATACAATACAATACATTACAATACAATACAATACAATACATACAATACAATACATACAATACAATACATACAATACAATACATACAATACATACAATACAATACATACAATACAATACATACAATACAATACATACAATACATACAATACAATACAATACAATACATACATACAATACATACATACATACAATACATACAATGCAAAAAAACAAAACAAAAAAACCCAAAAACAATACATACAATACAATACAATACACACAATACAATACATACAATGCAAAAAAAACAAAAAAAAAACAAAAAAAAAAACCCAACAAAAAACAATACATACAATACAATACACACAATACAATACATACAAAACAAAAAACAAAAAAAAAACAAAAAAACAATACATACAATACATACAATACAAAAAAAACAAAAAAAACAAAAGAAAATACATACAATACATACATTACAATACAATACATACAAAACAAAAAAACCAAAAACACAACCAAAAAAAACAACAAAAAAACAATACATACAATACAATACATATAATACAATACATAGAATACAGAATACATACAATACATACAATACAATACAAAAAAAAAAAAAAAAAAGAAAACAAAAACAAAACAATACATACAATACACACAATACAATACATACAGTACATACAAAACAAAAAACAAAACAAAAAACAAAAAAATAAAAATAAAATAAAATACAATACAATACATACAATACATACAATACAATACATGATACAATACGATACATACAATACATACAATACAATACATACAATACAATACATACAATACATACAAAACAAAAAACAAAACAAAACAAACAATACAAAACAATACATACATACAATACATACAATACAAAAAAAACAAAAAACAAAACAAAAACAAAACAAAAAAATACATACAATACAATACATACAATACAATACATACAAAAAAAACAAAAAACAAAAAAAAAACCCCAAAAAACAAACAAAAAACAATACATACAATACAATACATACAATACATACCATACATATAATACAATGCATACAATACATACAATACAATACATACAAAACAAAAAACAAAACAAGAAAAACAAAAAAAACAAAAAACAACAAAACAAACAATACATACAAATCTTGGGATTTCCTGGGTTGAGCTGGATGAAGTGGCTGGAGAGAGGAAAGTCTGGGAGTCCCTCCTAAAGCAGCTGCCGCCGCAATCCGACGTTCGGATAAGCGGTGGATGGCTGGGTGGCTGGATGGATGGGTGGCTGGGTGGATGGATGGGTGGGTGGATGGGTGGGTGGATGGGTTGGATGGATGGGTGGGTGGATGGATGGGTTGGATGGGCTGGATGGGTTGGATGGGTTGGATGGGCTGGATGGGTTGGATGGGCTGGATGGGTGGGTGGGTGGACGGGTGGGTGGACGGACGGATGGATGGATTGATTGACATAGAACACATACAATACCCTGCCATACGCTACCATACACACAATGCATACAATACAATACATACAATACAATACCATACAATATCATACCATACTATTTGCTCTGCATCTGGGAGTTACAATTATAGACATTGAGTAGAGTGGCAATGGCATGATATTTTTGCAACAATTACACATACCAACTCCAGTTTTATATTTAAAATATGTATACAATTATCAGTATATTGTAATGAGTTATAATAATTACAAAAGTATCCGAATTATAATAATTTAATTTTATCATCCATCAACTCACTCAAAAATGTCGGCATGAATCGAGCAGTCGACTAAACGGGAGAAAATCACGCTCGCAAATGTTTGTTGCATAACGGAAGGCGGGCGGGCGCCATCTTGGAATAGATTTGAACATGACGTAACAAATTTGTCACATTCATCAGTTTGCATAACACGGAAATAGCACACTATATGTAATGCAACATTGTTAATTTGACGAAACACAACGCCAAAGAGGTTTGAAATACTGTAGCGGCAAAACGACAGTCGCGGTGGCCGGGACGAGTGTGAAAAGATTTTCAAGATATTTGTTCGCATCAAACAAACAAGGCGTCCGTCGTGAGAAACGGCAATGAACGACAAACATTTGATAGCTTACCCGAGAAACCGCCACACGGTCGGTGGCGCCTGCATTTGATGACTCGCCTTGAATCCTGCAACAAACAAACAAGGCGTCCGTCGTGAGAAACGCCAATGAACGACAAACATTTCCTAGCATGTTAGCTTACCTGAGAAACCGCCCGCTGCGCGGGTGATTGCACCGGTATTTGACAACACCCGAAGACATGACGTCACATCCGTCAATTCAAATCTTCCTCGCCTGCTCGTCCAATGGTGCTTTGCACACTAGCGTACCACGTGACAGGCCACTTCACACGCGGGCGGTTGCACCTGTCGCTCACCTCAAGACTGAAAACTGCCTTCAAAAACCTAAGTGCCACTTTGCCCGCCTCCTACCTCTGCCCAAATTCAGTCTGACCAATCACAGCGCAACTGAAATTGGCTTGACCACGCCCACCTCTCCGACAGGCAAGACTGAAACCTGCCTTCAAAAAAAAAAAAAAAAAAAAGTCACAAACTTTATGCAGAAGTGAGTGAAAATCGACAAAGCACAGCTCGCGGGTAAGGTCGGGTCCCGAACCATGGTTCCATCGTGTTAGAGGCAATGACGTTTACCACTTGACCAAAGACTCGTGTCCATGACAGTGACAGAAGGGCAACCAACGCTCACCTCAACACTGAAAACCCAAATAGTGTTGGCTCGTGAGTGAACGATTCGTTCAAAGAGATTCTAAAGATTCAGTTCACCTAAAAGAACTGGAATGCACATCAGTACTTGGGGAGCTTCCGTAGTTGGTCTTTTAGCAGGCCCCGCCCACAAGTACCTCCACATTGGGTCACGTGACTAACAGCTATTTACATACAATAAAATAAAGTATGAAAACGTTATTAAAAAACACACACAAAATCATACATACACAAGACCAATGCCGCTGGAACGAGCTGGACTAAAGGAAGACATCCGTTTAAATTTGGTCAGTTTTAAGAAATAAGGAAATCATGAATATTAAAAGAGGATTTTTTTTTTAAACGACAAAGACGACAAACATTTGCGAGCATGCTCGCTTACCTGAGAAACCGTCCGCCGCCGCCGGCCCGCGCTCGGTGGCACCTGCATATGATAACTCCCCTTGAGCGAGCACACCTGTCTTCAATTGACCTAAAGCCCTGACGTCACATCCGTCGATTCAAATCTTCTTCTCCTGATCGTCCAACGGTGCTCGGCACACTGACGCCACCAGGTGGTCGCCTGTCATGGTGACTACTGTGGAAAGGCTTGCTTCGGACTATCCGTTGAAACTTTCAACACCGAACATGTTTGGATGGAGGATACCCTATCAATATGACCAAATCTCCTTTGGTTCCCGAGCAGGCTCTGGTCGAGTGGTTAATGCCATTGCCTTCAATCAAATGAAAATATTTGTATCGAGTATATTTGTATTGTATATTTGTAAACGTGCTTTTGTTGTGCAATTAACCCTTTATTTATTTAGTGTAGTGTACCTACACATATTGTCATATAAAATGTCTGATTTTTATGTTTTAATTGGCGAATATAAAAACAAGGAATAAGACGCCAGACACGTTTTAACATAAATGTTTATTAAAAATAATAATATCAAAAGCAAATTTCAAACCAGCAATCTAATGTGAAATTGCAGTAGATATATTGGATGACAATATTTAGGCGTATATAGGTATACACGTTATTTAAAAACGACTATAAGTGTTATACTACGACACAAGTGTTTACCAGCTCAGTGGCCTAAGAGGAGAGTGTCCGCCCTGAGACTGGGAGGTTGTGGGTTCAAACCCCTGCCGAGTCATACCAGTGACTATAACAATGGTACCCATTTCTTCCCTGCTTGGCACTCAGTGGAAGGGGTTGAAATGGGGCCCCCCCCTGCTGCTCACTTATACTCCGGTGCGACTTACAGTCCGAAAATTACGGTAAGTTCAAAAATATCAGAGGAAGTGATAAACAACTGAGGTGATTTGGTTGCATAAGCAAGCCTAACCCTAAGCACAGCAAAAGCGAGAGCAAGCCTAACACAAACCCTAAGCACAGCAAGAGCTCTGGTCGAGTGGTTAACGCCATTGCCTTCAATCAAATGAAAATATTTGTACCGAGAGTTCATCCTAAAATGAATTGTTCTTGCAAAAATTCTGCCGCCGTTGCAGTGCTCCCGTGGACTCATTGTCAAGTCAGTTGCTAAGAAACACCACACCGTTGCACAGAGACAATTCTTGAGTCATATCAAATCAATGATTTTCAAACGGGTCCAAACAAGTTTTTCCCTCATGGCTACAAAGATCTTTAGATCTTTTCGTTCACTCTCGTTCACTGAAAACATTCGTTCTTTTGAACCCATCGTTCACTCACGAGCCAACACTACACTGCAGTAGTGATACACACACACACAATGATACGACAAACACGATGACACGACTTTTCACGCACCTGCACTTAACGAGGGAATCTTGGGAAACATGTTGGAACGCGGCCCCGAGGACTAGAGCTTGACACCTGTGACCTTTGACCATGATATTTCCCTCATAAAGTGGCCTGTTATTAGGTACACTTGAAAAGGGCGGTGTACCTAATGGAGTGGCCGTGTGATTCCCTCGTTAAGTGCACCTGCAGGAAAACTTTTAGCTCCTGCGGAACGTGAAAGTGACCAAAAACTTTTCCCGCACCTGCAATATGGTAGTAAATGGCAATATTTTTTCATTTTTACATAGCTTGGAAATGTATTATGATGGAGGAGTTTACAGGTGCAGGCCGGAGGGGGCTCGGCCCAAAGGAAATTAACAGATGGAAATATTTAAAAACACTTGAGGTCACCATTAGATTCAGATTTATCATATATATACACACGTATATAAATTAAATTTCCTTGAAGGGGATTTACACTGTACATGAAAGTATTTGTAACACCATCATCAGTATCTATAAAAACCTTCAGAGGGGAAAGAAGACAATAGCAAAGTGAAGGGATGGACTGATTTTAGACATCACCATATTTCATATTTCCACAGACAGATATAATTTTGATGTAATTCAATTCAATAAACAAATCATAATGTTAATGTACATTCTTGAAGCATACATCAAGTTGTGCAGGACTTGTGCCATAATGTATACATGTCTGATCATTTCTTTTTTATGGAACAGTCGCCCACCACCCTGCCCAGCCCCCCCTTGCTGGCACTACAGTGCTAACAAAAGCTCCACAAGCCTTTTTTTAATTTTATTTATCTTTTAAACTCTCATACGTTTCACCCATTCAGTAACATTTTTTAAAACTATATATTGGAGGAAATTCGACCTTTTAATTACTATTTAAAAAAAGCTGCAAGTGCAGCATCGATAAGTTCGTGCTCGACTCTTATTGTACATAGACAACTAGGGGCGCAAACTTTGAAATAAAAACCCCCTTAATTTGATTTCCGATTGAGGTCTGCAGTGGAATTTGAAAAAGATACACAATGGTACAAGTCGTATGGCAAAATTGGACATTCAGCTCCACGTCAAAGTTCAGTTTGAAAAGTCCTTGAAAAGTGGTACCACCCAGTACATGTACCGAGGCTGGCCGTGTAGTTACGCAACTGCTTTGAATTGAAAGCTAAGGTCCTGGAAGTTACACGCTATGTTTATACATTAAATTGACTATAGCAGCAACCTGGACTGGACAGCAGCAGCCTTCTTTGTAGTCGGACAGCCAATGGGGACGCCAAGCCCTGCAACAAAACATGCAAGAAGTTTCACATTCAAGAGATGCACCATCGGTTGAGGCACATCGCGAACGATGACACCAAAGTTGACTTTATTGACAAGACCACCAACAGGAAGCAAACACACCACTGTTGATTTTATTCACGAGAATGCCCACATGATGCATGACGATTCAAAACAAACCAAAAAATGTCTCTGACCACATTAAAACAGCTTTTACTCGTACAGAAAAATGTACCAACATTCTGCAAGATTCTGAGTTCGGTGGCCATTTTAAAGCAGGGTTGCCAAAGATGACTTACTGATCGCAACAGAGACCGTTTGTACACTTGTCGTTTGCATCTATGGGTGTCTGGCTACTTGGCTTTTGTCAACAATTTAGAATGCATGCAGCTTTTCTTTGTGTAGTTAAAAAAATAAATAAAAAGCCTGACACTGCATATTTAACAAGTCAATTTTGTTTCAGCCTAACTTTACAATTGTCTTGTCATTGAGAATGTCTCAAATGATTCCAGTTTGTATGCGCGATAGACTGCCAATGCCAATGTTTAAAATGGACCACTTGAATTCAGTTCAGTTTAATTGCAGTTCAGTGGTACACACACACACAATTACAGTACAAACAGTTCATTTCATGATTAAAAAAACAACAGTAAAACAACAATATTGCAAAATGACGCGGCGCTGAGAGAGAAAGAAAGAGGCATCATGCAGATAGCCAGTGTGCACACCCAGTGAAAAAGTGGGAGGGATTTAGGAAAGAAAGGACAAAAGAAAAAAACAGTCATACTCTCCTTAAATGCTGGCTGGGCGTTTTGCCCTCGCCGCATCCGCACCCGTCCGTCTCGTGTCGGCCGCTCATCACGGGCGAATGTTGGCTCCCCCCCCGGCCGGTATTCGACGTTTGGACTCATCCTCCGCCTCGTGCCACTGCAAAAAGAAAAACGGCACTCTGTTGCACGCGGTTCACTTCTGTGGACGTACTCATTACCTGTCTATTAAAGCGTTTTCCTATTTTAAGCTCCTTTATTAATAGCGTATGTACACATGAATGTTTTTGTTTTCTTTTTATGTCTGTTCCTATATGAAGAATTCAATGCTTATAATTTCTTTGTTGTAAAGTGCTTTGAGCTGCATTTCATGTGTGAAAGGTGCTCTACAAATAAAGTTTTTTATTATTACCCTCTGGTCTCGCGGTCCTGTCCAGTCCCCCTCTGTGCAGGCACTCGTCCGATCCAGTGCCCCAGCAATCCTGAAAGGCAGACATATTGTGTTGGTTTTGGCAAGGGGAAAAATTCCACTAGCAGCCCCCCAACCTTGACTAAGGTAAGTTTGAATCAGGTAACTAGCGGCACGCACGGGCTGGCGCATGTCGGATTGGAGCGATCCGGGTTACCGGGTTTAACCCCTTACAAAAAGGGAGGGGGGGGGGGGGGAAGAGAGAGCGAGAGAGAGAGAGCGAGAGCGAGAGCGAGAGCGAGAGCGAGAGCGAGAGAGAGAGAGAGCGAGAGAGAGAGAGAGCGAGAGAGAGAGAGAGCGAGAGAGCGAGAGCGAGAGAGAGCGAGAGAGAGCGAGAGAGAGAGAGCGAGAGAGAGCGAGAGAGAACGAGAGAGAGAGAGAGAGGAGATGAGAAGAGGCTTTGGTGCGCACTTAAGCGCAACCGGCCAGTTCCCCCTGAGTAGAGCTGGCTTGGCCCCAAGAGGAAAAAAAGAGGAAAACGTGACGTCACGGAGAGCGTCACGGAGAAGCTCCTTGTCCTCGACACCGTCGACGACACTGGGACCCAGTCTGGCAGACATTATACCCTGGTATTCCACAAAGGGCAAGGTATAGCCACGTTCCATTCTGAGTGCACCAGGCCATGCAGGTACTGCCGGGCGCGTTGGAGAAAGAGAGCGAGAGAGAGAGAGCGAGAGAGCGAGAGCGAGCGAGAGCGAGCGAGAGCGAGCGAGAGAGAGAGAGAGGGGGGAAGGGAAGGGGGGAGGGAGGCAGGCAGGGGGTGTCTACTTTGCCGATTCGTATCTAGAGGGTCACAGCAACCCAAATGCCCGTGCGTGCTACTAGTTACCCTATTCAAACAGACAGGGGTAGGGAAAGCACAAAAGAAAAAACAAAGTCATACTCCCCTGAAACGCTGGCTGCATCTGCCCCCATCAGTCTCGTGTGGGCCGCTCGTCACAGGCCAAGGTCCGGGTCTGCTCCGGCCGGTGTTGGACTCTTCTTTCGCCTCGCACAAGTGCAAAAAGACAAACGGCACTCAGTTGCATGCGGTTCACTTCTGTCAACGTACTCATTACCTGCCCCCTCCCTGGTCTTGTGGGTGCAGCCCAGTCCCTCTCGGTGCAGGCTGGTGCTCGTCCCATCCGCCGCCCTGGCAACCCTGAACGGCAAAAATAAGGAAATCATATTAAAACTAACAAGTGTTGCATATTGGATTGCCATGTCACCACCACCTCTGGCCAGCCTTGGCCAGTCGTGCATCAGGCTCCTCTTCAACACTTGGCGACTGCTTTCCTTGGGTGATTCCTTCCTTTGTACCCCGCTCACCAATCGCGGGTCTGGTGGCCTCCATCCACCGGCTCTTCGTTTCATACATCGTCTCTTCCACCTTGCAAGACAAGCACAAAAGTCTCGCTGCGCTGTCGCTTGCGCTTGCCGTCGCTTGCGCAGTCGCTTGCGCTTGCCGTCGCTTGCGCAGTCGCTTGCGCAGTCGCTTGCGCTTGCCGTCGCTTGCGCAGTCGCTTGCGCCGTCGCTTGCGCTTGCCGTCGCTTGCGCTTGCCGTCGCTTGCGCTTGCCGTCGCTGCGCGGTCGCTTGCGCTTGCCGTCGCTGCGCGGTCGCTTGCGCTTGCAGTCGCTGCGCGGTCGCTTGCGCTTGCAGTCGCTGCGCGGTCGCTTGCGCTTGCAGTCGCTGCGCGGTCGCTTGCCGTCGCTGCGCGTTTGGCACTCAATGAGGGCTGCACAACATTTTGGAATACCAACAATATGGCAGTATTGGGCCAGACCACAGCATTGAGCAAAGTTGTGCAAAATTCTAGGATGGAGAGGAACTATTTGATCCCAATGACATCACTTAGACCAGTTAACTTTAACTTGCATCAATGACTTATCTTCTAAACTCATTACAAATAGTTAGGAGGCCAGAAAACATGTTTCATTTGCCACATGAATAGAAAAAAAATCTTTGTTTTCCTAAAGTGCATGTCAACGACCTACACCACCATATGACGGTTTTCCAATCCAGGTGCAGCCCTACACACACGTCACCATTGGTGTCCAAATGGTAGCCTCGGGCCAACTTGGTCAACACACCACACGAATGAACGCAACACTGCTTTGTAGCACAAAATATGAATGGCAACATTTTGTGATGGATTGAATGAATTTGTGTCAAAGAATTCTCAATTTGATTCAGTATGCAGCCCTCAAACAGACATTTGGACACCGCCGGTGTGAACTAAAAAGAAAAGAAAAAAATCCATTTCACATGCTGAAGCTGCGCAAGTCGACGCCTCCAGGGAAGCGGGTCTCCCTCAGAACTCTGCTACTTCAGAGCGATGCCACAGCGGTCCGTCCACCTCTGAGCAGATCGTGTCGCGTCCCGGTCGCCATCTGCACAAACGGAAACAAATGTTAGAAACTCAAAGAGCACCCCAAGTTGTAGGTCACTTGCTTACTTGATCACAGCCGTTAGGTACTCTTGGTGACGGTCACCGGGTCGAATCGGGCCATGCACCCCCCTTTTGCGTCCGGCCTGCAAAAGGTAGAACATGCAATGAGTTGGGCGCTGCTCACATCATTAAGTCTTCACCGTGGACCGGCTCGCCCCAACACCGCCCCCTACACCTAGAGAACAAAGGACGCACAGTGGTACGTTAGGCTTCGATCAAGCACGACAGTGCTAGGTTAGAAAAAGACACAATGTGACTGTCTCGCTCCAACACCTAGGGGAGAACAAAGAACACAAGTACCACAGTGGTAGGTTAGGGTTAGACGAAGTGCAACAGTGGTAGGTTAGAAAAAGAAAATGTCACAAGTCAAATTGCAAAATTGGACATTCGGGATCGGCTCGCTCCGACGCCACCCTACACCGAGGGGAAAGAACAAAGAACGCAGCAACTACGACAGTGGCAGGTTAGAAAAAGATACACAATGGTACAAGTCGTATGGCAAAATTGGACATTCAGCTCCACGTCAAAGTTCAGTTTTGTGTCCATCCACGGAACCACGTCCTACCCCAAGTGGGCCGTCAATGGCAACCAAGCACAAGACAACGCTGGATCCAGACCAGCCACAACCACAGCGCACCTCGAAAGCAAGACCAACCATCAGAGCCCTAAACACTGTCCACACCTGCAACCTTTCCGTCGTGCACCCATAACCAAAGGCAACCACACTGCCCCCTCCTGGGCACATGATCCGCACACGTCGACTTTTACAGCGCGATGCTTGATTCTTGACTTGATATGGCCATTGCTCCTTTGCATATGGCCATTGCTCCTTTGCTCCTTTGCATATGGCCATTGCTCCTTTGCATATGGCCATTGCTCCTTTGCTCCTTTGCATATGGCCATTGCTCCTTTGCATATGGCCATTGCTCCTTTGCATATGGCCATTGCTCCTTTGCATATGGCCATTGCTCCTTTGCTCCTTTGCATATGGCCATTGCTCCTTTGCTCCTTTGCATATGGCCATTGCTCCTTTGCTCCTTTGCATATGGCCATTGCTCCTTTGCTCCTTTGCATATGGCCATTGCTCCTTTGCATATGGCCATTGCTCCTTTGCTCCTTTGCATATGGGCATTGCTCCTTTGCTCCTTTGCATATGGGCATTGCTCCTTTGCTCCTTTGCATATGGCCATTGCTCCTTTGCATATGGCCATTGCTCCTTTGCTCCTTTGCATATGGCCATGGCTCCTTTGGATAGGCCATGGCTCCTTTGGATAGGCCATGGCTCCTTTGGATAGGCCATGGCTCCTTTGGATAGGCCATGGCTCCTTTGGACAGGCCATCGCTCCTTTGGATAGGCCATTGTGCCTTTTCATATGGAATTATCCCATTCGGCTCCTCTTGCAGCCTACAAAAACACAGCCATTAATTATGTGCTGGGAAGCTAAAACTCGACAACCATTGTGTGTTGGGAAGTTGAAACTTGACAAAAACAGGTTTTCACCTGATTTAGGACTACTCTTCCTCAGTGTCCTCAGCATCACTGAAATAGCTCCTCAAGAGCCTCCTGCTTGCTTTGTATAGAAGGATGCTGGCTGGGCAGTCATTTCTAGTGCTACAAAAGACAAAGAAGTTATTGCAACAAAAATATTATACATTTATGTATTTTAATTTTTTACATACTAAGTTGAGTTTTGCAGTTGAAAAAATATATAATCGTTATATTGTAGTAAATTATAATAATTATTCAGGATTATAATTCATCAACACACCTCACATTGGACAGATGGATGATCCAGGTTGGCGGCGTCCAAAATGGGAGAAAATAAGCCGCGCAAATGTTTGTTGCGCAACGGAACGAGAGCGGGTGGGCGGGCGGGCGGGTGCCATCTTTGAATGGATTTGCTCACATTTGGACATGACGTAACAAATTCGTTACATTTATCAGTTTGCATAACATGGAAATGGCACACGCATAATATAAAATAATAAAAACATTGTTTAGTTGACTAGAGTCAAACTAACATTTCCTATAGTCAGACAAACACGCGCTTCATCATTTACGAAACTTCTACAAACAAACGAATGAAAAAATGCTGGCCAGCATTAAAAAAAATAAAATAAATAAATAACGCTAAAGACATTTGAAATACCACCAAAACGCGCAACGACGCGACGCAAAGTCGATTGTGGCGTGCCGTGCCCAAACCTCAAGCACTCCCGAGACAGCCAAAATCCTGCAAGAAATAATAAATGGCATCGTAAGAAACTGCAAACATTTGCTCACGGGCTAAATTGCCTGCGGCCTACAATTTACCTCCAGGTGGACGTGACGTTGCCGAGTCACGAGAGTACGACAATCCTGCGACAAACAAAATAAAAAAGGCTTGTGAGAAAAGGCAACAAACCACACATTTTGGGGCCTATTTGAAAACTCTCCTTGCGGTCTCCAGTTAACTTCGACGCCTACAGTCGCCGTGTGAAAATCCTGCAACATACAAACATGGCGTCCGTCGTGAGAGACGGCAAGAAACGACAAACATTTGCTCCCTTACCTGAGAAAATGCCACGCGCTGCATTTGAGAACTCCCCTTGAGCGCGAAAATCGTGCAACAAACACGGCGTCCGTCGTGAAAAACGGCAGGAGACGACAAACATTTGCTAGCATGCTAGCTTACCTGAGAAACCGTCCGCCGCCACGCGCTCGGTGGCACCTGCATATGGTAACTCCCCTTGAGCACACCTGCCTTCGATTTACCTAAAGACCTGACGTCACGTCCGTCAATTCAAATCTTCTTCTCCTGATCGTCCAACGGCGCTCGGCACACTGACGCCACCAGGTGGTCGCCTGTCATGGTGACTACTGTGGAAAGGGTTGCTTTGGACTATTATTATTATTATTATTATTATTATTATTATTATTATTATTTTAATAGACCTTTATGTTATAACGTGTCTGGTGTTTTATTCGTTTTTATATTCGCCAATTAAAACATAAAAATCTGACATTTGGCCAACTGCTTTATCCCCCAAAATAACAAATGTCGGCATAACGTTTTTTTTCCAACCTTTTATTCAAACACAAACATTCGGTGTCATAACACCATCAACTACAAGCCAACAAATACAAAATTAAAATATCAATGTCGGCATAACATGTGTCGGGTGGCAATGGCATAGCAGCAATGCTGTCTGTCACTCACTCGTGAATCTACGCGAACGACCAATCAGCAGCGCCAGCGAGGGTTAGATAGAGGAGGGACTTTACGAATCAGTGACGTAATTTCCCGTCCTGGGGGGGGGGGGGGGGATTCGTTGAACGATTCGTTTGAACGAATCGTTTGAGTGAACCTGATTCTAAAGATTCGTTCACCTAAAAGAACTGGAATGCACATCACTACGTCCAACTGACTGATCCCTTGATGCACGGGAAGAAAGGTATTTCACCCATTGACTCGTTCGCGAACGGGAAAGTGGAGATTCGTGCCCTCTGGAAACTGGAAATGCAATTCACGGCTCGTTCGTGAACGGAAGTTATGTCATTTTCTTCTTCGTTTTGTTGTACGGCAAGGTGGCACCAGCTTCAATGCGCATTACTGACGCCTCCTGGTTAAAGTTATGAACTGAAAAAAAGAACGAATCACTTCAGGAAGTTATTCGTTCACGCTCGTTCACTGAAAAGATTCGTTCTTTTGAACGAATTGTTTACTCACGAGCCAACACTATTTTGTTGAGCTTGCACGATTTATTTTGGGGTGCGCAGGTTGTTGTGGTTCCCAGTTTTCGTGCACATCTGTTTTGGACCGCTTTTGGTGACTCAGCTGGGTGATTATGTAACAAGCTCCAACAGGAATTTTTTACAAACTGATAAGCAGAAACCCTTATTTAACCCTAATCCTAGTTTGAAACATTACCGCCATTTTAAAGCCATACATTGAAACCCTAACCCAAGTTTCAAACCTTAGTTTGAATACACTGTGAACCCTACTTTGAACCCGAGGTCAAAACCTTACATTGTTTTTAATAGAATAAAATCTAACTTTGAATCCCATACCGTACATAATCATGATAAGTCATCAGACCTACTGGAACTCGCAGGCCCAAAAGAGGGCCGGGAGGGAGGCATGTTGGTTTTTCTCTTAAAGGTACAGCGCGTCGACCCTGTGAAAGAAAACTTAACAGAGGCTAGGAAAAGAGATATTAATAACTCGTGGCTCGGCCCTCCGCATTCTTCACATATGAGTCAGCTAAAGACCCAGCGAGTCACCAAGTCGGGAGGATGGCTTCTGTTTCTCATTTGCCTCCCTTTTCCACAGAGGAGTGGAATTATCTGTCCTCCTCGGGAAAAGATGGAAAACTTTATGCACGCACACACGCAGCTCCCAAGGCGTAGTGTACACAAATAGTGATGTGGATAGACTCCACTTTGTGCGGCTGATGTTGTGATTTGTGGGGGTTGGAATAAAGGCGCTATGCACACTTGGCCTGATCGGCACCACTGAGTCACGGAGTGTTTATCAGGACGGCCTGCTAGAGAACATGATACTCAATGTCCATTCCAAAGGCAGATTCTTCCCATATTAGCCCACGTAAAGATGGTTCCTGTGTAGTTTGTATGACGTGTTAATCCAGGTATGCATTTTGATATCAAACACTCTTCAATTGTAATTTACGGTCATTTGGCTGAATTAACAAGCAGACTTGAGCAGTGGAAATATAACCAAAAGGGCGTGTTCAAAACAAAATGGCCGACATCCTGTAGAACAAAACACCACTTGTAAGAGGAAAGTACAGATTAGCTAAAACGAGATACATTCAAGTAACTTTATTGCTGTATAGCCAGCCAGGCGGTGGTGCTGTGCACAGTAGTAGTAGTAAATTCTCGGTCTTTGTGGACGCTTTTATCACAATCGTGTGAAGACAAGCAGCAAATGAGATACAGCCACACAACAAAACACATGAAAATAAAACAATGTAGCAAAATATATGCTAATAGAAGCCTCAAAATACACATCAGGTGAGCTAAGGAAGCAGCGTGCACGGCAAATGGCTATATTACATTACGCTTTGGAGTTAAGATAAATAAGATAGATTGTATATAGTTCACGATTCGGAAACTTTTTTTTTTAGCCAAAGTTCTTTGAAAAAACAAACAAAAACTATCCAATGTGTTGCCAGTATCGCGACGTAACTCACCGCATCCTTATAAGATATTTGTGTTTTGGAAAATAGAATCATCTTTTGAATTGAAATAAAGAGTTTTGATGTCAAACGCTTTTAGCCTTGGCAATGCGGTTAGCCACCAGGTGTGGCACTTACGTGTCTGTGAAATGAACCTTTCTTCTGATTCTTGGGCAAAGGTGCTTGTGTCTGACTAGCTAACATCCATTAGCCCGCCCATGTTCATGCAAGTTCATTTGACATCGATCTATTCATTCCCCAAGAATTGGCTCGCAAGTAGTAATCGGCATCGAGGAAGTATTACGAAGAAACTTGTCTGAACTTTCCCCGTCCCCCACAAATCTTGTCTAGCTGTCATCCATTGTCTATTTGTTGATAAGTTCATCCATCCAATACACCCAACCAATCCATGCATCCATCCATGCATGCATCCCGTTCAGGCATCAGAGCCTTTCTGCCTGCGCTTGGAAGGCGGCACCAGACGGTTGGGCAACTCCGGCGGGAGACCGTGACCCTCCAGCTTGACTTCGATCAGGTGGCTGGCCAGGGCAAACTCCTCTTCGTCCAGCATGCCGTCCCGGTCCACGTCGGACAGCTTCCAGATGCGGCCCAGCACGGAGTTGGGTAGGCGGGAGCTGACCATCCAGTTCTTAGCCTTAGTGCCGCTCAGCTTGCCCTCATTGGGCGCCAGGTTGTAGAAGATCTCGTCGTATTTGGGCTTGTCCTTGGTCACCACCCACCTGTCGGGCTCATCCTCGCAGCCCTCGCCCGGCTCCTCGTCCTCGTCACCGTAGGGATCGCCCTCGCCGAAGGGTCCGGCTCGGGTGCCCAGGAAGGCACCTCCCTGCACGCCGGGCTGCTCGCCGGCCTCCAGCTCCTCCTGGCGCAGAAGCGGCATCAGCTTGGCGATGTCCACCGACAGCAGCTCGTCCAAGGCCGCCATCAGGTTGGGCTTCAGGGTTTTAAACTTGGTGAAGTCGTGGACCATCAGTTGCTCCTGACAACCATAATGAAAAAAAGATCATTTTCATATCCATCCATCCGTCCGTCCATCCGTCCATCCATCCCACCTGCATCTTGGCACAGTCGGGGAAGTCTCCGGCGGAGATGTTGTGCTGCAGTTGTATCTTGGAGAAGATGACGGGCAGCTGGTAGATGAGGTTCTTCTTCTTGTTGTCCTTCCTGAACACTGACGGCATCTCCTGCTTCAAGTAGCTGATGATGTGAGCGTGCACCTGAACATGAAACACGCAGTTATTTTCTCGCCGTCCGTCACGTGTTTTTAACTAAATCAGGCGAGTTCCCGTGAATTCCATAGACTCACCCGGACCAGGCGTGCCCTCTTCACCAGGTCGTTGAGCTTGCGTAGAGCGGCATTGCGAGGAAGGTTCTGGATGTCTGCGAACAGATCCTCCTCCTCCAACTCAAACAGCTTGCGGTTATCCGACACCATGAGCGGCTCGGACCAGAAGGATCCGATGTAGACCCTCAGAACCTCAGGGGTGCCGAACACCTTGCCTAGGGACCACATGAGGGCGCCGTAGACTCTCATGAGCTGCTGGGTGCCCACCATGTCGGCCTTGTTGAGGACCACCCGCAGCTTATCCTCGTTGCCCTTGAGCGCGCCGATGGCCTCCGAGAACTCGTCCGAGATCTCCAGCTTGTGGGCGTCAAAAAGCAGGATGATGAGGTCCACGCGCTCGGCGAACCAGCGCAGCACGGCGGGGAAGTCGTAGCCTATGGGCAAGGACAGACGGGTTCACCAATATATATAAAACACAATATAGGTCATGTAATTTGATATGTACTACTACATTGCAGCCCAAAAGAAAATATAATGATTTATGCTTGACTTTAGTTTACTTGACAAAGAGTCAAATTCATGTAATGCTCTTAATGAAAACCATTTTTGGTTATGCCACCAGATGGAACATTTGACTCACGCATACTGCCACTCACTATGTGGAAACATGATGTCATATTTGGACCAAAGGCGCGTGTGCCAATGTGTGGAGGGAGGAATGATGTGCACGTGCGAATTTTTGCAATGGTTTCTCAACAGCTCAACGTGTTACTTTTTGCACTCGTTTCTTAACACATTTTTGCTCATTATTAAAGACGCACCCATCCTTGAATTCCACATTTCTCACCTCGGCTCACTCTCTGTTTGGCTCCTGAGAGGATTCCGGGCGTGTCGATGATGCTGATGCTCTCCAGCACCTGGTTAGACATCTGGGCGCATTGGAACCTGCAACACAACAGAAATGCACATCAGGTTGAAGAAAAAAAAAAAAAAAAGGAGGTGGGGAGGGCAGTGATTATACCACGTATCGATATTGAAATGATATCAGGCTGATTTCAAGGTATCGAATGTTTGTGGAGATTGCCTATATCAGACACCGATACTTAAGTCAAAAGTTGTGAGTTAGCCAGTTAGCTAGATTTTTGCAAGTTGCAATGTGGCCCGACCCCGCCTGAGCTCAACCCACGACGGACGGGCTGAGACTGGAATGGAAAACGCCTGCTCCATTGTGTCAGGGAGCGCTCATGGCTTCCCACTTCCTGAATGGAAAAAAGCCATCGCCGCTGCCAGAATCAAACAATAAGGCTCGCTAATAATGTCGCGCCTCTGGAACAACAACAACGACACTTCCCGTGGCCCGCCAACTTAACGAGCGCCCCGTTTCCCGACCCTCGCCCGGATGGGAAGACAAACAAAGAACAACATTGGTGCGGGAGTTTTGGGATTTCTTCGATGCATAACTCGCAGATGGTATTTGTGCTTGTTAAGAATGTAAAAAAAAAAAGAAAAATGTCTTGGCTTGCGCGTGACTCAAGTGTGTTATTGTTTTTACATCAACATTAATAGTCATTCACTTCCTGCTTTTTTACACTTAGTTGAAAATGGGGAAACCGCTGAGTTGTGCGAAACATCAAAGAGGTGATAGTGTGTGATTGTTTCGGCTTGGCAATATTTATATTATTAATTGGCTTCATGTCAAAATCAAGCGAAGAAAAAAATCGCCCACGTCCTTGAATGAATTCAATGAAAGCGTTTATGATAGTGACCCTTTGAGATTAACGAGCGCGCCGCTTTCCAATCAAAGACAGGATGTCAAAGACAAACACGAAAGTGGGAGTCCCGGGATTTCTTTGCCCGTCTTCCTGTGACGCCATCGAGTGAAAAGAAAAAACAACGAGGATTTCTGCTTCGGGTTCTCGGAGACTCACAAATCTGTCACCGGGCTCGTTTGTCCTGACCTCACCGCCCTCCTCCCTTCTGACCTTATCGGCCTCTCATCTTCGGCCTTCGTTTGCATGTGACTCGAGAAGTGCATTGCCTCCACTCCAGAAAAAAAAAATGTTGTTCACTGCTTGAGCGTTTGACACCCGGACGTACGTATGAGGTCATGGTGAAAAGGTTTATACAAATAAACTTTGCCTTGCCGCCAACCATTATACTTCCCCTCCATGCTTTCATCACACTCCCTCTTGACAATGTTCCCTTTCTCCTCTTTTCCGCAAATAAGGCAAGGAGGCGGAGCCAAGATTCCAAAGCCCTTACAACATACACACTCGCTGCCGTCCACGTGAGGCTCACCTGTTGAGGAAGGTGTTGCCGAAAGGGTTGAGCTTGCGGAAGGGCTTGTTGGGGTCCACGATGAGGGCGTTGCCCGGAATGACGCTCTCCACGTCGCCGTGCATGATGGCGGTGAAGCAGTCGGTGGTGGGTTCAGGCCCTACGCGGCTGCCGGGAATCTCCTGCTCCAGCAGGTACCTGTCAATCACATCTGGGTTATGTAAATAAATGTGGTAATATAATTAAAAACGATTAATCGGCCAGCTGATTTAATCGGCAGAAATGAGCTCTTTTGAGCAAAAATGAGCAATTTTTCTTTTTTAAAATGAGCAAAAATTTGCAAAAAATGCTGTTTTTTGCAGATATTTTTCAACACACAAAAAAATCGAACTACTGCAAAACTATAAGATATTCTACCTATAATTCATATCGTTATTTTTTTAAAAAAAAGCAAAAATCACAGCTAAAAAGAACTGTGGGTAAAAATCATGGGTTGGCTTCTGATAAAAAAATACGCAAAATTAAATAAATATTGAAAAAGTTTACGAATAGGTGAGTCTGCGGGTGCAGAACTAATTTAATTGGCATATCATGAAAAATGATTTAATTGTCACTGTGTATCATTGGAATCGATGATTAATGAAGAGACAAAGGAACCTAATTTGTAGTCCAGTAAACACATTTTTGGCCCAGTGAAGTGAAAGTGGCTTACTTGATGAAGGTGGTCTTGCCAGTGGAGTACTGACCCACCACCAGCACCATGGGCTTGTTGTCAAAATCGGCATCCTCCAGGCTGAGTGAGTGGAAGTCGTGGAAGCCGTAGTACTGCTCCAGCGGCAGCAGCTTCTTCCGGTACAGCGACTTGAGACCCTCGGTCACCGTGCGGATCACCTCCGGTGCCTTCTTCACATTCTTACGCCCCCAGCGCGACATCTCGACGGGATCTAGAGCAGGAAAAAGGACACTTTGGAATAATCACTTTTTAGCTTCGATCATTTTCAAAAGAAGAATAAATGAAAACGAGTAAAAGGAAAAAAACATATCTACTTGAAGATAACATTTGAAGACTGACGCGCCTGAGACAGGCAGCTGCTTATTAAGGAGTGCTGCACCTCGAGTGCAGATGTGGAATTTTTTTTTGAGCCCTCCAGGAGGTTGCCTAACATTGTCAGTGCATGCCTGGAAAAAGCTGGTGCTCCAAGCTGGAATCCTTTCAAACCCAGCCCATGACTCCCGTGCAAAAGTGAGTAAGACATTCCTTTTCGGCCCCTTCTGCTTTTTTTTTGCCTCACAGCGTCCACTCTGTTCATGTAAGGGAGGGAGGGGGGGGTGCAAGTTCCATTTGGGAATCCTCATTTTGACTGAAAAGGCGCTAAGCAGAGTGGCGGTGGTTGATTTTTCCATTTTTGGAGTCATTGGTCGGGTAGAGGGGGAGGAAAAAAAATGCAATCCAAACATGTCACAAGGTCCGTGCAAGAAAATAAAGTTGGTGTTGAAATGGCTAAAGCAATAACAGGAGACTTGTGGGAACGTTTTAAGGCTGGGCAATTCACTCGTGGCATTTCAAAGAAGCTTAATTCTGTAATACTTTTACATACCACTAGGGGGGGCACACCCTATTAATATCAAACATTTATAAGTGCAAAGTAACATTTTTTTTTTTTTTTAATGACAGTGAAGCAAGACTTCCAATTTACCCGAAACGTTTACACGGCAGGTAATCTTTTCGTCACTGTCGTATATGAAACACAACTAGTATGACATTTTTCGAAAAAAAACACCAACATTTGTAAAACTGACTTTTAAGCCCAATTGTGCGTTTCGTCATACTTTTAAAGCTTCATGCATTCATTTATATTAAAAAAAGAAAAGGGGGTAAGGATTTCAAAGTATGTGAAAGCACTTACATGTATGGGTGTACCCCTGGTAGAAGAAAACAGGCCGTAGGTGGAGGTAAAAGGTTGCTTGCTTCTCCTGCAAGGTTTGATGTCGTTCTCAGCTTTTCTTTTTTCTCTCTCTTCCTCGCTCCTACTTGGATGCTCCTCCTCCTCCTCCTCCTCCTCCCATTTTCTGCATGTAAGCGGGGATGCCTGGCAACGCTGTGGGCAGCACAAAACACTCTGACAGAGGGCGGAGAGTATGATTAAAGTATTTGGGCGGAGCGGAACATCCTTTTTATCTTTTGATGAACTGACACGAGGACTTCACATGACATCTTGCTACTTGTGATACAAAACTATCTAGTCTGACCATGAAATGTCTTACCGTCATTTCCTGAAACATTTAAAACCTCCACAAACAAGGAACATGATTAATAAAAGAAGCAAGGTTTAATTTACAGTTTTAGTAAATGTACATTTCTTTTTAAAAAGTATCCTTATACACAATAAATACAATACAAAATTAATCTGTAATACTATACTTCAAATTCTCTTGCGGTCTTTTTTGTACATTATTATTGTTCTGTTTTTCCCCTCTCCGCCTCCCCGCCGTTTCCGTACGTTTGTGCTGTGTTTCAGTTGGATTTGTCCAGCGGGCTTACACTTAAAAACACAAAAAAAGACACACAGGGAAGGATGGGACAGAGGTGAAAGTTGAGGGATGAGCCTGGCCTGCCCCCTGCTGACCGAAAGAAATCAGAACCTCATGAGTTTACAGGTCAAACAAGGTCAGAAACTAAGTAAAAAAAATAAATAAATAAGAATTGGTACTTGAATGTTTCTATAACCACGATTGTAGGCCTTGAACCTTTTTTTTGTTGTCTTAGTCATCATTCGGCTTGTGCTATGTGCTCGTCACGCAATCGAATGTGCGCTTTGGGTTGTTTAATCTTTCTGGCCTTTTTGCGCAACTTGCGCCTTATTGCAAGAGACACAGGGGGGGAGGCATGCGAGTGGATGTTTGTGGGGAATTTTCAAGGATCAATTATGGTGTGAATTTTGCCGTTTAGCTTGCTGCTACATACCTTGGAGCGACATACATTCATCATCCTCTTCAACATTGACCTTGCCGTTCCAAGGTATACATATTAACACTCTTCATAAAAGTTGCAGTTTGTTATTGTGCCGTGAGAGTTTTGCCTCGTAAAGTATGTGCCTTGGCTCAATGAAAGTTGGGAAACACTGACAAGAGGGGAATGTGGGGGGCGGGGGTTCAGGGGAGGGAGGGAGGGGCATGAGCATGTGACAACACAAGAAGAAGCCCAGACAGGACAAGACCACAAAAACGTGACTCGAGGATACTGCGGACAAACTTGGCAGAGTCTTCAAGACTCGCTTCCTATTTTCCGGGGCGCCACCCGGCCCCCTTCAGTCCATGCGGGCGGGGCCGGGGGGCGGGGGGGCCGTTATCTGCTCTGAGTCTGCGGCACCAGGCTGCCGTTGTGGCCGCGGCCGCCGACCTGAGGATGCTGGGCCAGGGAGGACGAGGCGGAGGAAGAGGACGGGGGCACCGAGGGTCTGTGCGGGGGCACCGAGCGTGAATGTGTCCGGCCGTTGCCCCCCTTGCGGTGGTGGTGCCCCCGTAGCGTGGGCTCCTGCTGTAGGTTGAGGATGCTGTCGATGGCGCATTGCAAATGTTCGTTGAGGGAGTCGTCGGGGGGGCTGCCGCTGGAGAAGCTGGCATTGTCCATGTCGGGCGAATCCGACTTACTGCGCTTGGCGGGGAGCGAAGGGAACTCCGGCGAAGGGGGCCCCGGCGCGTGCTGGTCCATCCTAAAAGTCCCCGCTTGTCTCTGTTTGGTTTTCCCACCGGTCCGCTTGTATTTGGGGAAGTCGGCGTCCTGCTCCGAGCGATCCTCCCCGATCCCTTTCACCCCCTTGACGGCGTGGTTGAACACGTCGGCCACGTGGTCCAAGCCCGAGTCAGGGTCCTGACCTCGTTTCTCCACCTTCACGCTGGCTATGACTGTCCTCTCGTGGGTGGGGGTGGGGTAGGGCGCCGAGTCGTCATCCCCGCCGCCGCCCGGGACGCCTGGCCGAACCCGAGGGCTGACGTTTTCCCGGTAAGTCTTTCGGAGGGGGAGGCGGCAGGTGGTTTGCGAGGGCGCGGGGGTGGCGGAGGTCGGGTTATGGTGCTCCAGGGTGCCGTTCATTTGCACGGAGGACGAGCTCTGGGATGGGTTGGACTGTGTGGTCGTCGTGGTGACCGACACGGGCGACTGGGTCCTGATGACCCCGGTGGGCGTGGGAGTGGACGGGGGTTGGGATTTGGGAGTGTTGGGCTGAGACGTGTGCACGGGGTCTAAGGCTGTGTTGTGGACCACCTTACCAAAGCCCGTTTGGTCCTGCTTGATCTTCAGCTTCAAGCCGATCCTTCTCCGAGCCTCGTAGGTTTTGATGGGCGGCTTGCTGGTCCTCTGCGGGAGCGCGTCGTCGTCATCGTCGTCCATTTTAGAGTTGGAGGAGGAGGAAAAGAACGACGACGATGACGCAGGGGTACGCGATGAGTAAGGGCTCTGGCTTGTCGGTTCAGACCCACTCGGAGGAGGGGCGCAGCTACTGGACCACGACACCGAGGCCCCTCCCCCACCCTGCTTTATGACCAATTTTGTCGGAGGGAAGGAGGCGGTAGGGGGGCCAGCGACAGGAGCGGGAGTCGGCGCTGGAGACACGCTCGGGGCGGGAGGGGGTTTTGGTGGGACGTGGGAAGCTACAGCCGGAATGGGAGGTGCGGGTTCCGGCAGCGGGGGCGGTGGTGGCTGGGCAGCGGCGGCCACGGTGACACCAGTGACATTGGAGGTGGGCTCGGCCGGAGGGGACTTGTGTTGGGACGCAGCTAAACTCTCCAACAGACGAGCATTAGCCACAAACTCCTCTGCAATCACACACAATCAACTTCAGTTAGCACAGAATTTCTAGTAAGCCTGCCGCATATTCTCAGGACAGAACTAAATGATGCTAAACTAAACAGCTCGTGAAAGAAAAAAAAAAAAAAAATCATGACAAAATATTGGTAGTTTTTTTTTAAGGGTTCACTTGGTGTTAAAAGTTTTGAAATCACCGAGCATTTTTTTCTGATGGGCAATGCCTACCTGGTCTCTCCTTGGCCAAAATCCGGTCCTGACTCAAGGCCAGCTTTTCCTCCTGGATGAACATGCGGTCGATCATCACCATCTCTGCCGAGGGGCCAAGTCTCTGCTGCAATTCAAACGTCAGTTCAGTTTCCGGGCGGGGGGGTTTTCGGGACTCAACGGCTTGACGCACCTTTGACTCGGAAAAGAGCAGGTATCGATATTTATCAAGCATGGCTTGCGTTCTCTTCAGCAGCTGGGAGGAGACGCTCTCAAATTCATCATCCACTGTGGACAACAAATTGATCACATCCGTTTTGTGATTCAGCTTTTCTGATTGATTGAGTCTGAAAATCTTTGATTACCTTTCTGATAATCTTGAGAGGAAATGGCAGTTCCCTGGTAGAGATGGTAAGGCAGCAGTCGGTTTAGCGTGTCCCCGAAGGAGACGAAGGGAGCGCTGTAATTTGGGTGAAGCACCAAGCCTTGATGTTTCCTCAGCTGCTCCAGCAACCTGAAAAAAAAAAAGTCAACATGTTGAGCGCAAGGAGAATTGAGAGGAAAAATGTTATCGGCGCGAGTGTCACCAACCAACCTGGCTTCTTTGCTTGGCTCTGCTGTGAAAGGCATCTTTGCTGTTGTCTGCAATGTGACATAAAAAAAAAAAAAAATTTAATCGAATTAATTTTACCGCAGCTGTAATGCTGACAAAATTCAGATTTGTCTGCAACGTGTGCTAGTATCAAATAATTCTACAAGATTCTACAAGAGTCTATCAAAATACAGATTTTGAAGCTTACTTGAGGTTGTAGAAGAACTGGAGGTTGTGGAGCAGGCATTTGGGTGACATTAGTACCTAACACGTGGATCTGCATGCCACCTTTACCAAGAGTCATTCCTCCACCCGAGCTGATCACTCCAGGCTTTGGCTGAATCTGTGGAATAAAAAAATTAAAGGAAAATAAATTCTGTGATATAGCAGGGAAATTTGTAAAATAAAAAAAATGTATATGTGAGATTTTGTGTGGGTATATAAATATAGAAAAAACAAACAGCTGACCTGTGCAGGCTGTGTAAGGCTCACAGGAGCGATACTCTGATTCACCTTGGCTCCAGCTGGTCCCGGGACTCCAGAGACTACCTGTAAGTCACTTGAGGCTGCAAACAAGACAAGCGAGACTTTCATTAAGGCGAAACGCTACGGTCTGGCATGGCGAGGGCGTGACGGAGGCTTACCTGTAGCGGGACTTGTAATGAGCACAGAGGTGGGCTGCAGCGCCGAGGACAGCTGAGCGGGTGTGGCTGCACTGGCCGACGAGGCGATCGCCGCTTTATCCACAGGCACGTCTTGCTGCAAGCTGAACTGGCTGCTGGCTGGAGGAAGAGCCTGAGCCTGGGCCTGAGCTTGCACTTGAGCCTGAGCCGGCTGCTTGACCTGCAGCAGGATGCTTTGCTGGATCTGGAAGCACGCAAAGACAGCAGCAGAGTGTGAGCCGAATTTGTCTGGAAGGTAGGAACTTGGAAGGTCAGCACATACCTGGTGGAGCTTATCCAGCAGCTGCTTCTGCTGCAGCGAGGGTTGGCTGATGGCCGACAGCGTCTGGATTTGCGATCCCAACAGCGCCAGGTGCTGCTGCTGATCCGCCGTCAAGCTGTGGACGGGGACTTGGGCTTTTAACACGGCCGGTGGCGCCGCGCCGGCGGGAGGGGCGGCGAAAGAGTGCGCCAGCTGGGGCTTGGGCGACTGCGACATGGGGGGCTGCTCCTGTTGGTGGTAAGGTGCTGGCTGGGAGGCGGGCCGCGGCTGAGGGAGGAGCTGGACTTGGATCTGGGTCGGTTGCGGCTGGGCCACCTGAGGCTGCGAAGGGGCCTCGGCGACTTGGTTGTGGACGATGAAGAGGGGCGGCGGGTGTGACGAGGGCGTGCAGGAGCGGGAGGGCGTTTGCGACGCCGGCTGGGGCTGCGAGGGAGGACGCGACTGCTGGTGGTGCGGCGACTGGATGTGTTGGCTGAGAGTCAGCGGCGACTGCGAGGGCTGCGGGCTGTCGGCCACAGGGGGTGCCGTGGCGTGACCGCTCAAGGCTGGCGAGGGGGACATACTCTGGATCTTTAAGGGCTGCTGATGTCCACTGGAGGGTACCTGCCGAGGTGACGTATGAAAAGTTAACGTGCAATTTGGAGCGAACAAAAATTAACAAATTACAAATTGTGTCAAAAGCTGAAGCTGAACTGAAATGCTGCAGAATGAATTGAACTGTTGAACGCAAAACACTGGATTTGCTTCAATCAGTCAAGAAATCTGGAAATGGCTAAACAATTTAAAAATTGTCTCTTGATTTGATTGTGAATGAGGTAATACACACACACAAACACACACAAGCTGCAAGCACGTTAGCTATTTGCGCACCACAGTACAGCGACATGGAAGCAAGCCTACAAACAGCACGGCAGCGAGTGGGGAGGGGGGGGGAATAACGTCTAAGGGCTGTGGCGGCAGCAGCAAGTGGACGGGGGGGCGCTTGACATAGAGGGCATGTCTACCTGCTTTAACACTGGGGGGCTGCGACCTACCAACGAATCACTTAATTGGCTGTCACGGACAGTGTGGGCCGGAGCTGTGACGCCGAGGCCGCTGACGATTACGGACGCAGGGACCCCCACCGAGGGGGTCGATTCGCCCTCTCTGTTCTCCGGCTAATAGTTTACCGTTCCCGGGGTGATGGAAGAGAGAGGGAATGACAGGGGGGGGGAAGTTGGATGAGAAGCAGAATGGTGAGCCAGAAAGGTCAGACCAGGGCTGTGTTTGGAATCTTTCACTTAATCATGACTCTCTAATCACAATCTAAGAATTGTTAGATAAGAAAATGAAAAATAAGTTTCAGAAAATACTCCACCGCGCTGTTATGGAATTACATCGTCGCTTTTGCATAATTAAAATGTACAGGATCAACATCAGCTGCTTTACCTTCCCCCTCCAAAATATTGACGTTAACCTTTTCTAGCAACCATCTGTTTTTTCAAGATGATGGAGGGCACTATATGAGAGATGGCGCACTTCATATCTGAAGAGCGCGGCAAAAATTGCAAAATGGCCATACAGACTCGGGAGTGATTCCCAACACAGCCCACTCGGTGACAATGTTAATGAATGTTTTTCAGGACGAGGTGAGTCGAGAGGAAAACACTGACCTGCTGAAGGAACATCTGCAGAGACTCCTGGCTCAGGATCATGCTGGAGCCTTGGTTGGTGAACAAAAGCCTCCCCGGGCTGTGCTGAGCCTGGTGCGAGACCAGCCCGACCGCGGTCACTGGCGAAGACAGGGACATGGACGGAGCGGAGGACGATACGGCGGTGATTGCGGAAGGAGCTTGCTGCATGGAGAGGATAGAGGCCTGCTGGGCGGCCTGGTCGGTGGCGCTCCCCAGAACTGTGATGCACTCTGCCGGCTGCCCTTGCGTGATGGTGGCCGCCATGGTGGCCGCTCCGCTTACGCTACTGCTGCTACTACAACTGCTGCTGCTGGGGACTCCACCTGGCTGGGTTTGCAGAGCCGGCTGAAGGCTGACGGCCGGGCTCAAGCCCTCGACCTGACCGAGCATGGTCAGGGAGTTCTGGATAGGCATGCCCTGGATGACCGTTGGACCGTGTCCCGAGACGGTGTGGGTCTGCGTCTGGGCCTGCGTCTGAGCCAACGAGACGGGCATCTGAAACAGGGTGGGCGTGCCCATCTGACCAGACTGAAGCTGAATGGGTCCGGATAGAATGTGGGCTGCCCCGGGATGTCCCTGGGAAGTCAAAACTTGACCCAAGTTGATGTTCTGGTTGGCTGTTAAAATCTGGTTGGCAATGAGCTGGCCACCAGGGCCCTGACTGGTTATGATGTGGCCCCCGGGGTGCTGGGTCAGGATCTGTCCGCCCGCTTGCAACTGTGGCAGGAGGAACTGATGATTCTGACCTTGCAGAACCGTCTGGGAGGGAATAACGATGCTGCCCGATTGGTTTAACAAGTGTACGCTGAGCGGTTTGCCGGCTGCTTGCGTCGCCTGTTGCTTGAACAAGGTTTGCTGGAACTGCGAGCCTTGCGTGGCGGCTTGGGTGCTGAGTACGACATTTGAGCCTGGTTTTCCAGTCAGAAACGTTACATTCTGAGCTGCCGAAACAGGAATTTGTTGCAGCCCGAGGGCCTTGGTGGTGTCGTTCTGCAGGTTTTGGGACGTCGGCTGCTGCTGTTGCTGCTGCAGCTGTTGTTGTTGCTGCGGCTTGAAAAGTTTTGTTTGGAGGGCTCCTCCTTGAGGAGGTTTAGGCTGAATGGGAGTCGGTGTGCGCTGGATAATCACGTTGTGCATGATTTGGCCTTGAGTTTGAGATTGGGGCGGCATTCCTGAACTTAGGGATGTACTTCCAAAGCCCAGAAGTCCAGCAGGTGCGGTCATGGTGCAGCTACTGGTACTGTTTGTACTGCTAACAACTGTGGGCGGTCCATTTAAAGATGGCGAGCCCAACGTGGTTTTGTTGCTTTGGATGAGAAGTCCACCTCCCGATGCCCCGAGCCCAGTCTGAGTCGTCGCCCCTGAAACCTCTGGCCCGGACTGGTGCAGCTGGTAGCTTCCCATCGCTTTGGCCAGAATGGGCTGCCCGGACTGATTGATAGTCATGACGGTGGGTTGACCCACAACCTGAATCTGTCCAATCCCCAAATGTCCAGACTGGCTCCCGTTCGGGAGCGTTTGAAGACTCGAAATAGACTGAAGCGTCACGTTCCCGAGGCCCACGGGCTGCATGAAGGGCTGAACGCTGATAGCCTTGTTCATAACCTGCGGTTGGAGCTGAAGACCTTGCTGAGCCAGCACAGAGCCCAGCATGTCAGCGGTGGCGTTCGGGGGAGTGGGCGTGGCACTTTGGGCCGAGCCAGGGAATATGGCCGTCGCCGCCGCCCCCCCGACGCTGATGCCTACGCCGACAGTCGCGCCCGCCGCTCCGGGGAGGCCGGCGTCGGGCAGCGTCTGAACCACCTGCGGAAGAGCGGAAATGCCAAACGATTCCAGGTCCAGCTCCGCATTGGCTTCTTGTAAACTCTGCTCGGTGATGTTAGCTTCGGCCAAGCTCTGCTGGAGGATGTCGCAGGGCTCGTGGTTGGTCCCGATGCCGTTGCTCCCGCCTTCCCCGTCGGGGGATCCGCCCAGGATGTCGTCATCCTCCAGGAAGTCCAAGTCAACGCTGACTCTGGGCAGACCCGTGGCCTCATTGGCCGAGAGCTGAACTGTAGGCTGGACCTCTGGAACGTGGCCCTTAAATCGAACAGTAAACAAGAGCAAAATGGAATTTAGGGGTGAGACTGGACACTGAGCCCAACATATTTGGCAGAGACATACATTAATATACATACTGTCAGACGTCAATACCCACAAACAAGAAAATCAAACCTTCTAGGTGTGTTAGTGGAGGGGGGAGGGGTTGGTGCATGCGCTGCTACACAGATAAGGTGGAAGGGGATTGGGGGAATTTTACTCACCCCGGTGGCGGAGAAGAACGAGCTGGCGGGATCACCCGAACCATCCAAAAGGTCGTCAGTGTCCAACTACAGACACGCGCACCCGGGATGGGACAGACAGAACCCCCACGGCGCCCCAAAACCAGCAGGCAAAAGCCACCAGGACAGGGAAACGGAACAGGAGAGGAGGAGGAGAGGAGGTGGTGGTGGTGGTGGGGAGGCGGTGGAGAGGAAGAGGACAGAACATAGAAAAGAGAACCAAGATTGTAAGGAACCAGCCAAAAGTTGAGGGAAAGACAGGCACATCCACAGGGTTTGGTAGACTTGGGAAGCGTTAGTTTCTCGTTTTTTTTTTTTTTAGGTGAGTAAAAAGAGAAAGGACAGGCTGAACCTACAAACAGTGCATTCAAAAAGCAAACGCAGCCAAAACAGTGGGAGGGAAAAAGAGTAAGCAAAAAAGGACGCGACGCTGGAAGGCGCACGAATCGATAGCCTGCTACTCGCAGATTTATAGTTTAACTCTTGAAACGATGGGTGGCCATACAAAGCCGGCAAACACGCTAACGTTTATATTTCTATCAATGGTAGTGAGACCCAATCATTGCGCTGGTTAGGTTCCAGATCTACTCACGAACTCCATAAAATACAGAGACCAGATAAAACCCCTCCAAATACATATAAACTCGTGAAAACAATTTTATAGAGATTGTAAACATATTAGAAGACAAAAAAAAAAAAAAAAAATCCAGCAATTGCCTCACGACTATCTACCAGCACCGTCATCATCCAATAAAAAGCCATCACCACTTGATCTACTTACATGGGTCTCAGATCCATGAAGAAAGTCATTGAGAGCTTCCGGGTCACTGCCGGTATAAACAAAAGTGACATTCACAACAATGCATGACGAAAGAAAAAAACACGAGACGCACAATCGTAATGTCGCATCTTATTTCAGACAACTTACCAAATCACATCGAGAAGGCACCTGCCGTCTTCATCATCCATGACAACTGTTTTGGATGACATGAAATGGCATCAAATAAACACACCAAGAAATTAGCTCAACATAACATGCAAGAACAAGACTGTGATAAGAGTTTTTCAAGACTGTGGTAATAAAAAAAAAAAAATCAAGAATGAAGTTATATTTTTTTAGCAAGGGAGTATTACAACTAAATTAAAGTTCAGAAACTGGGAAACTCAGATGAACGCAAAAGGTCACCAGATATATTGTTTTCAGATGATGACATTGGACATTTGGTAAAAAATAAAATCGTTTCGTGTGATTTAAAGACAAAACAGCTTCATCGTGTAATAATTTGACAAATTGAAAACGCGCGGGTTCCACATATCCTGAGCATCTTTGCTTGCGGTCTCTTGCAATCTTTCCCCCGGACGATCCCAGCATATGCACACAAATACACTATCCACACGGTACACACAGAACCCAAATGTACCAAGACCACATCACACACTTTCCTTCTCTGCAAAAGACAGCGGATACTTGCCATTTAGCGGCGCCACTGCGCAGGATATGAATGGGAGACGCTGCGGGCTAAATGCTAACGAGTCTACCAACAAGATCTACGTCTGCGTAATAACACTTATCCCGTCACGTTCCGATTACGATAACAACCCCAAAACCAGCACAAGGTGTTCATGTGACGGAAAAGACGGCCAGCCTGCAGCTGTAACACCCGCAATTTCTCATATCGCCCGGGCTCCGTTTGGCTAGCCTTAGCTTGTTAGCCTGCTAGCCACAGCTAGGCTACCAACAATATTCGGACGTGTATCGCTAGCTCGACAGCCTTTGACATTCAAAACAAACCGCCAGTAGAGGCGGTTTAAACGCCCGGGCTTGCACGTCCACACTCGGCCCGAGACGCTGCTCGTAGCTGGGACGTGGAAGATGGCAAACCCGCCGAGAGACAACATATGTCTCCTGGCGAGCAAAAAAATATGAGTTAATGTTGGAATAATCTTGGATGGAGGGGGGTATGCTTGGGAATTCGCAGGGAAAAAGGAGCCCCCCGTTTTTGGCGGGCCGTGCAGCAGTATGGCGAGTCGACGCCACCCGCCGTGCACTAAACTGTAGCACACGCAGTGCGTGAATAAATGCAGCTTTGTTGCAGTTATTGCGATTAATAGAGAAATTGCTACATTGTAACAAACTCACCCGAGACGATAGAGGTGCAGGCAGCGCGGGGTCTCCAGGACAGCCTCGCACGGGCTGCTGCACAGGACCCAACTACAGGCAAGGAACTTAGGCCACTGCCGCTTTGCCTGATGGAAAATCGACACCCGCTTTATGGGTGATTTCACAACAGCGAATTCATTTTTGCCTCTCTGTAGAGTTCTGCTGAAATTTGTATTCTTTGTTATTTATGAAAAGTGTTTATTTTTTAAAGGAAATTCTTCAAACAATAAACAAACAAAATGATTATATGTCAAGACGGCAGCACAGTGGACGAGTGCAGTGTTTCCCAACCTTTCTGTTGCCAAGGCAGGCACATTATTTTACATGACCAAAAAACAACACTGAGCCCAAATGACAGAAAAACTACTTCCTCTGGGAATATCAATCACTGAAATTTATTTATTTTTTTACCTTTTTTAGGAGCAAGTAATAGAAATAGAATCAAGACATTCCCATTGTACACAACTTAAGTTCCACTTAATTCTCAAGTTCGGTGAAATTCTTGAGAACTGGAGATATGGGAGATGAAGAACTAGAGATAATGTGTAAAGGCAACAGTGATCGGGGCACTGGGGGCAGATACCCCCAACTGGGTTGGGTGGTTCCAGCAGAGACCATGAACAACATCCGACAGGGTAATACTGGGAACAGCGAAGCTCCTGCGCAGAACCCTCAAGCTCCCTGACCCGAGCTTGAAGGAGATACCGCCTGAGTGGGCGAAGAAAAGTAAACATTGATGTAAATCCAACCATTGACGTATACGTAAATTGTCTTTTTGACAGCTCAGTTTTACGGACAGTCAGCGAACGCACCGAGGGAGTGCGTTTCTCGTGTTTCTGGTCTACCCATGTCACGTGACTGGTGACGAGTGACAAATCAACGGCTGCGGTTTATGCTACAAGTTTGTTGACTTTTTACCCTTTTGTCATCTCCTCTCTTTAAACCGCGAGACTCGCTACCGACATGGACAACAGCGGTAAAGAGAAAGAAGCTGCGGCTTTGGTTGCCGAGGCCGAAAAGAAGTTGAAGTCCTCGCAGTCGTTTTTTGGGGCGCTTTTCGGGTGAGTCGCACCACTGTAGCCGCGTTAGCTAAAGGGCCAACTAAGCGGAAAAGGCAGCTGACGAGACTTGACCAGTGTATCAAATTAACACCCTCTCTATTCATTTCACTGTATATATATATTATGTGTGCATTGGTCGTTGATGGCCATTTTAGGAGATGTACGCCTTATGTAGTCACTGGTTAAGACTCAAAAGTGCGTATACGCTGAATTGAGCATTCTAATGACAAATATGCACAAAATGGTGAATTGCTTGTTCCGAGGATGCTTATGGTTACAAAAAGCTCATCACAAGAATAGCGAATGATCAACATGAATTATTTCGGTATTAAACCGAATAACATTAATCAGATTGCGCCATCTAGTGGAGAAGGTCGTCAGGATGTATGAGGCCACAACACCGGTCAACATTTGTTTACAGTCGTGTTAACCAATCAGATTGAATTGTTCTATTGCATGAACATGAACAGGCGTGTTCAAGGGTCGATTGCGGTTCGGAAGATGAATGAATGAAAGAAGGAACGGACCTTCAGCCATCCAGGGGAAAACAGCTATTACAAAATCCGCATTTAGAACATAAATAAAGTATAGATGAACCGATACTATTTTTATTCAGCCCGAGTACAAGTAACGTTTATATTTGTATCAATGGTAGTGTCAAGCCATAAGTACTTGACAATACAGAGTACTAATATTTGATAATGCCATGATGTTTTACAATTGCGATGAAGCATTTTATTTATGCAAATGACAATTGACAATGACAATTCTGAACACTAGGGGGCACCGTGCCCAAGTACAACCTGGGTTTCCATACATTTTCCATGTTTACCAACAAATAATAAAGTGCGTAGAAAGAAATGCAAAACGTCTTGGCAATGCTACAGAAATGTGCGAAATATCTAATATGAAATTACGAGCCAGCCGTTGAAGAAGATAACGACAAACATTACTAAGTTTGTGTCATGCGCAGGGGGTCCTCCAAGCAGGAAGAGGCCTGTGACCTGTACGTGAGGGCCGCCAACATGTTCAAGATGGCCAAGAACTGGTGTGGTATGTAGATTTACCTGATTATCAACTCGTCCGCTGCTCCTCTATTTCTGATTAAACATGGGATGTCCTTTTTTTATTTCGCAGCGGCAGGAAACGCCTTCTCCCAAGCGGCTCGCCTCCACCTGCAGATGCAGAGCAAACACGACGCAGCTACCAACTTCATAGACGCCGGGAATGCCTTCAAAAAAGCTGACCCGCAAGGTAAAACGGGATTACTGTATTGGATCTCATTACATCGTGGTTGTTGAATGTTCTTGATTTTTTTCTTTCCTTGTCTCAACAGAGGCCATAAATTGTCTAAACCGAGCAATCGAGATATATACAGACATGGTGAGTTTGGATTTCTTTTTTGATGTTCCGCTTGTATGTGATTGATTTATATATTTGGGTCATTTCAGGGCCGCTTCACTATTGCAGCCAAACATCACATTAGTATCGCCGAGATCTACGAGACAGAGATGGTGGACATCGATAAGGTGCCACAAGTCAAAGGATGGAATTAAAATGGAACATTTTTGTACATGTTTGGGGTAAATCAAACGTGGTGTGTTTTTTCGCCGCAGGCCATCGCCCACTACGAACAAGCTGCAGATTATTACAAAGGCGAAGAGTCCACCAGGTGAAAAAATTCCCTTGTAAAACCAGTCTGTCATCATGAGGTTCCTTTTTTTGCTGAGCAGCTCTTTGCTTCTTCTCACAGTTCGGCTAACAAGTGCCTCCTGAAGGTCGCCACCTATGCCGCCCAGCTGGAGCAGTACCCCAAAGCCATTGAAATCTATGAGCAGGTCAGATTGAAACTCTTATATACTTACTTGCGGGGGAGTTTGAGTCCCTGAAGCGTTGCGATTGTCGTTTGAAGGTGGCCACTCACGCCATGGACAGCACGCTGCTCAAATACAGCGCCAAGGATCACTTCTTCAAGGCGGCACTTTGTCACTTCTGCGTGGACATGCTGAACGCTAAAGTGAGTAGCAGCGGCCCCGATGCGTATAACCTCCCGTCACGCTAACAATAATCATCGTTTAGCTGGCGGTGCAGAAGTATGAAGAAATGTTCCCGGCCTTTTCCGACTCTCGAGAGTGCAAGCTGGTAAAGGTAAGTTTTGTCTACGGCGCTTGGTCGCCCGCTTGTCATTGCAACGACAGTTAAGAACATCCGTGAACTGTTTATATTTGTGACACCGTTTTTTTGTTGACCAGAAACTCTTAGACGCCTATGACGAACAGAACGTGGACGCCTACACCGACTCAGTGAGTGGACACGTTTGTGGTCAGCCAGGGTTATGAAAGTTATTTCATTCTATAAGAAGTTTTTATTGTGCTTTATCTTTCAGCTAAGGTTTATAAATGTTATAGTTTCAGATTTTTCCCCCTAAAGAAATTATTTTGTTTTGTTAACTGTTTTCCAATTTTAGTTGTTTTATTTTTTGTTACCTATATAATAAGCTTTGTCTCAACTAAAGTGTGTTTTATCCATAGATTGATTTATTTTTCCCAAATTTGAACAGGTTAAGGAATTTGACACCATCTCACGGCTTGACCAGTGGCTCACCACCATGCTTCTGCGCATCAAGAAGACAATACAGGAGGATGAGAGTGACCTACGCTGATTCCTCCCCCCCCTCGCGTTTTTGCCTTGACTTTCTCTCTCGCCATCTTCTTTACCTTTAAGCCCTTGTATGCTCGTTTTGTAACATCTCCAGGATCTGATCTCTCAATATGAACACTATCCTTCCAAGTACATTAAATGGTTATTAGTTTGTCATATTGAGTAGAGACTGATCCCTACCCCAAATAGTGAAAAAACCCAAGTGAAGCCCACAACATCTTGTCTGCACTTCAAAAACCTCTCTGCCATAAGTTGATCCCTCGTCTGATATTCAGTGCTGGTCTCTTAGATACATTATTTCACACCACACATCCCAAAACTCTTGTAACATCATTTCAAACTTAACTTACGTTCCCAATAAATGTCTCACAAGTGATTTGATTTAGAAAAAAAAAAAGTGCCCTATGTGACAAAGACTTGGTAACAACCCAGGCTAAACTTAGCTCCTGACCTCGATGACATCCAATTCCCCTGCCTTTCCCTCTCCCCCACAGGAAACTATTTAATGTCAAGTAAAACAGGCAATGTTTTAAGTCACACTTTAACGTTCGCCACTATCATGGGAGTGCAACATTTAAGTTAACCACTGTACAAAACTCCAAAGTACAACTACACTATCATAGACGCAATACAAAGAGGGGACAGTAAAGTTTTTGCAAAGCAATACTGACACCTAGTGGCCTTTATCAGGCACTGACTGATGAGTGAACGAGCATTGTGTTGTCCTGTTTCTCAAATTGCATTTTAAAATAAAATGTCAAATAGCAGTTAACAGATTTTGCTAATATATATACATCCTACTGATAATACAATAAAATTAAAGATTCTAAATGACGGCCTCCTTGGTTTATTCACTGTTGTCACAATCATGAAAGAATGTGGACGCGAAGAATATTTGGCTTGCGTTCCCGTTAAAAAGTGGTACTCTGACTTTACAAGTGACGTTTTTTCAAGTGTTTTTATTAATCAAGCTTTGATAAAGTATCTCCAGTACAAAAAATAAATCTTTGGCCCTGATGTTGGTTGCCATGGAGATATCGCACAAGTGTGGTGCCGAGTACAAACCGAGCGTGCTTTTAGAAGTGGATGTAGGAAATCTGCACGTCACCCGCCACCTCCAGTTTGTCGATTTCGGTGACTGCGCGCGTGCGGTGAGTGAAATCGAACAGCGGATGCCCGTTGAGGAACACCTTGAAGCGGTCGGTGCCGCAACGGATGGACATCTTGACAAAAACGGAAAACCAGTTTTTGTTCTGTTAAGTGTAATTCCACTATCGACCACACCATGATCATTTTTGTTTAACAAGCTATGACTCAGAAACACCCCAGTTGTATTTTGCCAAATACTCACGTCAAAGTACTGGCGCTCCACGAAGGGGTTGGCCCCAAGCTGGCGTTCCTCTTGGCCCCAGCAGCCACCCTCCATGCTGTTGCGCACCACCACGCCGTCCTCCACGCGCGGGTTCATATGGAAGGGGACGTCACCAGATCTACTCACCATGAAGTTAATGCTGAACCTAAAACATACAACTTAATGTGAGCATTGATGCTCAGCTTTGCCAAATTGTTATGATTGATACAAAAATCTGCAACCTCAATTGTCTTCCGCCCTCTAGTGGAAGAGAATTTAATTGTCCTGCCTGTCATGATACGTCATTAGCACAGCTAGTACCTCTTTGAATGGTGGGGAACCATGCCTCGGATGACGACAGTCCTCTTTGGGAACATTCCTCCTGGAATCATGCCCGAGAACGGGATCGGCTGCACAGCACAGACAACATCACATGATGGACTGCAAGAAAACTGGCCAGACTAACATTTATTAGGGTATTTAATTTTTTATTTATTTTTGGGGTTATGGTTTTTTGGGGGCCTTTCACTTTTTTGTTTACAATAAATACTCACAGGGTTGTAAATCGGCTGGCCGCTCATGCTCTGCAGTAAAATTAGCATGAGAGATAAGGTTAAACATAATAATAATAATAATAATAATAATAATAATAATAATAATAATAAGACATATCCTCACCGGTAGATTTGATCCTGGGTATCCACCCTGATAGGGCAAAAAAGGACAGAATTGACTGAGGAGTTGTACCTAATGAAGTAGCCTACCCACACGTCTAGCAATCAAATTATTGAAAAATAGTCAAACAGATGAATACCCCGATGATGCCTTCTATGCCCCCGGGATAGCCACCCTGCCAGAAAGAAAACAAAGCATCACAATAAATCTATTTTGGCATCAAACTAATTCACTGCAATAGGATTTAGGGCCCGACTGAAATGCCAAGATCAATCTTAACCCTTCACAATCTGGAAAAAAAAGTGTTTCATGACTGCATCGTTGAATAATTACATGAAGAATAAATGAAAATGTCTCACAGGGCCTGCAGCCCCGCATCCTGGCATGCCTCCTATGCCGCCTCCCTGCTGCTGCATGTGGGGACATTTTCAATTTGAAAGATATTTCATGCCATGGCAGTAAAAAAGAAAAAGAATGAGGGGAAAAAAAAAAAGGTAATGTTAATGGACTTACCCCCATTCCCGAGCCACCAGCCTAAAAAAAGAGTTACAAAAAAAAGTTTTACTGCAATTAGTGATGGCGAGTATCAATGTAAACAAACAGAAATTCATCTCACCCCAATGACGTTAATGGTCTGAATGCAAACATCTCCTGCAATCTCCATGCCGCGCACTCTGGCCAAAGGGAGGCGATGCTTGAAGGTGTAGAAGTCCTTCCCATTAATTTTGAACTGCCAAGACATTTACTGTCAGGTCATAGGTCACGGCCGGGCCAGCCCAAAACACTCAGACCTGGTAGCCCTCCAGGGAGCACACAATGACCATCTCAAAGGCCTTGCCCTTGCTGAAGGGCATGTCGCGGATCTTCTCCTCCGTCTCCCACGCGGCGTTCTGCCGGCTGTTGAAGACCACCTTGTCCCAGCCGTCGAAGCGCGGGTTGAAGTGCAGGGCCACGTCGCTGGAATCGGACTGTCCGCATAGCAGATTCACAGAGAACCTGATGGAGACGGGTGCGCGTCAGTTATGGAGCTCGGGGGGGGGCAGTTTGGGTTGGGCCACCCGGAAAACATGTTTGCTCTGCCTGCTAATGACCACGCACACGTTGAGAAGGGAGGAGCATGCCGTAAAAGCTCCTTTCATTTCCTTCAATGGGGAAAAAAAAAACGACCCACCCAGTCACGGTGTGACAAGCCAGTGGGCTGAACTCACCTGGTAATTTTGTCCGGAACCGAGCCCTGGATGTAGATGGAAGCTCCCTCCCGCAGACCTCCGTAGATAGGCCCCAGATACGGAATGCTCTGTACAACACATTGGAGAAAGAATACAAAAAGTCTACACACCTTACGTTTTTGAACAACTGAGGTTGCAGAAGTCTGCACACCCTGTTATGACAAAAGTGTGTGTTTAAAGAAAAGTCAAATTGAGGATACTCACAGGGGAGTAGACAGGCTGGTAACCAGGAGGAGCCAAAAAAGACATGGTGGAGGTCGTTGAGACGTACGAGCAGGCGGGCGAAAAGGTCGTTGCCGGTTGTTTTATACCGACCGGGCAGCAGGGAGGGGCGACCAAGGAGGACGTGCGCTGTTTACTTTGGAACAGGGCTGGGCTAAATATTGCACTGCAAGGCCGCACCTGATTTTGAATGAATTAATTTACTCTTCATTAAGTATTATAATTAATTTTCCAATGATGTATTAAAAACTGTAAACAGTTAAATATGTTTTTTTTGTGATAAATACAAATTTTCAAAATTTTTATTTTAATCATGCCTCAAATAAATTAATTCACTATGACTTCAGTTTTATTTAATTTTGCAAATCATTTTTAAAAAAGTCTTGTAATATTGGTTAGATTAAATCTTCCACTTTTTGTTGTTGCCATTTTAGTTTAAAACAATTAGCATTCTTATTAATGCACCTCTTGGAGATTTTGAGTTTATCACAAATCTGCAATCAACTCTGGCTTGATTACAACTAATAATTTTACATTGTTAATGTGAATACTCTATGGGCTGAAGTAAAGAACCGAGACGTGAGATACGAATTAATCATTGACCCGGCAGAAGATAAATATTCCATGTGAACTATAAGGTGCTGTAAAAAAAGAAAAAAACATAATGGTTCGTTCGAGTGCAGGAATGTGGCCCACCCAAGACAAACACAAAAACTCTTATCTTGCTGGTGTGTTCCATCTAATTTCGATGCAAGCCGAAAGTACGATTTTGTATACGAACGAGGACACTTGCTGGCATAGTTGCTGAGTGAACCCATTTATTGTGAGCGCAAAACAGAGTTCAGTCAACGTGTCGGCTTGGAAGGCCGCCAAAAATGCTGTGTGGCAGCGTCTTCACACCTGAGAGTCAACACGCACTCCAAAATCGTCTTCCTCCACGCGTCACACACACACACACGCACATCACAGACAACATCTGACATGTTGGAATCCTCCAAAGAAAAAAATAAATTTATCGTATGTAAAATAAGCCTCCTATTCAAAATGGCCGCTTTTAAATACGTACATTCATTCGCTCCTGCTCGCCGTTAGCTGGAAGGTTCGAAAACAGTCGTTGGCAGAGAAACAATAAATAAATTGGTAAGACTTCAAAGTTTCTGTACATACAGAATGGCGTCGCACGCTGATAATTCTCTGCTCATTCCTCCGTGAGTCTTCTTCTCAAAAAGGCGGTCTGCAAAATTGCAGTCAAATTATGCTCTATTATTTAAAAAAAAAAAAAAAATGCAGACCTCCATCAAAACATATTAAACATACTTTTGCCGACCTTACGTATTTGGCACTCGGATGCCACCAGATGGCGCCAAAACGGTTCGTAAGCGTTCCCGCGATAAACAAAGCATCTTCCCTCTCAGCGAAACAAAACGAAGAAAGCAGCTACTTTGCTCTAGGCACTAAAAGTCCGTTCAATGAACATGATGCGTTCAGGCACAGTTCGGCGTGGAGACGAGCCGTGACGCCGACGTTTATACAAGCAAGGCAATTTAGAAAAAAATCCCGTCACGTGATTATCGTTTGATCGAATTGGATGCCGCAGCCAAAGTGTGCATAGCATAGTTGACTTGTCGATTCAGATCAATCGGCCAATCATCTTTGTCACCCGTGTTACCCCAGCTGATCCTCATACTGCTTTCGGAAACAGTCCCCGGCGGGGAAAAAGTCCCAGCAGCGCTCCTGGTACATCTTCCACACGTACGACTCCTAAGAAAATAAAAAGACAGGTCCAAATTCAGTTGCTGGTCTGAAAATTCTGAATTTAAGTGAGAGCGAGTAGAAAGACTTGACATGACCTGGCCGGTGTGCTCCGTTTCATCTTTGTTGATGAGATACATCAGGAAAAACCTACAAGACAACAAAGACTGATAAATATAAAATAAAATAAAATAAAATAAAATAAAATAAAATAAAATAAAATAAAATAAAATAAAATAAAATAAAATAAAATAGAGAGGCTTACATGTAGTTGGCCAAGTTGTGTTCCTCTAAAGTGTGCGTCTCAAAGCCGTGCGGCGTCGTGTCAAAATAGTCGCTGCCGATCCCGCAGATGAAACATTTTGTCTGCGGGAGGGACGAGAGACGAGACCGTCAAAGGGAAAGAACGCGGACGAAGGGAAGCAACGGGGGAAACTCACCTCCATGTCCTCCCTGACCTGCTCCTGCTGGTCTCTCAGCTCGCCGAAGGCATCAATGATCAAACCTGAAAGCCCACAATTGCTCAAAACAACAACACGACAATCTGCCAGTCCCAAATCAACACTAAGATATTTTCTTGTCGAACAAAAGGCACAGAAATTAAATGTATTCAATGAATGGGCTTGCTAAGTGCAGTGTGAAAAGTTCCACAAGTTTGTACCCTGAATGATGGCCAGCAGGATGACGATGACAAAGAAGAAGAAGGTGATATCGAAAACCACTCGGTAGAGCTCGTATTCGTCTCCGGCCGGGTCCTCGATCTCGTCTCCGATGCCGCCGCCGGCCCGGACGCCGACGTACATGTGGAACAAGTAACACTGCAAGGGAGGGGGAGGAGCCTTAATCCACATCCACACTAAAAGTCGGGCGATGATGATCAAACGACATTTTGGCACGACGCACTGTCATCATGTCGTCGCACTTCATGTCGGGCTCGTCCTCGTCCTCGCTCTTGTTGTAGAACTTGCGGAAGAAGTTGAAAGCCACCACGGTGTAGAGGTACACCACCACGGCCAGCAGACCCACCGTCATCATCAGCTGGGGACGACATAACCCCAAGAAGTCTTCCACAGGCTCCAGGTTTTGTTGTTTGATGTCGCTCTCACCTGCTTTCCGTTGTGGGTGACCGAGGACAAGATGGTGCGCAGGGTTTTGACTCCCATGGCGATGTCCAGTAGGTGAGCAGCGAAGAAGAAGTTGTTATAGTGGCCCAGCATGGACATGAGCATGTACCAGACCAGGTACAGGAAGGTCTACAAGGAGACCAAAGAGTCAGGCACTAATATAAATTCCAAAACAGACGCTTTAGTTTCCTGAGCTCACATTGTCCGTAAACACAACACCAAATTTCCAGATCTGGTACTTGATGTCTATGGATGTTATCCTGCAGAGAAAGAATGTCACATATGCAGGTGAGAAGAAGTTCAAATTTAAGTCAAGTGGGCCGCAAACATACCAGCTGAAGATTGAGTTGTCGGGCTCCGGCTTCTTGTCGTGCGTCATGGCACTGACGTCCAGGGAGGCCAAGTCCATGCCCAGCAACTCGGCGATCCTCTCCCTTCCGTAGATGTCGCCGTATTTATCCAACACCTAACAAAAAAAAAAATGAACCAATGAAAATGCTTTTTGATGACAGTTCCTCCAATGAAAACAGTCGGAAGAACTCACCTTCCTTTTCACAAACTTGTCCCAGTAGTTGTTGGGGAAAGATCTGAAGTCACAGAAAATGTTCAATTATAATTTCACATTTTCTACATAAAGTAATGTCGGATTTTGATTTTTGCTAGAGTAAAATTCCGAACCCATCTTGTTGGGTGAAACAATCGCTTACGGAGTGTTGAGCACCAGTCGGTCCCACTGTCCCTTGATATCATCATCTTCCGGCTGCTCCGTTACGTAAACGCCGTCGAACTCCAGTTTCCGGGCCAGCTCTTTTTCTCGCTTGAAGATAACCAGAGGAACCTGCAGGGTGAGACGAGGTTATTTCAGATGGAGGATAAACAATATATGCACGTGAGTAGTGCCCGACCGATTAATCTGTCAATTTAATCAGATGATATTAGATTGTTTAATATTGGCAGATTTTTTTTTTTTAACAAATTAAAATATAAGACAACGATATTGACGTTCAAACATCCCCCAGAAATAATATTCCATTTTGTAAGAGTAAATTAAATGGACTATCCAATTAATCGGTGTGGCCTCAGAGAGGACAGAGCTCACCTTGAGGCAATTGTAGCCGATGATACAGAGGAAGGAGATGATGGTGTGGACGATGCTGAGGAAGGCCAACGCCGGCTCCATGTACCCGGTGCTCTCCTCCAGGAAGTAGTACAGGGGGCCCTCGTCTTCGTCGTCCTCGCCGCCGTCTTCGAAACCGGATCCTTCCTCATCAGCGCCGGAGCCTTCGAACAGTCCCGAGCCGCCCTCGAAAAGACCCGATCCTTCAAATTCCTCCTCGCCTGGCGGGCTGTCCGACACCTGAGGAGGTCATTGGACTCGTGATATTTTGTTGGATGATTTTTTTTCTAAGTCTGTCATCCAAAAGCAAACCTTGTAGAAGAGCAGGATGAAGTTGAGGGCAAAAGCGATGAAGAGGGCCAGGAAGCGCAGGTTGTAGAAGTTTCTAGAGAGGTAGTTCTGCAAGGAGATATCAGGAGACATGAGGGGAGGAGCATTCGAGAACCCATTTGAGAAGTGTAAATTGCTCACCATGAATTTATTCCTCTGGACCTCCAGTTCATTCCACAACTCAAAACCTTCCTCTGCCGCTTTCTTCTCCTTCACCTTTGTCTTCACCGTCGGCTTCTCGGGTTCTTCCTCCTTGACCTCGGGCTCGGGCTCAACCTTCTCGGGCTTCTTTTCGTCGGCTTCGGTGCTGCGGAGGAGACAAATGAGACTCGCTAGCCACTAGTAGCATTTAGCTTGAATCCAAATCTACAGCATAAAATGGCCGACACAATCGGTCCACAACTCACTCTGCTTTCTCTGTCTCCGGAGGGGCCTCTTCTTCAGGTTCGACAATTTCTCCTTTTGCCTCTTCTTGACCTTCACCCTCTTCGGGCAACTGTGGCAACCGACGCATATAAGATATGTACTAGGTCATACGAATAAAGTTGTTCTATTGACGTACCGGTTTCCTCTTGAGCAGCGGCGTGCCCTCAGGAGTGGGCGGTTCTTCCGGCGTGGTCTCCCCAAAGTCTCCGAGTCCGCCGGGGGCGTTGAAACCAGGCAGGCGTCCTCCTTCCCGTTCCTCGCCGTCCTCCTCTTCCTCCTCGCCCCCTCCCGCATCCAAGTCAGCTGCTCCTTCTGCATCTTGAATCTCTCTTGCTCCCGGTTCGGGCGGCAGATCGCCGTGAACTTCGTCTTGCGTTGGGTCCGGCATGCTGGCCAGGATCTCGGTCACCGTCATCTTCTTGGCGCCTTCCACCAGGCCTCCGCCGAAGAGCGCTTTCCAAATGAGCATGAAGAAGCCCTTGCAGATGCTGTAGATGAACATCAGGACGCCCATGAGGACGGTGTAGATGAAGGTGGCCAGGCCGATCACCATCTCCTTCACTGTCATCTTGCGTAGCTTGCGGTAACGCCGCCGCAGGTTACGGAAGGTGAACATGTTGAAGAAATTGACCACGCTGGTCAGGAAGTCGGCAAAGGCCGAGGCGGATTCCGGAGGCGGAGTTTCGCCGTTGCCTTCCTCGCCTTCGCCGCCGTCGCCCTCTTTGGCCGCCTCTTCTTCCTCTTCCTCGTCATCTTCCTCTTCGGCGCCGTCTCCCTCGGGCTCGGAGATGGAGGCGGCGATGTTCATTTCAAAGATGGTGTCCTCGCAGAAGTTGACAAAGAGCTCCATCTTTTCGCTCTCGCCACCCTCGTTGACCACGTCGAAGATGAACTGGCGCTTGGACTCGCGCACCTGCGGCATCTCCCACTGGTTGCGGTTGGCCTCACTGATCTCGAAGTAGATTCGCTCGATCTTGCGGCTGGCGCCCATGATCTCGATGCGGCCCAGGAAGGGGCGGAAGTAGTTGAGCACGCTCTCCGCCTGCTCCAGGAAGTTCTGCAGCCGCGTGTCGTGCGGCACGTGCTCCGACAGGTTGGTGAGGAGGACGGCGATGTTGAAACCGATGTCCTTGGCCGGCTCCTGGAAGCGGTCGGCGAACTCCTCAAAGTTGATCATTTCATTCTCGTCGGCTTCCGAGCAGGACAGGAGGAACTGGATTTCCGTGGGCGAGTACTGCTTCTGGCTGTCCATGGCCTTGGAGAAGTCCTTCTTGGAGATGAGCCCTCGCGGGTCGCTGACGTAGTCGCGGAAGGCGTCGGATGCGACGATGTCCTTCAGCTTGAGGAACATGTCGAAGAACTTGAGGATCATCTCCACGTTGCTGGAGGACTCCACCAGCATGTCCACCATCTGCTTGGCGATGGTCCCGTTCACAACGTTGCCTGGAAGGAGCGCAGAGGAGAGGCCAACGTGCTTTCATTGACTCTTTTCCGTAAAATTCTTACCTTCCAGAAGAGAGAGAAGCATCACCACCATGTCCTTCTGCAGATCCAACAGTTCCTTCAACAGCCCGATTTGACTCGAGTCCTGAGGAGAAGCCGAAACACGGAGAAGAAGAAATAGTCGAGAAAATATTCTTTGGAGATGAAGACACCAGGTCCTTCCAAAGGTTCCTCCAAAAACGATCCTGGGTCCGGAGTTATTAGGAAAAAGAATACATGATGTGTCTCACCTGAGCCAGCTTCATCATCATGTGAGCAAAGACGTGGAGGAAGCCCACCACGGCGTCCCACAGCCTGCTGTGCGCCAACGATTGCTGGTTACCCGTGCACGGACCCTGAAAGACAAAACGCAACTTTTGAACTTTGACCTCTTGTGGCAAAAGTAGTACACACACCTGCCTTCAATAAAAAAAAAAAAAAAGGAAAAAGGAATTTGCATACTTTGCTTAAGTAGAGGGGCAACATTTTTGTACGTTGTTACTTGCAACCAACGAATGTTTGTCACCTGGATGTACTCGGTTAAGCTGTTGAAGACTTGCTTGGCCACAGTCATGGCTTTGGAGAAGTTCCTCTTGCCGGGCTCGTCCATGATGTCCTTGCCCGAGTAGTACCAGTAGAAGTCACTGATGGATTCCTGCCCGACGACAATTTTTTCATTACACCAAGACAATTTTTTAGATTTTTTAAAATTAAATTAAATTATTTTTTTATTATTTATTTTTTACCCACACTTAAAAAAAATTACCACTTGGGGGAATTTTAGAAAACTTAATCCAGGCTGCTCACCTGAAGTCGTAGCAGGTAGTCCACCGTGCAAATGATGACATTAATGGTGGTGGTGCTGCCGGTCTGGGTCCTCAGGTAGTTCTGGAAGTCTAGTGAATGACAGGAGATGACCTTTAGATGGATTTATTTATTGACTTTGTGTTTTTCGGAGTCATTTACATGCAATTTTGTCAAAGGTGTCAAAAAGACCATAGAAATAATCAATTAAAAATGAATATCATAATAAAAAAAAACATTACATTGGAACTGGTAACTGTGTTTAAATAGTTCCAATCCAGAATTTGGACAAGAAGTTGACTCACCGTTATTGTGACCCTCACAGAGCAGTTGCAGGAAGCGGAAGAGGTCGCACGTAAACTCGTCATCCGCCATCACTTTCTCATCTAAACGGACAAATTGGATGCAAGTGAACACACCACGTTGAGTGACTTTTGAGCATTTGCTTGAATGACTCAGATTTGAGAGAAAAGAATATTGGCTAGCATGCAAAAAAACTAGCGACGCTCATTTACCACGTTCAAGCTTCTTGTCTGACAGCGCCGACGGGAGGAGAGAGAAGACAAGAGATGCGGTGAGTGCATAGACCTCGGAGAATTCTCACCGAGTGATATTTCCTTCATAAGTCATTTTTCGTGCACGTGTGGAATGTACTCACTGGTGCCCTCTTCTGACACCATTCCAAGTCCTTCAGCCTTGTTCTGTCTCTCGAAAGCATTCAGGTCCAAAACACTGCTCACAAAGCACACACAGTCAAACAAAAATCTGCCATATTTGTGCTGCTGTTTTGGTTAGCAACACATTCCAGCGAGGGCTTTTTGATGAAGCTGCAACTTATCAATTTCACATCTGAGAACCCCGACAAATATTCAAAGTAACATGGATGTGTTGGAGACCTGCAGCTTTGCATCAGAGCTTGAACGCTCAGGAAGAAGCCCACGTCCTTTTTGTCCTTCAGGTAGTCCAGCATTCTCTGCATGGAGGCAAAAAATCAAAAACTATGATATGCCATAACAGCATTGATTTTCTATTATGATGTTGCATTTTTGGATTTAAAAAAAAAAAACAGGTCAGAGCAGCGTGACTGCTTGCTAGGCATCGACTGACCTGCTGCACGTCGCAGTTGCCTCCATTGAGGATGGAGATTCCCAGTTTGAGAGTGGAAGAAACCATGACTCCCGGTTCACCTGGAACAAACTGGCTTAGTTGCATGCCCACACATTTAACTTTTTTCAGTGCCCCCACGTCCCCCCCTTAGCACCGCCACTGTATGTGGAGGCAGCCCACCTTTGCAGGCGCTGATCATCTGCAGAACCATCTCGGCGGCCCCGCGGCCATGCAGGCGGGACTGCTGGTAGAGGAGCCTCTGCTTCTCCATCTCCTTTTCCTGATGGGGAGGAGAGCAGGAGGGAAGCGGTTGTAACCACGCCCACGCAGATTGCACCACCCCCCCTCCACACACACTCGCTTCTACTGTGTGCATTAGTTTCGGAAGCTATCCCAGCAGCTTGATAACTTCCACAAGCTCCAAGCAGCACCCAACATACTGCACACTCATTTCCAGCATGCAACTTAAGCTAGTGCAACATTCGTACCATTCATTAGCGTTGGCGGAGTAAAAGGGACATTGTGTCAAATCTGATGATTGTGCTTCAATGTTAAAAATGAGCCAATGAGTCCTCTTAACTCGTTAAGGTCAATTGGATGTACTGTCAACGTACCATAGTTCCTCAAATAGTGGCTGTACCTCCAATAAAGGGCTGTCATATATGAAATAAATCTAATAAAAAATAAGATCCTGTGCCACAATATGCGGAAATATGGTAGTTCAAAACATTGTTGCGTCATATTTCAAAGCAGCCCTAACGTACAGCGGTGCCTTGAGATAGTAATGTGTGCCTTCTGCTATGCACACTATGACCAGATGGGGGCAGTATAAATCAGGCTGCAATATTAGCATAACAATCATAATAGTTTTTTTTTTTTCTTGTTGTTAAGGACTTGGCCTGAATGAATTTTAACAGCAGCTATGCTAGTTGTGTCGTGTTACTCGTATTTCAAGGCATCCCTGTGTGCTATTATTCAAATGCAGCTATTGTCAATCACATGACTAGTCTGGAACACACGACTCATTTATCCAACAACCCACCCACACTCCCACCCAACTTCCATCTTGTCCCTCCCTATCACACACCTGCCTGCTTGTAAATGTCCCGAATCTATTTTCCAATTACAAAATCTGAAGTGTGTGCGGGACCATGCACGAGGGTTGAACAATGCAATGAACTAAAAATCATTTGAAATGCAATTATCCAATCACAAAGGCTGATTTTTGGAATAGGGGGACAAACAAAATCAAACCAATATCACGGTTAGTTTCCCAGTTATCAAGTAAGACACGTTCCAATAAGGTGGTGAGTAAAAGGGGTAGGGGAGGGGGTGAGTCGGGCCAGGGAGATCCACTTGGGGGATGGAAATAAAAACTCTGCGATGTTCCGAATCCATCAAAGACATGCACAGCTCAGTCCGCCATCGCAGGATATGTTGTGAGAGAGACCACACGAAGATTAAAAAAATAATAATAACAAAAAAAAAGACGAATGTTTGTTGTGGGGTGTGCTGGGTTTGGGGGGGGCGGGTGCGAGTGTGTTGATGCCGTATGGTCACTGGTGGCACGGGGAGCTGCTTCTGCGCTGACTCCCCTGTCTCCCCTTCCCCTGGTCCCCCCATACCATCTCTGTCTGCCGCACCTCAAAGGATGGCTCCTCCCCCTCCTGTTCTCCCTCCTCGTCATCCTCACCCATATGGCAACTCTGCAACGAGACCAAAACGGGAATAAGGTGAGAAAAGACGCGCCGTGATACTCTTTGGATTTTCTGCATACCTTTGCCATGATGTCAGCGTACGACATATAGAGGTGGTCGACATCCAGTTTTCTGCGGTGGAGAAAAAAAAAAAAATCATTGAGTCTTAGTTCAAAAGAGGATGAGAAGAAGTAGCCGTGCCGCTCTTACGTTTTCTCGGTGAGAGCGGTTCGGCTGAAATGCAGGATGAGCTGATGAAGCGGGTCGGGCTTGGTCTCCGTCTCTTCTTCCTCCTCCTCCTCTTCCTCCAGGGCTTTCTATCAAACGGACACACGGGTTAGACCTTCACGTTCTGTTTATTTGAAAAGACGGCGAGAAGGGGAAGAGGACAGACCGATAAGTCGTCAATCATCTTGTCCTCGAAGGAGTAGCCCTCCGTCTCCAGCCAGTTGCGCTTGTAGGCGTCCAGAAACATGTTGGTGGCTCGGTGCCTGCGGAGAAAATATTTTGCCGAGCCCGGAAATGACAGTGATCATCGTCGGGGAATAATTACGTGGGGATGTTGTAGAGGGGCGTCATCCTGAAGCAGGCCACCACGGCTCTTCGCCGCTGTTTGGACAACAACTTGTGCCACACCATCTTCTTGGACTTGAAGGGATGCTCTGTCTAGAAGACGAAGAGCGAGGCTTTCCTTCACGCATATCTACCCACTAGACGTTTTCTAATCTTGGTACTCACCACTTCAATGTGGTAGAGGACAGCAGACACCTCTTGAACCCTTTTGACCACCTTCTCTTGGTCCTCAGCATCTTCCGCCTTTCCAGACATCTCCTTGTAGAGGGACATCTGCCAACGCATGGCCGGGTCCTCCACCTGCAAGTTGCACATTTCGCAACCTTTATGTGTATACCATAAACCAGGGATTGTCAACCGGTAGGTAGTCTGTGGCCCTCTAGTGGTCCAAGACGGCATTGCAGGCCAAAGCAGTGGTCCCCGAGTTGCTTCTTGGTTATAATGGTGGTGAAAACCAGTTGAAAACCCCCTGCCGTAGACAATAACTGACTTACTTTGCCTTGGAGATGAAAATTGTTGTGTAAAAACTCCCTCACTTCTTCATCAGTATCTTTCTACAAGAGAAAGTTTTCATGTCATTATTTCCACCACCTGATAACGGAGCCATCAAACATTCCACGTGTGACAGTACCAGCGAGTATCTGATTTTGGCTAAGTTGATGAGCTCCTGATCGGCGGGTGAGCACATGTTGAGGCCAATGGGGAGCATCTTCTTCAGCGCCGCCACGATGAGCGAGGTTTGCACCGAGTAGCGGTCCCCCCGCCGCTTCTTCTTGGTACGCTCCTGCTCGGAGCCTCCGGACTAGAAGGGGTAACAAAAAGAAACGTTCACTCCCGCCTCTCAACTGTGCTCGCTGTAGACGCTTTTCAGTCATGTCATACCAATTTTGCTCAATTGCACAGCCACTACTAGCCATTGGGGTGTGTATACTTTTGCAACTGCATTATCGTTTACTATTTTTACCTCCCCGCTTGTAAAGTTTTAGGTTTGCAACTGAATTTGAAGGTTGTGGGTCACATTAATGGGGGGGAAAGTTTTTGTTTTTTAAACACAGAAGATTGGCATTTGAAAACGGGTGTGTAGACTTTTTAGAACCACTATACATGAACAAAGATGATAGGCATGGTTTCTTTAGCTTACCAAATGCATAAAAAAATTTGATTTGAACGTGCTGTTTTGATTCTACAATTGCCTTGAGTAGTCTGACATCACATGAAAAGGGTCCACCATATAAAATTTCACCAAATACGATCTATCAGTGGCAAGGCTTGAAAAGGGAACAAGAAACATATGCAATGTGATGGCCAGATGCACATCATGCGCAGTGACACGGCATGCGCACAAAATGACTCAACAGGAAATAGAAATGGCGTTCCTCAGAGCAACAAGCACACTTTCTTGTCCACGTAAGATTCGGTCGGGCTAAATGCAACCTCGCCGTTAGTCGCACGCACGGATTGCATCTGGAAAATATTCTCGGTGCTTCACTATATTCATAATTTAAAATATAAAAATCCCTTGACAGAACAAGAACTGTATGTATAGCTTTAGAAAATGGGTCTCAAACGAATCCCCCGCAATAAACGGGGGTTCACTGTCAGCCATTTTGTGATAAGATTATGGAAAAAGTGAAGCGCTGTTAATACTTTCCGGACACCCCGCACACACACGAGGTTCTGGCTTTGGCTCCGGGATCGAGGAGCTCTTCTCACGCAAACACATAATCAATGGTTGATCGAGTTTAATAGTGTCAATGAATTAGACGTGAAAGGGGGGAGAGGGGGTCCGGTTAGTAAGTGTATTGGAGGCTACCTGCTACCGTCGCTAGCATTTAAATCCCGTTGACGTGTCTAGCTTGCGCAGATCCATCGGTGACAGCAAAGGAGGAGAATGCGGCTTTTCGGTGCAAACACAACAGGGGTGTCCAAAGTTCCCCGATGCTCAAAACAACATTTGACTCAGCCTGGCACTGCAGTCCTGTACTCCGCATTCATGCTTTTTTTTTTTTTTTTCATGCGGGCCTTAGAGGAAAAGTTTGGACACCCCTGGAATAGTAACAACGCAGGTGACTCGAAACCCAACGTCACCCCCCATCCCACCACAACTATCTACAAACAAACGTTTTTATGAATCAAACAAAGTGGGAGGATGGCGCTCGGCTGCAGGCGATCACGTTTCAAAATGGCGTGAAACTGCTAAGCCGAGCGCCATTGCACCCGTCACGCCACTACAGTCTACAACAGCGCAGAAATTTCATCAAGCCACTGCCGACCCCGGCTCGCTAACACACAAACACGCACACACTGACTAGGGCTGAACAATTTTGGAAGATAATCAAATTGTGATTTTTTTTGCGATCCAGGAAGCGTGACGAGAAGCCTGGCTTAAAGCCAGGAGGTGCCCATGCGGTCAGCCCAGCGCTCGTGCACAAACACAGTCTAACCTCTCCGTCTCCGGCCTAGCGGCCCGCCGTCCGACCCCGACCCAGGATACAAGGAGAGAGCACAGTTAGCCACACGCCAGCGTCTGGCCTCAACCACCACAAAGTGCCTCTGAACAACGCTCCTGGGAGTTTGCCGTATCAATCGCGGCTCAAGAGTTACAGTGCAGCTGGAAAATATTCACACTGTATCTCACCCATTTGCTAGGTTCCAGATTATATATTTTTATTTTTATTTATTTATTTAAATTGTATTTATTTATTTATTGAGTGATTTATTTATAGATTTATTTATTTTGATTTGCATTTATTTATTGAGTGATTTATTATTTTGATTCAATTTATTTCACATTTATATTATTTGAATCCATTTATCCCTTAAAGAAATCTACCCAACACACCATAATGACGATGAATGAAAGGCATAGTAGAGCCATGTTGATGTGAGTTGAGGAGCTTCTTTAAGACAAGACAAATTGCTTTGGCGCTCTCTTGTGGCCACTATAAGCAATTACATGGCGGAGGGAGCAATGTCGATGTTTTCCGGCTGCACTGTCGGTTGTGGCTGGTTCGGTTTCAAATAACCAAACAGAGGAAAAGACACACGAGGCTGACATGAGTATGTTTTGTACGTTTTGCAGCGTCTGCAAATGTTAGTTAGTTGATCAGAGATTAGTTCCTTAATGCGTTATTTTACAAATGGAGTGAATGAAATGTTGGCCTGGATTTACACTGCGCGTGTCCAATAATGACCAAGCTCAGCACGTATGTTCACAATAACACAAACGCGGCCATTTTGTTTCTTTAATGAAGGTAATGGCCACATTACTTCACTTCAATTTTCCTTCCATATTGATCGACTACACTAGACGGCGCTCAAGTGTCTCCTTTAAATCCAATTTAAGCGTACCAGGTTCTCATTCTATTCAGTGTTCAACAAAAATTCAAACTTAGAAGTAAAACAAATATAAAATAATTATATAAATAATATAAAATCTATACAATTATATATAAATATAGTAATAATATAATACATAAATAATATAAATATAAAATAAATTACATTTGGGATTTGTGGGACACCCATATAGTGTAAATCCATATTAATGGTGAATAAAAGTTGATGGCTGTGGACATGAGGTTGTGTGTTTGTGTGTGTGTCCTCTCTCACCTTGCTCATCTTGCTCTTACTATCGGCGGTGAGGAAGGACATGTTGTTGATCTCGTTCATCACCACAAAGTTCTGCTCCTCGCGTTTGAAATTCTGCAAGGGGTAGGAACCGCACGAGTGTCACGCTCGCACGTGATTGGCTCACCTCACAAGTTTGGGACTGACAGAAGATCACAAAAGAAAAACTCACGTGGGATTTGGACCAAAAAATGAAGACCTCGCCCACCATCCTAAAGAGCTCCTCAGCGTCGGGATCGGGACACGTTAGCCACCTCGCCCTGTGGACGAAGCGTGATGACAACACGGGAACCTCGCCGGCTCCTCTTTGCAACATTTCGGAACATGGGCTCGTCTACCTGTTGTTGTCCACGTAGCGGATGAGCAAAGGGTAGAGGGCGTAAAGGTCGCGGCACAGCACGGCAAACTCGTCCCGGATGGTCCCGTTCTCGCTGTCCACCTCCGTCTTGCCTTCCATACGCAGATGGTCCTCCTCGGCCACCACCTTGCCTGAGCGCTTCTTCAGTTTCTCCATGGTGGGGATGAAGTGGGACTTGAGCATCTCCGGCTTGGCCCGGCTCACGATGGGCTGGGCGAACACTGCCGACCAGATCGAACATCTCGCTCTCTTCTCGGATTTCAAAAGACATTTCAAGATGGCTGCCACTGACCTGCCAACCTCTTCATCCAGGAGGCCTCGTCGATGCCCAGGTTGTTGACCACGATCTTCATGATGCTACCCAGGAGCTGGTTGAGGTGCTCCGAGGTGACGGCGGTGCAGATCTGGCCCTCCAGATCGGGGAAGTTCTCCAGGCCCCTCTCCCACCAGCGTGGTAGGTAATTGCACAGCATGGGCAGCGTGATCTCGATCACATGGGGCATTTCCGTGTAGCGCGCCCCCGACTCGGCCAGGTCGTAGATCTCCTTCATGAGGATGTCTAGCTCGGGGATGTCGGGACACAGCTCCTGCACTTGGCTAGGGAGGCCAAGAACTGAAGAAGAAAAAAAAATTGGATGTTATTTTTTTTTTTGGGCAAACCAACTTTATGAAATTGAACTTTGGACTCACTGGTTCTTTCTCGGGGCGTCTTGGTGGTGTAAACTGAAAAAGCATTGAACTCATTCAGCTCGGGCTCAAGGAAGGCGACGGGCATGGCGGCTGCCAAGTGTGCCAAACATTCGCCAAGAGCAGGACGCTGTCTGCACGGGAGGGGGGGGCGAGGAAGGGAGGATAATGAATATCTTGAAGGGGGGGGGGGTGAAGATGAAGGTTACTTACTTCTCCACATGCGGCGTCTTGACCGTGCCCAACGAGTAGATGCTGCACATGATCCGATAACAGGAGATTTGCAAGTCGTCCACTGAGGAGAAGGAAAGCAATAGTCTTACTCTGGGGTGCTAACAAACATATGGCGTGAGGACTATTAGCGGACCCAGACTCACTCATGACGTCGTCTCCAAACTGGTGCTGAGCGATGTGGTCGAAGAGCGACGTGAGGACGGGGAGGAGAGCGTTGGTGGTGTAGTTGATGTTTTGGGCCACGCCTTTCACCTACGACAAGCGGCAAGGTTCAGTTGAGTCGTTTTTGATGACCCGATTATCAGGTCGGCTTCTGACCTGGTTGCGGCTGGAAACCTTGCCCAGCTTGAGATTCTCCACCATCTTCTCAATGTCGTCGGCGGCACTCTCAAAGAACTGACGCAAGCCGGCCTTGACGATCTCGGGCCCTGACTTCATTACGGTCCTGAGAGGGCGACCCACAAAAAAAAATATTTTTTTTCCCAGAACTGGAAGCATACATTGAAGACGTCAGGACGAAACGCACCTGGCATCCAGCGAGCGGGACAGAATGTGAAGGCAGTTGACAATGGCACTTGCATCCGTTCCTAGAAGGAGGTCAAGGGTACTTTAGTTTTAAAAAATATTTTTTCCACTCCTGTGATTTAGCAAATTTACCAAAATTTCGTGCGCTACTTTTTTAAAATATTTTTTTTCAGGATGCAGCTTGCTAGTCAATTCCTATAAGAAAAATTTGCAAAATCATTCAATTAAAATAAACAATTAAAAAATATATATTTCACGATTTATTTTTGCATTGATATGTTTTTTTTTTTTTTTAGACCACCAATTTCAAAATTTGGCAGAATATAGCTGATAAGCAATTAATCAACAAAAAAATGCAGTAAATATTTTTTTAATTGGCCAGTTAATCAACTATCTGCATTTTATTCTGCCAAATATCATAATTGGCATCGCAACAACATTGTGACGAACTCACATTCAAATCACACTCAGGCTGTTAGTGGGGAAAACAAAAAAAAAACAAAGACTTGTGTTAGATGAGAGCACGAGAGGGCAAAGAAAACGGAAAAAAGGAAGATGCGGAGGAGGACAGACACACTCGCGCCGTGCAGATCGCTTACCAAAAAGAGAAACTCTGTGCCTCACCAAAGCAGCCAACTTACAGAAGATACTGACACGGAGGAGAAAATAAGAGGAAGAGGACGATGAGGAGACAACCGGGGAAGGAAAGATGGTTGAGGTGACGTGGAAAGCCGACATTGGGAGGGGCGAGAGGGCAGAGGACAGACGCATCACACACCAGTTGCTTGAAATATTAGATAGATATTTAAAAATGAAAATTGAGCTCCACCTTGCGATCATTTCCTTCTCCTTGTTGGAGGAATGTCCTCCACTTCCCAGAACTTTAGCAGGGGTGGAGAGGAAGTAGAGGCAGTGGTTCTTGAAGTACTGATTCACAAGTGGCAAGAGAATCTGTGGGCAAAAAATCTAATTAGTCCGATACGGCCTGTGTGACCTTCTGGTCCAGCAGGCAGGGGCGGAGCTAAGTGGGGGCCAAGCAAGGGCCCACGAACCCAGGTTTGACAACCACTGCTTATAAAGTCACATTTCTTTGCCGCACCTTGGCAAAAAATTTGATTTCTTGCTCATGTGGTGACTTCTCCACTCGCCCACTGCTAACCACGGCCTCTGTGGAAAGAAACATCGTGAACCAATGTGACCTCAAGGTTCAGGTGGTGAAGTTGTGTCTCGCTCACCCAGATGAGCGATGAACTCCTGGGCAATGTCCATCCATTTGAGAAGCTTCTGGAGGAAGCCGTAAGCAAAGCGCTTCTCGATGGATGAGATGTCCTGCTCCATGTCCTTCATGCCCCTGACGTGGAGAAAGCAGGGAGAGAAAAAAAAGAAATATATATAGTTTTATTAATTATATTAATTTTAATTATAGTATATTTATATATATAGAATATATTGATATATAATTATATATTATATAAATATTAATATTGTTACCAATACTATATAATAATTAATCATAAAATTATATAATAATACGTTTATATATTAATTAATATATTAATTATATATTTAGTTATAATTATACTCGTTTTATTAATATTTATATCTATTAAATAGATGTAAAAAAAAAGGTGTGGTTTGATGAATGAAAAAGGATATCACTCCTAATATTTATTGTGACTGAGTACATTTGCATTACTTGCATTACTATGATGTCATGTCATAGGCGGGAAACATTTTAACACCAACCTGGTGACGGCGTATCCGTTGAGTTGGAGGAACTTGAGGACATCCTGTGCTTTTTCTCGGTCTCTGGCCTTCTCCTTAGCCGTCAAGGTGTCGTAAGGCACCAGCAGAGGATGCGTGCCGCCACCTGGAAGGAGACGTCCCTCAGCAACTTTCCATTGGTGACGGAAAAACCTCACTCACCTTTAGACTGAAGCTCCAGCTTCTTCTTCCGGCCCCACGTGTTGTGGTAGTTTTCAGCCAGTTGCTCTGCCATGGACTGTAAAAAGAGAGAGATGAGATCAGCATCTGGTGGAGGTCAAAGGGCGAGAACAGACGTGTGGTACATACCTGCAGCTCTCTGGACAAAGCCATTCCGGTGATGTCTATTGGTTGAGGGCTGTAACCGTGGCTGGGATCATACGTAGCCTTGGAGACACAGATATATATATTTATTTTTTTCTTCTTAATTAAGTACAAGCCTGAACGACAGTACCTGAGCAGTTTGGGAGAGTTTGCGTGTGGCGGCCTTTTCAATGTCTCCCTCGCCATCTCGGGCCTTCTCCAAGGTCCACTCCCATGCCAGCATGGCTTTGATGGACTCTTTGATTGGCCAGCGGTAGATCTCCTTGTCCTGTGGAGCAAGTGGGATCAATGAAAATGAAAATATCTTCGGATCAAAGAATGTCAAAAGGGCCGTCACCTTTTCTGAGAATGTTTTGTACGGCCTGAGCATTGGGTGAGTCTTGGCGTTCTCGTCCAGCACCTCTCCGTAGGTCCAGTTGTTCTGAATCTGTAAATAAACCAGTTGAAGTAACATTCGTGAACATGAAGAAGGAAAAAATAAATATATATATGTTTTTTTTAGAACGAACCTTTTCAAATGCCCATTTGTCATGAGTATGCTCCGCGTACTTGTTGATAAAGACGTCCAACCTCTCGGGGATGATGGTGCTGTCGACAAATGGATAATTTTTTTTTCTCCCAATTTCATTTTTTCAATCGTCTATTTTTTTGTAAATCTCACTTGGTGGTCTCCACCGGTTTGGGATCAAAGTTGCCCTCGGCATCCACAGACGCTTTCTTTTCCATGTGAGAGGAGTAGCTGGCATCCACGTAGTCGGGCGGGATGGCCCCCGCGATGCCGCACAGGCACGGCATGGCAATTTTGAAGAGCTCCGCGTCGAATTTCTACAACGTAGAGGATGGATGCAGGAGAGTGGAGTTATGAAATGCACTTGGAGGAACAAGGTTGGTGTGCTCTGCTCTTACTTTGTGAGCCAATGACTCAAATATTCCCCAGAAGAGTTTGCGGGAAAGATGGAGCTCCTCCTCCGAGGTCACGCCGAAGTTGGCCCAGCCGTTCGGCAAGCAGTAATACTTCCAGCAGCGCTCGTAGTGATTGGTCAGAAGCTGCAGGGTAATCGTTTATCTCAGTGGTGTCAAATTTGGTCCGCAGTGTAAATTATATTTGGCCCGCGAATTGTGCATCGACTTTATGTGCCAATACTAAAATTATTTTTAAAAAGTAGAGGTGTCGCTAACAATATTTATTACCATTCATCTCCTTTTTATAATTTGAACAGTTTTAATGTTCATGCCTCTGACCGTGGAGAAAGCAGGGAGAAAATTATAGAAATTGTAGTTTTATTATTTATATTAATTTTAATTATAGTATATTTATATCTAGAGAATATATTAATATATAATTCTATATTAACATATAAATATTACTAATATTATTATATAATAATTTAAATTTTAGAATTAATAATTGTGATTTCAAAATTATTACATTTATTTGGGTTGACATTCATAACAAACAATGCGGCCCGCGACAAAAATGAGTTTGACATCTTATATAAAAAATAAAATAAATGATGAGGCAAACCTTGAGCGACATCTTTGCATATTCGTTGAGGATGGGCACGTCAAACACCAGCCGCCTGAGCAGATGCTGAAGCATGGACGGCCGGAGGTACCTGCCGACAATCCGTCACAAATAAGCAACACGGGTCGCGTTGACCCGGCCCGCTTTGGCGACCCGACTGACTTGCAGAGCCACATGAGGCACTCCTCGATGACGTCCCGCTGGGCCTTGGTGAGGGCTCGGCCGCGGGACAGCCGGTAGATGGTGTGCAGCATGGAGTCGATCATGATGGCGCGGTGGTCGGTGCCGGCGAACAGCGGGGCGCATTTGGTGAGCAGAGGTAGGACGGCCGAGCAGAGGTAGCGGTTCAGCGCCAGCGCCATTTCCGTGGTGCTGAAAGCCGGCTGGAAGACGAGAGTTCAGAGTTTCCGGTTTGCCGCTAGACCAACGGTCGCTCCGCCGAAGGACTCACGGTGTCGAGAGAAGCCGCAGCTCGCATGTCGGGCAGGAAGCCGACCTCCAGCACGTGCAGCAGGAAGTCCTGGTTCTCGATACCGTAGACTCTGTCCAGGAAGAGCACCATGGAGGCTTTGTGGTCGGGCACAAAGCTTCCGGACATCTTGGGCTCTACAACCTGACCGTCTGCAACACGGAAACGAAAAAAAATGAAATCAGACAAACGCATCACCCAAATCAAAACAAAATCTAGAATTTGTACTTGACCTTTTCCGTGCGAAGGAATCTGTACGGGCAAACTGATGACTCCAACAAGATCTTCGATGGGCACCAGAGACCTCAGGATGGCTCGGATCCTCAGAGCTTCGCCCTTGCCTGCTTCGATCAGCTGGCGGACGAATGAAGACGCATTAGTTTCTACATCTGGAGAAGTGAGAGGACTAAGATCTCCACCCACGTGCATCTCCGGGGCGCAGCGGCCCAGCAGGTCAATGAGGGCCGAGTAGAAGGACATGATGGCGTTCCCCAGATGCACGCGGCTCTCTTCCTGTTGCTCCTCACCACCGAACCTGACAAGAAAAAAAATGAGTTTTCTGGACCCAAAAAGGTTTGAGATGGACACCTACATGAAGCGTCTGTCTTTTTTGACAGTGGGTCCGTCCCTTGCCGGGTCCTCCGAGATCTTGATGGCCTCCTCCATGGCGGCCAGGAGACCGTTGCCGCCCTCACCTCGCAACGCCGGGCCGAAGCACTCGGGCCGGCGGATGAGAAGACGCACCACCACGTTGGCGTTCTCCTCCACGCTCTCTCCTAAAAAGGGACGGGAAGGATAAAGAGAGTGGCCGGTCCAAGATGGAGTCGGTCGGCACCGTTACCATTCACAAAGACGGCAAAGCGCAGGAAGTCCAAATATCGTTCCCCTCCACAAGGGTTCCAGCCAATATCGGGGTAGCCCTTGGACAGCAGCATGGGGCACATCTGCAGGCCGCAGCCCGCCAAGTACGTCACCACCATCTCCAGGTCCTGCTCCTGCAGTGCCAAAGCCAGCTCGTTGTTGTCGATGCAAGAGGCCGCCGCAACGTCCAGAGGAGTGGAGCCCCGCATGCCTACAAATATTTCGGTTCATTATCAGAACAAGATTTAGAGTTTCCATTTGGACAGATAACCGACCCAGTCCGATGCCACTGTTCTGGAGCAGGTAGCCCAGATGGTCAAACATGGAGCGCTGGTTCTGTCGGCTGATTCGGCAGAAGTAGCACAAGAAGCGGCAGCAGTTGGTCACCATTTGGGGGAAGCGGATCTCCTGCCGAACAAAATGTGGAATAGTGAGTGGCTCCATCAACACAGCATGATGGAGTTTTAAAAATATATATATATATATATTTACCTTTGATGCAGATTTTATTTTTATTTTTTTATTTTTTTTATTTATCTTAAAAATATCTATATTTATTTTTTATTTTGTTTATTTATTTACCTTTGAGTCTCCTCCGCCACCCAACACGTTGACCATCACTTCCATGACCGTCTCGTGCATACCAAGAGCTCTCATCAAATTGGGGTGCTGGTAGAACACCTTGTTGTTCATGATATTGCTGAGAAAAAAAAAAAAAAGGTCAATTTAGTTTACATCAAATATTTGTTATAATTTTTTCTTTTTATGACTTTGGATGTGAACCAAGTGCTCTCAATTCAGACCCAATGCTCTGGATCATGAGGCGCTCCTCCTCCGGGCCCATCTGGACGATGAGCAACGATCGGATCTGGCCCAGACACTCCAGCAGGTCCATGGTGTCCTGGTAGGACACGGCGTTGATGGCGTACGCTTTGGGCAGCGCCCGGATCAGCTCGCCCAGGCCGTCGTACTGCCGGTGGAGCAGGCTGAACATCAGGCGAACCAGCTCCGGGTTTTGGATGAACGATTCCTGGGCCCAGTGGATCATGGTGTGGGAGATCAGCTCCTGAAGGGTGCCTGCGTGGTGAGAAACTTTGAAAAGACTTTTCCGTATGGAGTACGATTGGCCGCTTCACTTTTTCTTCTCTCCTTCTCGGCAGAGCAGAGAGGGGAGGGGTGAGCAGTTACGGGACATTGTGACCTACTAAGAAGAATTAAAAGTCTTGCCGATATTTCCTTCTTTCCACATTTCTCCAATGATTCACATTTTTCTATGTGTGGGATCTTACTGGGTTTAGGCTCCTCCTCCACCTCGGGCTTCTCCTCCTCTTCCTTCTTTCGCAAGTTTGTCACTTTGTCCACCAGACTGAGAAGTCTTCCACTCAGCGAGGTGTCCACCTCCTCTTCCTCCGTCTCCTCTTCGATATGTACGCCTTCGGGAGGGGAATGAAGAGCGGTTTAGAACAAGAAGCAGAGCGGGAGATGTTTGCGGGTGTCCTCACCGCAGTGAAGGAGGAGGTCATTGTGAAACTCTCCCAGAGTGTCGCGAACATCCTCGGGCACAGGACAATCTTCATCTTCAGGACTGTGTTTGAAATTGGTCAGCAGAAGAACCTGAAAGTCGTCAAAAAGAAATCAATTTGACATATTTTCGCTCATGTTCCTGTGTTCTCACTGTACCTGGTCCTGCGGCGGCGAGCGGAACTCGCGAGTCTTGCGCGCCGTTTCGGCGGCCGACATGGTGAAGGCTCTCATGAGCTCATTATAACGGACGCGCTGGTTGCTCTGAATTTCGTGCACAAAGTTGTCCGAGTAGGCCACGATGGCCTCCACGCGATGGCGTAGCTCGCAGTCGCAGAAGTACTGCAGCAGCGTGCACATCTGAGAAAGATTTCACAAAAGAAAAAAACATTCGGGTGGTGTTCCCAAACAAGTCTCGGAGCTGATCTTTTCAAAGCAGTCTCAGAAGTGTCCAACCTGCAGTTTGACAGATTCCGGCAATTTCATCTGGAGCAATCCCTCCTCCAGACCTTCTTCTTCTTCCTTCAATTCTGCCTCCAGCAACTCAGCCTCCTTCTTCGCCTCCTCTTCTGCTTTATCCCCTTTGGCCTCGTCTTCCTCTTTGGTCTCTTCCTCCTTGGGCTCTTTGTCCTCCTGGTGCTCTCCTTTCTCCAAAGCTTTCAGCTCCTCTTCCTCCTCCCCCACACCCTCGTCCTCCAGCTCGGCTTCATCCCCTTCCTCCTTCTCCCCGTCCGTTTGGCCTTTGGCTTCCTCCGTTGGCGCCTCTTCCTCCTCTTCCTTCCCGCTGAACACGTTGGGATCGATCATCTTCAGGATGTGCTTGGTGTCCTCGTCGTTGAAGATGCCCATGATGAGCAGTGTGCTGATCAGCTTGAGGATGGGAACAAAGTGGAACTCCACGCTACCACCCACCGGGTCGCGCATGGCCTGGCTACCGTCTAGCACAGCTTCCGTTAGCATGCTAATGGCTAGCGTCTTTAGCTCCTGAAGTGGGCGGGAAGAAATAAAAAAACATTACAGAGCCCCAAAAATCATCAAATCATTTTGGTGGCCCACGTTCATGAACTTCTTCTTGACTCTCACCTGCAGTGGGAAAATTGGACTCAGCGTATACAAATCCGGATCCATGCCCACAAAATTGATGGAGGAGAAATGAAGTTTCGGTCGCAAGCAGGTGTTGAGACCCACGCCGGGAAGGGAATGGGCCTTCTTGGTGTCGGGATAGAGGCTGATGCTGAGCGTTTCCTCCGTCATGGGCACGATGAACTCCTTGTTGGTGCCCAGGCGCGCCCGCTTGGCCGACTCCAGGTGGATACTGATGAGGAGGTCGTAGTAGCCGCTGCGGAGAGGACCCGGCAAGTAGGTGTTCTCGATGGCGTAGAAGAGCTGCGATTCGTCCACGTGGCTGCAAAGAGCGTGGGCCACGCGGTTGTTGCCCAGGGCGCATACGGCGCAGTAGAGCATCAGGGTGTGGTAGTGGAACTTCATCAGGTCCTGGCGCTCCGACAGCTCCAGGATGTCAATACACCTGAACGCAGAAACATTTGCTTCATCTTTAGGACAATTGCACACTTCTAAATAGCGCTGAACAATTCACTGATTTCAACTTGACATTTTGATATAGTAGACTGAAATTTTCAAATCAACCAAACCTTTCAAAAAATCGGATTCATTTTCTAGATTAGCTAGCTAGATAGCAAGATTTACAGATCGATTGATTATTTTTGCCGTCCTACCTGTTCTCCTCAGGGATGTGCAGAGCCATCATGACAAGAGGTTCGCTGCACTCTACCATCCAGCCCAGCTTCTCATTCACTTTGCCCACCTCGGGGTTGAGGAAGCGATTGGGCATCCGGCTCCAGATGACCGGGGTCAGCATTTGGACGTCCAGCCTCGGAGGGCACTGGGGCACCGGGTTCTTGCGCTCACTGCGGAACATGGCGGCCGAGATGGGCATGATGTTCTGAGGGGCGGAGTGAAGAAGGTTTGAGAGTGTCGGAAGGGAAGCGAAAGGGGAAATGTGGGCGTCGGGATCGGACCTTGAGTTTTCCCAGCTCCAGTTGGACCATGTTCTGGCTGGAAGGTTGGATGAAGACAGCAGGGAACAGCTTGGTGTTGGGCTCCACCTGAGACGGAAAATTGCTGGTTTTATTTTCCACACTTAACTCTTTATAACCTAGTGACGAGAAAACTCGTCATTGAAAATAATGACGTAATATCCCGTCAACTTGAGACTCTCGGGCAGCTCTCCCTGAAAATGAAAAGAAATATAATTTTGCAGCTACTCACCTGGTAGAAGGTGTTAATTTCCTTTCCATTGGCCGTGAAGGTCATGAGCCCCGTGGCCAAGTCCACCAGGCAGCCGACCACCATGTCCTCCTGACTGAAGCGGGTCTGCTGAGTGCTGACCAGGTCCCCTCCCCAAACCATGTAACAGTTGCTGTGCTTCATGCTGCACGGAAACAATCACAACCGTCCGCTGAAACTTCACGAACACCAGCAACGACGTGAGACGAACCAACCTGTCGTGGATGTTGCCTTTGTCGTCGCCCACAGTGACAGTGACGTTCCGTACTTTGGAGAGATCGAAAGTTGGATCAAACTGGTGGTAGTCAGGAGTAACCCAACCGATCCACACGCCCGTCGGCTCCTGCCCGGCAAAGATCCTTATCGAATAGTAATACTGGAAGCAAAATGCCAGGCAGAGTTAGAAATATCCTAAAAATGTTTGCAAATTACAATTTATGGACAACTAAAAACCAAAAACGGCACGGTGTGTCTTACAGTGGTGGTGTTCAGAATGATCTCGGGGTCGTCTCGGTCGTCAGGGACCACGTCTTCCACCAAACGGGGCACGGTCGGAGGGGCGGGGGGAGGCGCGAGAGGTGTCATGGCCGCCTTCTTGGCCTTGAAGAAAAATCTAAGATGTAGAAAGGAGAATTGTTTGGTTTGAGTCCATCAGCACTTAAAATGGATTAGTTATTAATCTTACCCTCTTTTCTTTCCTTTCTCTGACATGGCGTCCTTCTCGTTTTCCACCGAGATCTCTTTGGGTACAGACGGCTCCTTCTTGTCTTCCTCCTGCTCCTTGCGACTGGCTGACTTCTTGAGGACCTCATACTCCGAGTCGGGCTCCACCACCACCACTTCGTCCTCGGGAATGGTGAGCGTTCGGGTGAGCAGCGTGGTGCCCGCCGGGATCTTGAAGATCTCGTGGAACTGGACGGGCATGCTGAGCCTGAGGAACATCATGTCCGTGTTGGCGTTCTGCGAGCCGAAGGTCTTGTGGGTCAGCTTCAGGCAGGGGGCACTGTCCACGGTCCCGTCCACTCGGGAGACCTAAGGAATTGATACCGAGGGATTTTTGTCCAGTCTAGAAGTCTTTATGGAACGGATTAATTGCCTTTCCATTCATTTCAATGGGGAAAGATGATTTGAGATAGTCAAGAGACAGTCGAAAGTTACCTCCAGGTGGTTGTGGTCGGTGGGGACAGGCTGAAACTGGGGCAGGCTTTTGCTGAACCACATGGTGATGTCCCGCTTCATGTTGATGGCGAAGGGCTCGAAGCCTTCCTGAAGGCCGCAGATGGCGAAGTAGCGCAGGCTGCTCACATTCTGGCCCAGATTAATCCGTCCGACCTGGGACAAGCCCAAAGCGCAAACTGGGATGAAACCTGAGGAGTTAAAAAAAAAAATCCATATTTCAAACCACTTCCAGATCATGTCGAATTGTTCTTCTTTCTCACCTTCGCCAATTTCAATATCTTTGAACGCCATCTCCGAGCCAGAGTCGCTGATCAGCATTTCGCCGTTGAGCGTGAACATGATGTTCATCTCCGTCAGGTCGATCATGCAGCCCACCACGTCACCGGACTGCCACTGGCGGCCGAAGGGCTCGTTGCCGATGTGCCACCGTTGCGCCTGAAAACGGAAAAATGTGAGGAACCGCAACACTTTTTGATTCACAGATTGAGTCGGACTCACCTTGTTGCCGTTGAAGACGTAGGCGAGCTCATCGGCTCCCAACTCGGTGTCGGAGTGGACGTTGGGACGAGCCCAGCCCACTCGCATCTCGCCCGTGGTCACCGCCTCAAACTCAAAGTACCACTTCCCTTGCGTGATGGCGTACGACCTCTCGGCCCTGAAGAGTCGAACCTTATCGCCGCGGATGTTCTCCAGGCCGTGCCCGGCTGCGGCGGAAGAAGATTCTAAGACCTTGGCCCGATTGTCAAAAGCTTTTGTTTGGACTCACTGCTCTCCTGGTCCGGAGGCTCAATATTGTAGCCGTAGCCGATGAGCGTGCGGACGGCGTTGTTGACGCTGTCCCTGTTGGTCTTCTTGGTTCTCTCGTCCAGCAAGTTGTAAGGCACCAGACGAGGGTTTCGCTTGTTGAGAATGTCCTGAAACAAAAGTCCACAAATAGGTTTTGTCAAAGTGATTCTTCCGAGACGACGTGGTAAATTTCGGTACCTGCACTATGCTGTAAGTCCAGCCCTGTCGGACGCGATCTCTTGCCCAAACGTTATGTCCGTTTTCGGCCAGTTTTTCCACCAGTTGGTTCTGGTTGGGTGTCAGCTTGACGTGGTTGAGGTCAAGTGGCGCCGGCTTGTATCCGTTGCTCATTATATAGCTACACAAAGCACAAATGTGTTTTTTTTTTCACGTCAAATATTTGTGATGACTGTCAAAACATATTGGAGACCGTACGTACGTCTTTGGCAGCTTGATTTTCTTGAGGTTCTCCTCGGCTTTTTCGTCACCCATGCCCACATGGCAGCCCAGAGCCAGGAGAGTCCTGTGAGACCACGTCACCAAAACAGACATCAACCCGAGTCAAAGTCGAGCGTTGAGTCCTTTCGAGTTCAAATCCCAACAAGAAGCTCACTTAAGCGTCTCTCCGGACATCTGCAGGTTGTAGTTCCTCTCGGGCTCCGGGAGATTCTGGAAGTCCACCAAGCAGGGATGAAGCTTCTTGTTGTCATCTCTCAACTGTGAAAAATAATCAAATAAAAAAATATATTATTACCATTTATGAGTAATATATATTACTTATTATTTATTATTTTTATTATTATTATTAGTTTTTTATTTTATTTTATTATTATTAATTGGTTTTGTTTGAGTTATTACAGTCATCCAATTCCAGACTCACAATCCCGTAGGTCCATCCCTGCTCGATGCGAGTGATCGCCCACAGCTCGTGAATATTCTCCGCCAGCTTCTCTCGGATTCTCTCGAGGTGTGGCGGTAGCACAATCTGCAGCCGTAGATGGGTAAGGTCATTAATATTCATATCAATCATTTTGTGCTTTTTTTTATTTTTTTAATTACCTGAACGGTGTCCACGGGACACGGCGTGAAGGAGGTGTGGGTGAGCGACAGGGTTGGCCCCAGAAGGTTGCGAACGCCGCTGAAGTCGTGCTTGTACTCCTTGATGGGCTCGATGCGCATCCGCTCTCGGGGCAGGAGCGCCTCGTAGCACGGCGCGTAACCCGGCGGCGGCATGAACTTGAAGTCACCATGGCGACCGCCCAGCAGGAAGCGAGCTCTGGAGACGAGAGAAGGCGTGGGAAATGTCAACGGACATCCAACAAATAAGGGAGGGGGGAGCTGTTGATCTTACTTGACTCCCGCTGAGAAGCTGATGACGGGGAAGAAAAGGGCGTCCACGTTGAAGTTTTCAAACATGCCCTGAACGGGGTGCCCGTTGATCCGGAAGGAGATACTGGGCACGCTCAGATCCAGACAACAACTGACCACGTCGTCCGCCGCCAAAGTGTGCGCGGTGGGTGACGCCACCTGCCGCGCCACCGTGCCTGGTTGAGGAAAAAAAAAAACGCAACTCCATCGTCGGGAAATCCAGCCTCGAGTTCCGACGGTCCGCCATCTTACCCGACCACAAGTGGAGGCCGTCAAAGCCGTACGAGTAGAGGTCGTCGCCCACGCCGTTGCCCCCCCAGCCCTCGCCGCCTCCGGGGTAGGGGCTGTAGCCTTCCGTCATGGCCCAGCCCACGCGGAGGTGCGACGCCTGCGCCGTCACGAAGGGTTCCACGTAGTCCACCATCATCTCGTAGTACCACTTCTTGTACTGCGTGGAGCCCTCGCACGTGCCCAAGAAGATATTGGGCCGGACGCTGAGCACACATCGTCACGATTAGTATGTTGATGTATCTAAAGTGGTGTCGGTGCTTCTTGGTATCGGTACTGGATTGAGTACCTGGTTACATAATTTACAATGTTGGTCTGCAGCAGGAGATCTCGAGCCGGAAGCAGGTTCTCAGTGATGCGGTTCTGATTGGACCTCACAGCCACACCGTTACACACGCAGAGAGAGCGCAGGACATCCAGAACCTAAAAAAATATATACATACATGACTAAAATATAATTTGAGGATAAAATCTCCAAAACGCACCTTGTGGTTCCGTCCATGCTTGTCCAGGAGAGAGATGATGGACTTGATGTGGTTCTCTTGGATGATGTTTAGAACCTCGGGGCTTTCAATGAGCACACAGTAGAGCACCTCCAGAATACCTAAATAACAAATCAAATATAAATAAAAAAAATCTACAGTCATGATATTTGTTCAGATGATTTGATACCTGATGAGGCCTCCAAGCGGTCCAGTTTGCTGACCAGCCAGTCCAGGTTGTCGCAGAACAAGGCGCAGTTGGAGCGGTTGCCCCTGATGAGCGAAGCTTTCCAAAAGATGGCAAAGTCATCACGTGACATGCATGCTTTTGTTGATCTTCACGCAGCGGTTGTCCTACCCAGCAGCTCGTAGAGAAGATTGACAATCTCCTTCCAGGACTCTGCCGCTTCCTCGCCTGCAAATTCCGAGAAGTGGGCCGCCGTGTTGTACACGTTGAGCCGGTCGATGCACTCCAGCACGATGGTGATCATCCCCTGGCGGAGAAAGACACGGACCAGCGGGAATAGAAGCTCAAGTCCGAAACTCACGTGACGCCGCCTACCTCCTCCTGGAAGAGATTCTGCCGGTTACGAAGAGAGCGAAGCTTGGTTTGCTTCTCCTCGTGCTCCAGCTCCTCCTCGGGAGGACGGAAGTAGAAGATGAGATCCTGCAGGGAGAGGATGACGCCCTCCAGAGGGAGAGACAAAGGCCCTGGAGATTTGTTCTTGCCGGTCAGAGAGTCCAAACCCCTGGAGACAAGGCAGACAAATCCACCAATCGATGATTTTTGAAGCATTGGTCTGAAGATGAGCAGGAACTTTGATGTGCGTACTTGATGAACTGCCTAAAGAGACCCATGGTGCTATAAATCATCCGAGCTGCTTGGGACTCCTCGGTCTGGGAGCGAGACACAGTCAGGGCGTCGTCCATGTGTCCTTCTTGGTGCAGGATGACCTGGAAGTAAAGGAGCCATCACGGAACGGCTCCGATATGTGGAGGTTCTTCAAAGAAGCACACCTTCCTCTTCATCATCCCCAGACGCGCCGCTTTGGCGTCCAGCGCGGCGTACGTCAGCCACAGGCCGGTGGACACGTGCTGCACGAAGCACATGGACTCGCCGTACTTGATCTCCGGGATGCCCATCCCCTCCACGTCTCGTTTGTGAGCCACGTCCACCTTCTCCTGCTCGCCGGAGAACAATTAGAAAATAAAGAATGACAGAGCTACACGACTCAGAGAAAAAGATTCAGACAAATCTATAACGTAGCAACCAAATATTGATTTTCAGCTTCGTGAATGCATGGAATGTTCTTTTTGTCCACTAGAGGTCACTATTGTGACATTTTACAGGGGTGTACTAGCTGTGACTGAATGCATGTGAGTTTAAAAGGCCTGTTGTGGGATGTCGGAGGACATTTTTGTGGAAAAAAAAAAAGGTCCTATCAGACCTTGGAGGCGCGGAAGCAGAAGGCAGACACTTTGGTGTTGGCTTGGTCCGCGTCCGCCACCATCAGGCCCTTCTCCTCATCCAGACACAGGTACCGGCCCGTGGTGATGTGGCGGATGCGGAAAGATTGCCCCCACTTTAAGTGGCTCCCGCTCCAACTGGAGAAAAAAACGGAGAAATAAAAAAAGTCATTTGTGGTTCAGGTAATGTTTTTGGGAGGATAAATAAAAGTCACTTGTTAAAGTTGACTTGTTTCTAGTCACCTGATTCGCAAAGGCTCCAACCGCCACAATGAACGAGCCTGGCTGCAAACGGCACCGCCTTCGTAGTGAGCCATTCTGGAACACACAAAAGATGACAGGACGATAATAGACAATACATTTTTTGTTATTTTGTTATATCATAAAAGTTTAAGCTAGAGAAAAAAACATAAACATGACAAATATGTAAAAGAAAGTTTTTAAATGTAATAATACCAATAAAATGTCAATTAAAAAATAACAAATTAAAAAATAATAATAATAAATAAAGAAGGAATTTTACCTTCGCTTCTCCTCTCCTTCCTCCGGTGTGGAGATGCTCAGACACTCATCCATGTGACCGTGGAAGAGCCTAAGAACGTGACCGCCCGTCAGGAACCCTGAAAACAACAATGTAGGAGTTCCCGACACGCTTAGCTTAACAATGCTAATTATTCATCTTACTATCTTATTGTTAATGTATTTGTATGTGTGTTTGCACCTTCAGCGAGTTCACATCCAGAACTAATGGGGTTCATATTCCACAGAGTCTGCATGAAGGAGGCGTCTACCATCAGATCTCCACTAGCGTAGGACAAGTGCTGAGGGACAAAGAAGGAAGGTCAACTCGATACAAACCGGTTTGCTTTTACGAGGAGTCTCACCAGGTATCTCTCGGAGGAAACGCTGACAAGGATGAGGTCATCCCCCACACGGACCTTTTCACCTTCAGACCTCTGCTTGGAGGCGGGATGAATCGTCCACCAACACGCTTCGCCTGCGTGGCGAGAACATCGAGGCGGGCGAGTTTAAATGTTACAATGTAAGACAACCGAGGCTTTGGCGCCATCTTCTGGCACTTGAAGGCATTACAGATAGCAGGAACAATGCAAATAATTTACCGGTGGAATCTTCTTGCAGGCCCACGTCAAAGGCCAGCTTGTCTGTGAGCGAGCGAGATGTGGTCAAACAGCTCAGGTACTGGAGGGAGAGTCTGGATTTAGAAATCTTATACAAAAAAAAAAACACACACAAAAAAAACAATTGGACTTACCATGCCCGAGTGGTTGTGCCTGAGAAGGATGGCGTGACCGTACAACAAGGTGCGATGGCCGCCACCTTGCGAGGACTGGGGGGGAGCAATAAAACAATTATTCAAAACAGATAACTACAGTTAATGGTATCGCAACTTTGGCGATACCGTTTCACAATCAGGAACTAGAAATTAGAAGAAAAGAAAATTGCCATTAATTTCATGCAATATTGATATTGAAAAGTATTTTTCAAAAATCATCTGTCATTATTTCGGGGGAAAGTTTATGTATCAAAAGTACACTAGTGGTATCGGTTCTTGGTATCAGTGTCGTACTGGTATCGGTCTTTAAAGAATTGATATCGAACAGCCCTACCAATAATAAATCATAATGATACGGGAACGACGATAAAAGGGATTGACTAAATCTGTTGCGGTTTTTCGACATGCCACAAGGACGGATTGTTTCACCAAAACAATTCAGTCAGGGTGACGACAATGGCCTTTCATGCGGGGTTAAGTATTTCTAATCCCCACGGATCACACGGTTCAGGTATGTCAAGTACTACCGTCACACTGTTAGCTCCGGCGCTAACTTTGTCAGGACAGGTGGTCGTGCTTGTGTGTGTCGAGGAGAGGCAGGGGAGGGGGAGGGGTCAATTCGGGTGGTGTCTCGTTGCCCCTCCGACAGAGGTGGGCCGGGCACTCCACTGGGCCGCATGCCATGCTATTCTCAACCTCCCGACTCGCCTTGCTAATCTTCATCTGGGCTGCCCGACATGGAGCTAACGCTGCAAACGGAGCGCTTTCATTTGTTTTGATGTCTATTTTGAATATGCATCAAGGCCGGGTATGCCATTGTTGCGTGAGAAAAAAAAAATAATAATAATAATACTGACATCACGTGAGACATAGTGCCAATGACATCACAGACATTTGTAGATCTCAAATACAATTGACGAAACATGATGACAGCCCTGCTCGAAACAGACACAAATGTGCAAGGACGGGAACATGAAGATGTCAACAGAGAGATCGAGGTTGATGTTCACACACATACCCATTTGTCCAAATCGACTGCCTGAGGGGGAGGGTGTCCACATAGCATTAAAAACCATCGCCGAATAAAAATAAAAAAATGTAGCAGAAGTTTTGGATGACAAATATTTTGAGACAATCTCTACATCGTTGGAAATTTTTCCCTGGATTCCTACCTCGGTCATCTCCACCGTGTTGGCCAGCATCTCTTGCAGGGCACGCACCGACAGCGACTGCTCCAGAATGAAGCTGCATATTGCCAAATCAGGAGGCACTTTCTGAAAGAGAAAGAAAAAGGAGTCACGGACAATCAAAAATTGGTTTCAAATTGTTGGAGGTGAGCGATGAGTCACCTGGGCGTTGGACGTGGTCTCCAGGAAGCAGAGGCGGTTCCCGAAGCCCTCGCAGGACAGACAAAGTTTGATCTGCTGCTCCTTCAAGATGGAAGCGGTGCACTGCAGAACCACCTGGTCGTCCTGCACAATAAAAAAAATTCCATCACATGCTGAGACTGCAAAAAATTCTCGTACCTCACGTTACCGACGTCTGTCGTTCAAGACAATAAGTTGTGGAGGAGAACGTGTCTCATAGTTCTGTTTTGTTTGTATTGATTTGTTTTCATTTGTTTTGTTTTGTTATTTTGTTTTGTGTTTTGTTTTCTTTTGTTTTGATTTGGTTTGTGTTGTTTGGTTTGTGTTGTTTTGTTTTGGTTTGTGTTATTTTAGGTTCATTTATTTTTTTTGCGTCACGTAGGTGAAGAAAGGAAACGAGGTGAGCACACGCCCCGAGCCGAGCGCTAACAGTCCAGACGGTAATTTGACTGGTGCAAAACACAAGCGATAAACGCCCCCCCCCCCCTCGCCCCCCTTGCCATTCTCAGCTGTTGCCTGCGCTCAGCTATTACACACGCAAGAAGATCCGCCACTTAACCTGATTCATTTTTTCTCGCCCACTTCTGCTCACATGCTTTCAGATGTTCAAATTTTGGGTCGAGAGCCACACGCTGCTGTTTATGAGGCACAGCGGGAAAATGGAAAGTGACTCAGACGGGTGACCTCGTAAAACCTCAGGCCTTTGCCGAACGGTGTCCCCTCGCAAGCACCTGATCATCTATCGTTCCTCAGCCCCAAAATGTCCGCCGGCCTTCGGAGCACAGTCTTGCGCTCGCTCAATAGTTCGGGATGATTTTGTGGGAAGACACTCGCTCGTCTTCCCACCGAGTTGTCCAGGTTGGAAGCTAGCGCAGAGGCCGCACAAATTTTGCCACTTAACTCAGCGCTTTATTAATAGAGGCCGCCTTCCGCATTTGAAGGTTGACACTTTGCAGCTAGCCAAACACACGCCCTGATTATTTGATAATCTCCCCACGTTCCAAGGAGTCGAGACATTTCTGAGTCAAGGTCAGGATGTCCGGTTATCACCTTTGTAATATCCTATGACAATTTTGTTTCCTCTTACTGTGGAAATTAATTTTGTCTATCAGCAATCTTTGGGATTTGAAAAATCCTTACGTGTTTAGCAGGTCTTACTCCAACTTCTGCTGGATTGACTCAAACATGTGGACCATGCAGGAGACAATTTGATGGACTGACATCTAAAGCCATGTAAAGCCCTCAAATGGTGTAACAAGCCGGCGCCACGCGCCGCAAGCTATGCCAAGTTGTCATGACGCACAACGGGCTCCTCACTCTTAACATAAACACCAATGTCGAGCTCCAGTAGTCCATAAAATGTTGGAATTTTACAGGCATGTCACTGTTCTGTATTTACAGACAAAGAATGGTGGGGCCAAAATCAACCAGGCAATTTTCTGCTAGCTTAATGCTAGTTAGCATCTCTATAGGTATGCTGCTAAGTGACTATTCAAATCCTGATGCTAACAAACAAACGATGGAGGCGTTATCATCAGTGGAGCTAGAGAGGGGGGGGCTGTGGAGGCCCTGCCCCTCGAAAGAAAAAATCCTAGCACCGCCAGTGTTTATCTCTTGGCGACATTCACAATTATTTCCGGCTCACTTTTCCTAAATCAAATCGGAAAGCCAGTTATTTTTAACAACAGTGTTAGACAAGTTTGCAATTATACAAATTACTGTATCAAACAGTTTTTGGGGGGGGAAATAGTTTGCAGTATATTTGTGGCTTAAATGATTCATATATGCAATAACAAACAATTGTGGTGACTGCAGTGGTGCCTCAATTGTGTTGCTTGCAAAAAAGCATTGAAAAATCCATAACGCAACTGAAACAATGTTAAGACTTCTCCTTTGAAAATGACTCAGCGGGGGAGCACGATGCTTTCTGCTCTCTCGATCTTTCTTTGCGCCATCGGCTCTTTGCCTGCGCTTGAGGCCCGAGCCCTTCGCTCCGCTCCGACTATTTTGGGCGGCTGCACCTGTCGAGATCACGTTGCCTCCTTCTGCTGACCGGCAGATACTTGGGCGCTAGCTTCTGAGTAGACAGCAACACGTTTTAGAAGCAGGACAAGCAATCAAGTCAAATGGACGACAATTGACGAGAAGGAAAATCAATCGATGGGATTGATGGTGGAAATCATCGATCGGAAAAAATCCACATGACTAGCTAGCTTTAGCGGGATGGCGCAACAATTAGCTCTCAGCCTGATGTCAGACAAGAGAAGCCCACCTGTTCATTGTGTACATAAGCGGGAACAGGTGCCGTGCGTGTGTGTGTCTCTCTGGATGTGTTCGTCCGCTGGGCTCAACACTTATGGAGCCCCGCTTTGCCAGCAAAATCCTTCGGATCAAGGCAGCATCCGTGTCGGAGTCAAATGATTTTTCTTTTGAAAATATAGTCACGTAAAGATGCAAAGTGATGAAGGTAAAAGTGAGGGAGAGAAACCATTGATGGCGAGGAAAGATGAAAATAGTCAGAAAATAAAAATCATCCTTCTGCATGACTGCAGAGATGGATTTATTTGAATATTATTCACATTCAAGTCACATAATGATGTTTTAAAAGGCATCTGGGGTTTTTTTCTATGAAAAAAAAATTGATTTGTTCGGAGAAAAACCAGCATGTCCCAAAAGATGCTAGCAAGTAGGCCAATGCTCCAGCTTCTCCCTCCAGGGTGCACACTTATAGTGACACACTATAAAAAGCAGCTTCAATTATAGACTGAAACTCAAATACAACTTGAAAGTGTCTTTCTCGGCCACGAGAGGCGCAAACGATGACAAAGCTTTTATATTCAATAGAAGAAGAAGCACGGCCAGCGTTCACAAAATGGCTAATGACTCCATTTTTCCAAATATTGCCCACTTCATAGAAACATGGCGTCCGGAAACTATGTGATGAGGATTTAAGCAAAGCGGAGAAGTGCAGTGAGTTCAAAGTGTCCCGACTTTGTGGTCATTGAACGCATCACCCTCACCATGTCATTGATGTCCATCACTTATTAAAATTTCATAATAAACCTTTGGAGGACCGAGCAGTGAAATACTTGAATGGACAGGTCTTGCTTCCATCCATTACAGTTGATATCAAAAGTCTACACACCCCTGATCAACTGCTTTTGTGGAGAAATGTGTCACGGCCCGATGTAAACAAGACTGAACTTTATGACCAAATGAATTTCCCCGAAAAAAAAAAAAAATCAGAAGTCAACCAGCAACTTTGGGGATTTTACTGTAACTGAGCAACATCTGGACAGCTCCCAGCAACACTTGAGTTCCCTTTCCTCGGGTAAAAATAGATAACTGTGCTAACAGATGCACTGACCACTGTGTGATGAGATTTTTTTTTTTTTTTTTGGGGTGCAATGAGAATTCAGTCTCCATATGCTGCCCTGTCAATCAAATCCAAACCAGTCTTGGTGACCAATGTAACTTTAAATGGGTCGATATTAACTACATTATAAACTTCTTCTGCAGACTCACCGTTCGCAGGAACTGGATCTCCTCCTCTCCCTCGCCCCCTTCCGCCATCCTTCAGTGCGCGTTAGTGGCACCACCTCCAAAGACAAGACAAGACAAGATCCTTTAGTTGGCTTTGCGTGATCTCCTCTTCTCCCACCCTCTCTCTTGGTTTCTCTCGGGTGTGAGAGCGTGTGGCTGTGCTGGAGGACAGCACCCGTCCGGGTCGACTCTCACAGTGCGAGAGAGGGAGGAAGGGAGGGAGGGGCAGCCACCTTGCCATGCCACCATGTTTGTAGAAGAAGGAGTGCCACTCCTTCACGCTGACACATACTCCTCCCTCCCCTCCTTCGTCATGTCTGAAGCTAAAAAAGGATTGGGGGGGCAGCCGCTGTACATGTACAGAAACTCACGTCAATTTCCAATTTGACATTTCCTTTTTTTAGCCTTTAAATTTCTGTAATCCTCAGTGAAAGCAAAGTGGTTAGTGATCAGCGGTGTTTGATCAAATAACACAATTGCAATTCCACAATTGAATTTATTTTCTGCATTGTCAGCTTTAAATGAATCCTAAATTAATGGAAATGATTTTTGTTGATCCAATTCACTATTAATCTGCAGAAATATCATAAAAATAACCATTAACAGTGAATCCTCAGAAAACAAAATAATTAACACCTAAAATCCCATTATAGCATAGAAATGGCAAGCAGGTAAATTTTTTTTTTTAATACACGTGGAATGAGGACTCAAACAATCCAGGCTAAAATTACTAATTATTATTAGAACAGTCAAGGCATCATGTAAACATACTTTCCTGACACAAATGACCACTTTCCTAATAGTTAGGGCGTTTGGCGCCATCTTGTGGTATTAAAGAAAAAGCACAACACAAATTTGCACTAGCCAAGCGCAAACAGGTAGTTTTTTTTATTGGTGGTATATTTCCAAATGTAAAATATGGACTTTGGCTCAGTATAGGTTGGGGAAACACTGGATTTTGCCTAAATCATTTCAGGGGAGGTGGATCTGCATGAGGGACAGTCCTCATGCAGATGCAGCACACGCACGCGCACACACTCCCACACATTGGCGTTCTTACCTGCTCGGCATCCATATGGCGTCGGTCATCCTCTCCTCCATCGCCCACTGCGGCAGGTAAGGGAGAAGGCGTTGGAGGGACAAAACCGCCGCCTGCCACCGGCAGGACGTAGACAAGCAACCACTTGGTGACGCGCCACCAAAGACGACCACGCGAGGTGCATTATGGGAATTGAAGTTCCTAGTGCAACCCAGCTCCAACCTAGGCTCCATTTTCGCCCAAGTCATGACTTGGCGTCTACTTGTGTAGTTGCGTTGTTACGCCAATAGATGGCGACATTGTGTTAATATTCGGGCTCAGTGGAGGGATTGCGCTCTTCTATGCAGCCGGGAAGATGCCGAGGAAAGATGGAAATACTTGTGATGGCCACCTAAGACATAAAAACAACACAAATGAAAATGAGTCGAAAAAATAAGAACACAAGAGCGGAAAAGGTTAATAGCCAACAAGTAGTGTCACACTAAAGAGGTTATGCACCACCTTCCGTGCTCGGAAAAACAGGACGAAGCACTTCCTTCTAGTTCAGGTCACCGGTGGAGCAAAAATATCCTCAAATCTTGCATAAATAAATCAACAAAAGTACAATTTAAAAAAAAAAAACCCTGATGCTCTTAACCAGAAAAAGTGAAATGCAATACAAAATAATATCTGAATTCACTTTATTTTGTCTTTAAGATGACTGCAGAATTGCTACTTCACAGCAATATAGTAGTAAATTGGCCTTTCTTATCTTCAGAGTCTCCTGATGTGATTTTGTATGCACGGACTGTAGGACGTCTGCTCACTCACCCGCTCTGCATCTTTGCCTGAAGCTTCTCGATGCCATATCGCCCCTCCGTGCCAAGCCAGGCAGCTTAGCTTCCTGCTGCAAAAAAAGAGGCCACCTCTGCACACTTGGGGTGCATTAATGTCCTCCTCATGTTCAAACAAGGATGCCATTGAGCTGCCCCTGTCCAGCTGCACGGCCACATTCACAAGTGCAAACACTACGTGGCCTGTCTGCTCGCTTGCCACCCTCACACATGACAGTTCCAGGAGAAGAAAGAAGACATCAGGAGCGGCAACCTGATATGGGGATCGTCTCAAATCAGGGTTCCTGGAAACCTGGGGGTCCGCGAGCCCTATCTTGATCCCGGCATGATAAATGATCAACATTTTTGTCAAACGCTGATGATGAACTCGATTTTTTTTTTGCACCTTGCCCTCATTTTTTTCCGAGCACATCAGGTGTTCTTGATAATACTACTAATAATAATAACAATAAATTAATATTACTCATTATTTTTGTACAAACAATTTAGTGGTGTTCTCACTTCAAGTTTTCCTGTTTCATGAAACGTTGATATGTAAACATGTTGACTAAACTTGTTAAGCAGTGAACCTCACCAGTCACGGTTCAAGTCAATAATGAAAATGCTTGCATGTAAATACAAAATAAAGAAATGAAGCAAAACTTGTTTTTTTCTACCATTTGCAACTTTTGCCAAGTCTGACAACGTCAATTTAAATTTAACTTGTTCGGCCCAATTAGCCGACTTTCATTACGGTAATTTTTTTTTTCAGTCACGTGACAAAAAAAGGTCACTCCAAACATTTTGTGTGGGGTGAATAAAAGTTGCACGATGGAGACAGCTGGCCCATGCAAGCGGACTTTTTCTATTTCCACGATTTCCTATGGGAAGTGGCTCAAACAAGGCAGCAGAGGCTGCTTCCTGGGGTACACTGATGATTGTTCATCACCCCCCCCTCCCTCTTTGCTGGCCGAGCTGCCTGCAGCTCTCCTCCTTCCTATACAAGCGCTGCATGTGTGCACCATTCTCTCTATGGCCTCACCCCTCCCCCTTGCATACACACACACACACACACACACACACACACACACACGCAGAGAAACTGATGCAAGTTCCCCTATCTGCCAGAGCCAGTTCCTCCATTTAAGATGCTGACTTGTTTATGTAGACGCGACAAGTGACTTTTTTTTTCTTCCCCCCCTCCCACCCCCAGCTCTACGTTTGGCCACACTGGTGCTCGGCCTTCTTTCTGCATAGGACTCCTTGATGACAGGTGCATGAAGTCTGCCTCTGCTGTTCTGTGCTCACCGCACATGCTCGGCGAGGGGCTTGACTGACTTTCGGGGTGAGGTGGGGGGGGGCGGTTTTGTGGATGGCCGGAAGGTGAAGATTTTGAAGAGGACGACGAAGAAGAGAAGGAGGAGGAGGAGAAGGGGTCAAGCATGGAGCTGTAGGTACGCCGTGCTCAGATGCTGGGCAGGAGGAGGAGGAGGCCGCGGAGAGAAAGAAGCCGCAATGAACAAGACCAAGAGGTAACGCAAACAAAAAGTGCATTAAAACAAGTCCGCGTGTGTGTGTGTGTGTATGTGTGGGTGAGAGGTTTTGAGGTCATGACTCTCGCACTGTGGTTAAAAAAAAAGTGTTAATTTGTTTGGGGAGTTTTATGTTTGCATCAGCCATTTGAGTGTTGTGGTGCAAGAGTAATAGCAGGTGATGACAGGTGACACACACACAGACACACACAGCTAATCTATTTGACCTGCATATCAGTATATTTGATAGTTCAACATTCAACAGTCTCCTGAGCTCACCTTTGCGATTTAAAAATAGTGCAAAAAAATATTATGACAATCTTGTTGCAATTTACTCAACAAATCGAGCGCTTCGGTGTAAAATCGAGGCCTGTTTGATTCAATAGGAGGTTTTTCTATTGTATAAATGGTAAAAGCTGGATATGCCGGTAGAAGTAAGGTTCAAGGTGACTTCTGCCATCTAGTGGAAGAGCGTGTAATTGACACCTACTAATTGCGGGGGATCAGGACCGGGCTGACCTGCAAATAGTGAAAATCTGCGTATTGAAACACATTTGTAAAAAGAAAAAGAAAAAGAAACATTTTGGCTTCCTCCATAATGACCAACTTGAAAAGACAGTAGCCTAGTAGGTCTAAGTGTTCATGAAACGAACGCTATGCAATGAACATAAACAATACACCTATATGAAAATTACAACATAAAAGTGAAATACAACTGAACTTTAGGGTTTTTGATGTTGCTACAGGAAATGCTTCAGGACTTCTTTTGCGCCCAGAGCACAGCTCTTATCAGATGGCGCGATCGACACGCAACGATGCGTGACAGGTCGTGCTGCCAAAAAAAATCATGCGGTGCCAGTTTCAATACTCTAATCGGGTGCTGCTAAAATATCGTTAGCATGTAAGAGCATTTCACATGCTTTAAAGCAATCGTTCATTTAATCTCGGCCTTTAAATGGGCTTTAATTAATCAATTAGGGACAGAAAGGGTGAATTTGCATATCGCTCGGCCTGTGTGGAGGCAGGAGAGGGAAGGGGGGGGGGGATTCGGGTGGGCTTGCTGTTGCTGGGAATAAAAAAAAGGGGGGTTTCCAAAGAGGAAGCAGTTTTCCAACTTGAGTAGGAAGCAGGGGGATGAAGAAAGTCAGTGAGGAAAAGGTGAACGACTTCCGAGCTCGCGAGTTCATTCTTGATATCTCTCACCTGCTGTTTATGTGCGACGAGGGGGAAATACCCAAAAACCACGTCGAGAAAAAATAAAATAGTCACATTTACTATGAGTCATAAAGTGAAAAGAAAAGGTTCAAAACAAAAACGACCGTTGCAAATTTACATTTGAAATATGGATTTATCCGTTAAGTACAGCAGACCGATTTCACTTCCAGTTGAAGTTCACGGTCACAAAATAAAAAGAATTACACCACGAATCGTTAAAACAACCAACTATTTTAGCCTATCGGGCTGCTAGCTTAATGCTAACACAAACTAGCCTCCATCTTGCAGTAGCTATACTTGAAGCAACAGATTTGAGTTTATTAGAAGTAAATTAGGACGATATATTTGCATATTCTTCATTTTAGGCTTCATTTTGATGTTCAATTTAGGGCCTGACCGATTAATCGAATATTTTTTTTAAGTTTTTCTGAGTAGTGTAATTGCAGATTATTATTCAGTGACTTGTTGTGCCTCTGTCCTTCCTGCAGTAGAAATATGAATGTAGTCATCACTGGACCGACGTGTATTTTTTTCACTACTTGTGTAAGCGCTCGAGTGTGTGCGTTTGTGTGTGTGCGTGTGCGTGTATAAGAGAAGGGGATGTAGGTCTGGCCATTCAGGGAACTTGTCGTCATTTCTCTGAACTCGCAGCGTTTCCTGGTAATGTCACAATATTATTTGGCAGCAGTACGGTTGCACACATGCGCGACACACACATTTCTACACATTACACACAACACGCTGGAGCCACGCAAATACACAAACAAAATCACATTCTTCCCTTTATTTAACTTAACTTTGGAGCTTTACAATTTTTGGGACTAAATCAGTGTCTCATTCGATTTCATTCTACAGGGTGGTCGGCGGGTTTTGAATCGTTTTCCCCCAAATTTTGAGATCCCAAATTTTTAGCACCCGCCGACGACTGTTAGCGTGACTAAATGTTGTGACCGCATTGTGTTGGACTTATCTGCGGCCTACTTGTTCTCAGGAAGCCCAACTGTGAGAGTACCGGCGCGCTGAAGAGCAGGAAGTCGCCGCGGCAGAAAGTGCCGCACAGACGCAACACATGTCCCAATCCGCAGGATATCAGCCGGGCCCTGCAGGGCCCCTCGCCGGCCCCCAGCGCCAGCGCCGCCAGCCTGGATGAGCTCATTCTCCGCTGCCTTGGCTGCTTCGGTCAGTCGCGCACATTTGATCACAACCTGCTTATGCAAATGAGGGCCAGTACAGGGAAGTAGAGGGGGGGGGGGTTCTCACACAATGAGGCTTTTTGTTCTGCCAAGGGGTGAGTGGGGAGGTGGGGGGTCTCAAAGTTTTGGGCTCCAGGGACCATGTGATCAGCGAAAGGCGATAGGAATGACCACCTCATTGCCACAAAAAAAAAAATAGTCCCCCCCCCCCTCCCTGCTTAGATTGTTTGATGAATTGCCATAATACCGCTTCCTTGGCGGAGGTAACGCTAAATCTACGTGTTGCGCAGATTCGGAGGGGAAGCTGTGCAGCCAGCGAGGGTCCCACATGGTCCACATGACGCTGATGATGCACAGTTGGGTGGTCTCGTCGCAGACCTTCGCCCAGAAGCTCCTGGCCTTATATCCTCGTGGTCACGTGGCGGCGCCACTTTGGCGGTCAAATTAATTGAAATAGCACACGTGACTTTTTCACGACGAGGCTGAACTGCAGGTCCAAATTTGCAAGTGTGAGAAATATTCCAGAATAAGCAGGAAGGAACATGTTCTCCTTGACTGTCTCTCACGTATAAGGACAGCCCCCCTGACAAGCGAGGCCTGAGGCGGGGTCAAGTATGCCACCTGGTCAGGTGAGTGACAACTCACTCCAGTCCTGACAGAACCGGTTTTTTCCTCCCGCCCCGTTTTTGTGCTTACTAAACACACTTTGCTGTCGCGCCCCGGCGGCCAGGACCTGGATCGGCCAGTTCCCCGCCGTGTTTGAGGCTGACCCCCTTCTGGAGCAGACCATGGGGGACCTGTGGGCGTTGGTGCGATCGGACGGGGAGGAGGCGCAGATCATCGACACGTCGTGCCCGTGAGATTTTTTTGTTTTTTTACTACCTGGCTTCTGCACAAACCTGTTTTTAAAGGAACACTCACATCCTGACTTGCCCCTCCCGGTTTGGATTTGAAACATACTCAGTGCGGTTCCCTTAATTTCCGCCAGATCAATGTCGTAAAAAATTAATACAATAAAAAACTGCTACATGTTTGGGCTCATGGAGGACGAATAATTATCTTGACCCTAAATCATTTTAACAGCCACACTTGTAAACTAAAGTCCAAAAGTAGCTTCTGAGTGACATGGTCAATCTTTTTTCCCAGAAGCCCCCACGTGAACGTGTCACAGGGCCCCTCGCCCTCGGTGAAGAAACGGAAGGTGTCGCTCATCTTTGACCACATGGAGCCCGACGAGATGGCCGAGCACCTCAGCTACTTGGAGTTCAAAAACTTCTGCAGCGTTTCGGTCAGACTCAAGTATTTCTTTTAAGGACACTCAATTTTAACTTCTAAAGATATCTGTATGCAAGAATTTGATTTCAAATTTTCTTGCCCACTTTTTTTTACAACATGTGTGACGGCTGTGGATTGAGCAGTTCCTGGACTACCGCAGCTACGTGGTGCGCGGCTCGGTGCGGGACAACCCGGCGCTGGAGCGCTCGGTCATGATGTGCAACGGCGTCTCCCAATGGGTCCAGCTCATGATCCTCAGCAGGCACACGGCCCAGCAGAGGGCACAAGTCTTCACCAAGTTCATTCACGTAGCTCAGGTGGGTGACATTTTTAGCTTCTTCCTTTCCCTGAGTTATAAAATCATTTTCACAATGTATGCGTAGAGACTCCGAGTTCTGCAGAACTTTAACACGTTGATGGCCGTCACCGGAGGCCTCTGCCACAGCGCCATCTCCCGTCTAAAAGACACGTACAACCTTCTGCCTCCTGACGTCACTAAGGTACACCGATGGCTCGCGGCAACCTTTCACGTCAGTTAACCATACCAGAAGAAAAAAAAATTAATATAGAGTCCAAAAGTCTAAACAATTCCGAATCTTTTCTGAGCACCTTCCGCCGTGACGTCATCAGGCACTGAGCGAGATGACGGAGCTCCTGTCATCGCGCAGCAACTACAGCAACTACCGCCGTGTATACAGCGAGTGCACCGGCTTCAAGGTTCCCATCCTGGGGGTGCACCTCAAGGACCTGATCTCCCTCAACGAGGCCTTGCCCGACTACGTGGACGGCGACAAGATCAACCTGAGCAAGCTACAGCACCTTCACAGCAACGTCAACGAGCTCCTGGATCTGCACCGCCTCACGCCGCCGTTCGAGGCCAACAAAGACCTCCTGCATCTTTTGACGGTAGGAGACCCGGACCTGGTCCCGAACCACGAACCGGAGCCAGAACCAGACCTCAATGGAGGAATGTCACCAATGATGTCTTTAATGCTTCAGCTCTCTCTAGATCTCTACTACACCGAGGACCAGATCTACGAACTCTCCTACACCAAGGAACCCAAGAACCCCAAGATCCAGGTCAGTCTCCTCCGTGCTCACCAATTGTGCTATTCAACCTCTGAAATGGATTTCATGGACCTATTAAGCTTTTTCCTCCTCATGGGTGCTAACTCCACAAAAAAAAAAAAAACCCGTAACCTCACTTAATGTTTGAAAACTACGTTTGGGAGCGGTGTGGGCGTACGAGAAAAGCGAGCAAAGTGCAACCGTCACTCAACCGCATCAAAGTATCAAGTTAGGGTGTAACGACGTGTACGCGTGTGTGATTGCGCTCAACTACTTTTGTTTTCTTTTATGACTGCAGCCTGTCACTCCAGTGAAACCACCGGTGGTGGCAGAGTGGGGGTCAGGGGTCACCCCCCGCCTGGACCCTGACACCATTTCCAAACACGTCAAACAAATGGTGGATGTGAGTACAACATATGAGGGTATTTTTTTTTTCTGTGATTATGTGAGAGGTAATTATAGATTTGTGAATGTCACTCATGGGCTCTCATACACACACCCACACTCGATTTTCACTTCCTTATTAACTGGTAGAGCAAAGGAGAAGTTCTCAACACTCTTTGTCGCCCCCTATAGTCCATTATGAAAAACTACGCCCACAAGCAGGACGGTTACATCCCACTGGAGGACTTTGAGAACATCTCCGCCAATTTTCCTTTCTCCTTCTGCACGCAGCAAACTGACAGGTGACACTTACAGGATAATATCCAACAATTTGTTATCAAAGCGACATTTTCAAAAATGGCCGTTCTCCTCAGGCATGGTGAAATCAGCCGAGAGGAGATGACATCTTATTTTATGCGTGGGATGTCGGTGTGCGCCAAGCTGGGCTATAACTTTAACGACGCGCACAACTTCCACGAGACCACTTATAAGAGGCCCACCTTCTGCGACACCTGCGGCGGCTTTGTCAGTCTTTATAATTAAAAAAAAAACAAACGCTAAAACCTTTTGGAATGAAAATTAACATGGTTGTATCATGTTGCAGTTGTGGGGCGTCATCAAGCAAGGCTACCACTGTAAAGGTAAGTCAGCAAATAAAAATGGCTAACCAGGCACATCAGTGATAGCTTAAATCTTTTCCCAGAGACACATTTTCAAAATGGCAGTTTTGAGTATCGTGAAGAGTAATAATGCAAGCTGCAAATGAGTTATTTCATAAATTCAAAGGCATGGTAATACTCAAAGCATTCACTCACTATTTGTTTGTTGAGGTGAGGTCAAGAAGCACAGCAGCTTTAGGGTGGCTTAATAAATAATCGTAGAAACTATTCCAATCTTCCCAGCTTGAAAGTTATTCAAAATGTCAAAATACTGAGTTGAATATCAAGAAGAAGAAAAAACAACCAGAGTGGCCTGCCTGCACACTCCACACATGAACCTGACTTGCGGCGGCCATCTTACTTTTGATCCTTGCAAGGTGTGCACTGCCTTACGTGCAGTACCTAAATATGGCCAGAGGGGACACACACAAAAACTATGGTCAAGACTCCACCAGATCCAACAGATCCTGATTTTGCTGCAAAACCTTTACAAAAGTGTCGTGTGTTGAAGTCCGGAAAACAAAAGTAGAAATGATTAAAGCTGTGTTTCTCGTCAGATTGCGGGATGAACTGCCACAGACACTGCCGGGATCTGGTGGGGATGGAGTGCTTGAAGAAACATAAAAGCTCCAGCGGCTCCTGCCCGTGCACCCCCGCCGCTGACTCCCGAGTTAAAGGGAGTGTGTGGAGTACGTACCCCCCCCTCCCAGGCCACAATTCTTACACCACCATGCACCCTAACCCCCCTACCCCCATCAGGTTCCGAGGAAGAGGCCTTCGTGTTCCCCCACGGCAACGACTCCGAACACCCCAAGGGCTGCGCCCCCTTCAGGAAAAGCCCAGACTCTGCGGCTCTGTGGGACCGCTCCACTCAGACGGACCCCGGGTTGTGGACCCCCCAGGAGAAGAAGGAGCGTAGGGTGTACAACCATACCATTCCTGGACAGGTGAGACGCCAAGCCTGCACTTTGACTTCAAGTTAACATGTTAACGTGTGTGTGTGTGTGTCAGGCCAACACACTGCCTCCTCAAAGGAGTCGTGGGTGCTCCATGCCCATCTCCTTCTTACAAGAGAAGCTGGAGGAGCTTCACCTCTGCAAGGAGAAGAGCCGGGAGCCCGATTGACCATCGAGCGGCAGGCACATGAACTTTCTCCACCACAAATAGACTTTTTTTTTTTTGTTGTTGTTTCCGGTCATGATGTCTCTGGTGCTACGTTTCTTGGGAATATCACGAGCAGTTTCCGGATCCAGGATTGAGTGTGTGGAGGAAAATGAACACTAAAGCAGAATTGCCATTCATTTATGTGTGTGGGTGTGTTTTGAAGTGTGGCAGCTACCACAAAAAAGCTCAAAGTGTATGAAAGGAAAGATGCATTTTTTTTGACAGTTCTCATGTATCTGAATCTCATTGCTGTGATGTATTTTGTGACTCCCCACCAAGGATGAAGAATTAAAAGAGAAAAATTACAAAGACTTACTTGGCATATGTGACTGTGAAGTACATGAGCCTGAATAAAAATGATTTATTTTATAAATAATATTAAACTCTAATTTATTATGAATTAAATCCAAACAAATATTTTTTTACAGTCAAAATTTATTCTCAAATATTAGTCACAAAGAAAAGCCAACATTGCCTTCAGGTGTATACAACTGCATTTATTGTAGAAAGACAAGAAACTGATCATATTTTTCACACTGGTAGAAAAGAAAATTTGCGGGAAACATAATGGAATATGAACTACAATGACCACAAGAAGATTTAAAACAACGAAAAGCAAAAATGCTTCTACTGAAAAAGTGTCAACGCCTTAATACGATGGCTTCTAAAATGGTGGTTTGGTGATGTGTGACTGAAAAGAAAAAAAAGTCAACGAAAAGTAAAAAGCATGCTTTTGTCCTCAACCCTCCCCCCACCTAAATTGTTTACTGGTGCGTCTACAAATCAGCTCTTCTCTCATCCGTACAAAGCATTGCAAGGGTTAGCACAAGGCTAGCTAGCATCTATCACCACACCACGGCTTCATACAAGATTGATTTAAAGGGAGAGGGAAAAAACAAGGTGGTGAAGAATCGGGGTGGGGAAGGGGGGGTCAGCACACCCAAGTGCCTCAGGGGTAGGGAGCTACTGGGATCCGGAAGACGAGCCTTGGCTGCCCTGTCCAGGGTAGCCGCCGTATTGGCTGTAATACTGGTTCCATTGGCTCTGGTTCTGGTAGTACTGCTGCCACTGCTGAGCGTACTGTGGGCACAACAGATAAAAACACGCAGTTCAGGATTTCTATCTTGAAAATTTTGCGGTTCTTTGGTTTTGGTATCGCATGATAGAACTATTAATTTTTTTTTGTTCATACTTAAAATTTAATTTTTTTTTATTTGAGAAAAAAAAAAGTATTTATTCATTATAGTTGGTATTAATTTCGTTTTTTCTTTTTTTTACCTGCTGATACTGCTGGTTGTAGCTCTGTTGCTGTTGCTGCTGTTGCTGCTGCTGCTGAGGGGGTGCCTGATGTTGCTGCGGAGGGGCCTGATGCTGCTGAGCGGGGGGCTGGTGGTGGCCGTACGACTGGGCGCCGACGGCCGGCTGGCTGTAGCTCTGGCTGTAGCCCGGGTACTGACTGTAGTTGCCGTAGTAGTTCTGGTTATAGGCGCCCTGGTTGTAGCCGCCTTGGTTGTAGCCGTGGCCGTAGCCCTGCCCGAAGAGTGCAAAGTGAGCGAGTGGACAAAGAGCACATCGACATACTTCGGTGACATCGTTTACAAGTAGAGCCTGACCGAGATGGGGAAAAACAGAACACAGAATACAATAGAATTAGGCTTACCTGATTGTAGCCGCCTTTGTTGTAAGGAGCTGGCCGGTTGTAACTACCTCCTGACGACTGTCCGCGGTATCCAGAGCGGGAGTCGGAGCCGCCGTCACGGTAGCTGCTACCGTTGTTGCCCCAGCGGCTCTGACCGTAGCCTCCCCGATTGTAACCTGTGGAAAGGCCATCCTTTATGCTCCTTCAGGTAAATTATGGCTTTGCATGGATTTAAGTTACAGATGTGCATTCATAATGAAGCATGTGGGAGAAAATGGCTTGAAATCAAAACTGCTACACGAGAAAAAAGCTGGTACCTCTGTATCCACCCGAATCTCCACCGCGGCTCTGGTAGCCACCGCCCCCGCGGGGTGAGTCGCGGTTGTCGTAGCGCGGGAAGCTGCCACGGCCACGATAGCCGCCCTGCCGGTTGTCGTAGCGTTTGTCAGGCGGGGGCCCTGCCTTGCGCCCTTCCTCGTTGTACTGCTTTAGCAGCTTCTCGGCATCTTCCTGCTGCAGCTCAACATAGGTGACCCCTTCCAGGAAGTCGCAGGTTTCAGGCAAGGTGAAGTTGGCTTTAGGTGGGGTAGAGAGAGAGAGAGAGGGGGAGAGGGATGGGGATGCGGTGACGACCGGAGCAGCCACACCACCGTAGGACAAAAAAAACAAAGGGGAGACAAATTAGTGTCGCGCAGAAGAGGCGGGAAGAGCATAAAGATCAAGTGACAGGGAGCAAACATTTCCTCCGTGGAGGCAACATTTGTGGAAATAGACACAGGGGGGGGAGGGGGGTTAGGAAAGAACGCTGCAAACCAAGGAGGGCAACTCGATGCAAATCAACATGTTCAAGCCATTCCCTTTATTGGCACTGCTCGGTATAGCACAAGAATTTGATATGATAAATGGCATATAGATGATTTAAAAAAACAGTATCAACCAATTTAGGTTAAACTTAGCTCTGCACTGACAAACGGTTGGCACTTAGTCAAAATGTGTTTTTCTAGCTTCTACATATCGCCATACGCAAAGTGCTGTACAACTGATTTTGAAGTAGAACGATAAGCTTTGACCTAAAAAATAAAGAGAAACGATTCAATTCAGTTCGACTCGGTGGGCATTACCATTTGAATCAATATGGCGTGGCTCCGTTTGAGATATTTTCAAAGTGGAACAATTCGAATCTGTTCCGATTCGACACACTTGCATCTTTTCGATCTCAACTGCTTTTTCGATTGAGTTCGTTACAACATACGCTCGTGAAAAAAAAAAAAGTTTATTGGCGAACTTGTGAATTTAGTAGGGATTACTACAAGCAAAACTTTGCACCCCCTCAGTTTGCAAGGCAGGGAGGAGGCAAAAAGAGGGGGGGAAAAAAAATAATAATCACGACTTATAAATATGTCCAGTTCTGATAACTTGATGGGGAAGGGAGGGGAAGAGAAGCAAGTGGGGACGCAAAAGGGGGTTTCATCTTCCAAGTTTGATTTTTACACATAGAAAAAAACAACAAAAGAAAAAAAAAAAAGTAGATCTGGTGTTTTGTTGCTTGTATCCACAGCGGTCCTACCTTTCATTTCTAACACAGCATGATCGGGCACATCCTTCCCCTGCTCATTGGTTTGCTTTAAAGTTCGCTCTTTAAAATCCTCGTCCGTGGGACAAATTACAATAGCCTTGCGTTGAAAACCCTCAAAAGGACGCATTTTTCGTCTCCTTGCTGATCCATATACATTTGTCTAGCAATGGCGACAAGAAAGAGGTAGAAGCTTGTTTGTTATTGTTTTACTTGCAAAGGCGTTCCGCTGGAATGGGAAGCTGGAACCCTGCAATCATCAAGCGACACAAGTTTGTTTGGCTGGGATGAGGCTACGCGTTAGCTCGGTTGCTAGAGGGCGCGTCGCTCACAACGCTTACCTGCCGTTATCTGCTGCCCAACGTTCGCTGCGGACCAACGAGGGGAAGGGGGGGACCCATTGAGTTACTCATTTCAACAAAACTCTACGGTGATTTTTAGCCATGTTAGTGAGCTAAGCAAGGTTAAAAGGTCGGGAAGAAAAAAAACCCTGAAAACGAGAACCTGTCTGTTAGCATGCTAACTGGCTATTTAAAGCGGCACCACGTGGGAGCTAGCTACTTAGCATGTTGGGTGTAGTTGTTAACATGTCTGACTCGCAGATCTCAGGCAGATGGATCAAACGTTCAAGCATTGTACTATTAAGATTGAAACAGTCGGGAATAAAGTCAAAAGCAAGGTAAAAGAATTGTGCTACATTCAGGGTCCCGACATAAAACATGTAATGAACTAGCTTGCAGATTAGCATTTGGATGTATTGTCACGGCTTCCATATTAATAGCCTAGCAATGTTTCTCGTAATGTGTTAGCAACTTTCGTATAAATTTGTGCCGCACCAACACCAGAAAAAAAATTACTGTATGAACCCCCCCCACAAGACACCTAATTTTTACGCACAAAATCCGCGGAAACGAGTCTCAAAATGACAATGCTATTGTTCCCGCAGAATTTCTTTTTCAAGTTTGTCGCTATTGACAAGCATATATTGTGATGTCACGAGATAAGAGGATGACAAGTTAGCCTTTGTTTTTCTGATCGACACATCTTCTGTACGCGAAACAGAAAAAGGTCACAAGTTGTGGCGTTACAAATGTGCGAACACGGTGTCTGCTGGTTCAAACGAATCGATTTCAGCGCATGATCGGGAAAAGATTCTTCGGAAGAGACAAAATAATTTAACGTCGGTTCACAACTAGAAATCCCTAACAGACGAGAAAACATCCACAGATAAATCCGCAACGCATGGTCATCATCAAACCGAAGCGTCCTACGTCCAAATTTGGTCAATTAAATTCACCGAGTTCAACTTGTGCTTGTTCCTCATTTAACATCAGTCTTCTTAATGTGGACCATTAGCAGTACACCACAGATGTTAAGTAATCTGACATATTTATTATGTTCAACAGGCTTTTTTTTGACAACGCTAAAAACGGCAGTGCTTCGGTGGCTAACGACAGGATTGCCTCAGCGAAAACGCCATTTCGTGCAACAAGTGTGCAAATATCATTAAACGAGTCCAAATTTGGGAAACACCAGTGTTAGTAGATATAAAAGAGCAAAGCAGCAATGAATCGTCGGAACTACAAGAGACAAAAATGCCAACGTCGGTCCTAAAGTACATCAAACGCCTGGCTCGGCTTTACGTGAAAATCGACGCAATACGATACGATAGAAATATCTTTCAAGGACACAAATTGGTTCTCGCGTTTGGGCCCCCCACCCCTGATACCTACTTGGGCTTACCTGTTTTTTCCAAGGAGCTCGTATCCCACTGGACATGACAACACAGATACAACTTACCTGCACATACTCACGTCTCCATGGCAATGTCGCTATCTGACCCTACCTACCTTTGCCGCCCCCCCCAAAAACTAAAGCCCTGAAAATGTCAACCCTGTTAGTCACTACTTACCTTGGGGGGGTCAATTAATTAAAACACACACTCAACAGTTCCGTGTATCTCACTTGTAGTTAACAAAACAGCTTTTAAAGTGAAAAAGCTCTCTCTTAGGAATTAGCAACAGAAGGTGTTTTTCTTACTCACCAGCGTCAGAGCTTACTTGTTTCTCAACATCGTTACAAAGTCACGGTCTACTTGTACATTGTCGCAGTTCACAAGACAAACAGTATATTGTTTTATGACAGTGCAAAATATAGATAAATATATATATGTATAGATAGCGAGGGATGACAACATGGAGTAAAATATTCCGTCACTTTTGATTACAATACAAGACAAGCAAAGTGACAAAAGAGGGTGAGATTCAATGCGGCTTCTACTACTTCTACAATACACAGAGCCCCCCTGAAAAATAAATAGATAGTCCATTAGAGAGAGTAATCAATGAGTGACGGTGCTGAGCGCTTCAAGTGTGCGCGCGAGCGACTGCCGCTACACTACCTGGTCCAGGATGTAGTTGCGTCTCTTGCGAGCGGCGATCTCGATCAAGCGGTTGAGACACTGCGTGGCCTGTTGGATGAGAATGTCCCAGCGCCCGGCGTAGTTCCTCTGGCGTCGCAGGCCCATCATCTGCACGGCACGGACACGTGTTAGAGAATTCAAAAATAATGATAATCATAATAATTCACCTTCATCTTGTCCATGATGGCGTTGGTGCCCAGGATGTTGTACTTCTTCTCAGGGTTGGTCTCTGCATGCTTGATCGCCCAGGTGGTCTTTCCGCAGGCGGGCAGGCCCACCATCATCAGAATCTGAAAAGCCAAAGTAGAAACTTCCAATGGGGTCCGCATCTTTGCGTTGTAATCATTTAACATTGCTAAATCATGACGGCCTCAAAATCAAGTTCAAGTCCTTACCTCGCATTCGCCTTTGCTGGCAGGTCCCTTGGTGCCTCTGACTTTGTCCTCCAGGGCCACGCTGTGGATGTAGGTGTAGCCGCTGGGCGGCGGGAAGTAAGGCTGCTTCTGCCCAAAGTTGAACTCCACGGCGCAGTTCTTCACCAACACGTGGGGGAAGAGCGCACGGCCCGCCAAAGCCTCCTTGGTGGTTTTGAAGGCGACGCCGAGCTCCACGCCGTTCTTGGAGAATCCCATCTCCACTTCTTCGCCTTGGTCAAAGTCCTGCCGATATTGGAGCGGGTGTTAGCGTTTTGGACGAAGCTGCTGAGGTTCGAGGTTGCGGTCGCTTACGATGTAGCAGCCGATGACATCATTTTCCCCAAATCTTTCCCCGTAGTCGGAAAATTTACACTCGGTCGCTTTCTTTCCGGTTCCGCCGAAGCCGAAGGAAAAGGGCTCCTCTCCTAGGACAAGAATCAAGGGAAGTTGGTATGAGGAGGTGGTTCTTATTTTGCACCCCTTTAAATGAGCTCACCAAGCTGAGTGCTGCAGTGGTTGAGGGACCATCCGATCCGGACGACGTGCGGGTCCGGCTCCGAACTGGGAAGGTGCTTGACGGGAATTTCCTCATTGATCTGAAGAAAAAAAAAACATACGACATGTATCCGGTCACTCCAGATAGTTTGTAACAATTGTGACCAATTCAGATTTTTGGATGTTTTAAAATACCTTCATCTCGTAACACACGCGGCCACAAGTGACCCCGTGGGTGGCACGTGCTCCCGCCCACAGGTAAGCAAAGCCCTCAATGGTCAGCGGGTAGCCGCTGTAACGATCCCGGGACACTTTGAAGTGCAGATCGCAGTTGTCTGCGAACCAAAGCAAATTGGACATCCAGTTAGCGTAGCCTTAAAAAAAAAAAAATAGTGTACATAACCAGAGCCCAGCTTTCCACTTACATGTGTCGATAGTAATAAGAGTGTCATCAATGTTCTCTTCCTCGTCTTCTGCCGGTGGCTGTGGCGTCCGAGACCTTCAAAATAGAACCAATCAGACATTTAAAAAAAATATATAAATTCTTTAATGGCTGGCCGGCTGGATATGAAGCTGTAGCTTGCTTTAAAGGAGCCACTTGGAGAACGACCATGAGGCCCCAGTTATGAACAAGCCTACTTTTTGCTTTGGCACTGACGCTTGGCCCGAGTTGTCACGGGTTGGACCAAACGGGTTCAAAGACAGTGCTAAAAACCCCGTAAAACAAAAACAATACTAGGCAGAAACATTTTAGCTTGTGTTCAAACTCATCAAATGATGGACCGACTGTAAAATCCAGCATATGTTGTGCACTCATAAATAATACCCCTTCAAAATAAAACTTGAAATGCATAACAAAGTTTGTGGATATAATAATGGGCCTTGTGACTTTTCACACACCAAGTGATTGCGACGAAGAATGCGATAAATGAGGGTACAATGTAATACAATTTGTTTTAAAGGAGCGTCACTACTGGTTCAACATATTGAGCCATCAAGGTTACTTTGGATAATTAACGAACGCATACCTTTTTTCCTCGCGATGCTCGTAGTAGTTGTAGCCCCTGTTGTCCTCGTGCGGTCGCTTTCGGCCGTACTGTCCGCTTCTCTCGGACTCCATCTTCACCTGCTCTGCCGGACCGTCACCATCTTGTTCACGTTTGGGCTCAGACCCACGGCTCTCTGAGCCATCATCACCTGCCGCCTCTGGTGTGTCCTCAACTTTGACGTCTTCTTTAGTTTCTGTGATGAACGACAAACATTTAATTTGGTCAGCCTGTGGTCCAACCAGGATTGATGGTCGTAATTGGTGCCATAGGAACTATGTTGACATCACAACTGAGAAACCGAGAACTTTCGGACTACACAATTCCAACAATACTTCCTCAATGAATAAATAATAACAGCGTCTGCATCTTTTCATTTGTAAAGTTTGATACAATCCCGAGTGCGTCTGGAATTTAATTGTCACAAACCTTGTTTGGGTTTGATGTCTTTTTCCTCGTGCGGTTCAAATTTGACTTCTGCCTCATTGACGGCAGCGGCTTGGGGAAGATCAGCGTCCCTGCTGAGGTCCGCGTCTGTGCTGAAGTCAGCGTCTGCGCTTAAGTCAGCATCTGCGCTGAGATCCTGCGCGCTGAGGTCCTGCGCACGGAGTTCCGGCGCGCGGAGTTCCGGCGTGCGGAGGTCTTGCGCGCTGAGGTCCTCCGCGCCGAGTTCCGGCGCGCTGAGGTCCTGAGCGCTGAGGTCTGGCGCGCTGAGGTCTGGCGCGCTGAGATCCTGAGCGCTGAGATCCTGAGCGCTGAGGTCCTGGGTGCTGAGGTCTGGCGCGCTGTGGCCAGAGTCGGATGCCGGCCGACTCTCGTACGGCTCAGACTCAATCTCCGGTTTGACCTCGTCTTCTTCGTAGTAGCCGCCGGAATCTCTGCCCTCGTCTTCCTCAAGCAGCGCATCGCCGTCACCTTCAGCAAAATCCTCACCTGTAAATACCCAAAGAAACTTTGATGGGTTTGCTGCTCATTCACTGAAACAGGTCAACATTTTAAGTATATTGATAAATGGTGAACATACATCGCGAGACCTTATGTTTATATTTAATGAAAAATGTAAATCTGTGGTTTACCTTGCTGATCATCTATGTCATCATCGACTTCGTAGCCCTCCCCGCCTTCATCACCCTGCTCCTCGTCTCCTCCGTCCGGTGACTCCGCGAGGGCTTCCTCTTCCAGCGCAGCCTTAAGCCGCTCCACTAGATCCGCCTTTCGGCCACTGGCCTCCAGGCCGCGACGCTGGAGCTCGTCTTTCAGCTCATTCACTTTCAATTTCTTCACGTCGAAACTCATCGTGTTACTTGGTGCGAGTGAGCGTGCTGTACAAAGACTGGAAGGAAAAAGCGCGGGTGTGAGACTGGAAAGTTGGCGACGTCGAGTTCAACTTACAAGGACGCTATGCGACAGCGCCATCAGCGGAGCGTTAGGCTAATATTAGCCATTCAGCTACATTGATAAATGTATTTAAAAAAACGTTACAGAGGGACTACATTCGTACTAATTACCTATTTTTAACACTTACCAAACAAAATACACATGTATATGAAAACTAAGCTTTTGCCGTTTTCTCGTTATCTCGCCTTCGATGTTAGCTTAGCATAAGGGCCAATCATGCGGTGCAGTGCGCGCGAGTTGAAACATTGCCACTTGAAAAGCGCAATAAGCGTAATAAATATGCATTGGCTTTACGTGCAGGTTGTGCACCCAAGGTACGGTTGACGTCGGGAATAATAAAAGTTTCACGGCAAATTGTGGAATTCCAGTCAGGGCCTACCTCTTTCGACGCGGGTCTCGCGGGCAAATAAAAGCGCCGTAAACGAAAAGTAAAACGACTGCCCTCTAGCGCCCTCCCGAGCTTCCTCAGACTACCGGAAGTTGCCTTTCGACCAATTTCCATTGAGTTACTTTTTATTATTTTATATTATTTATTCATTAATTTTGTGACTTTTTAAGCCATTTATAGTTGCAGATTAGTGTAGTTTAACACCGAATTACTAAAGAAATACAGTACTTGGTGACAGCGGCATCATGACGGATTAAGGTCACGTGCATTAAAAGGAAGTGACGTAAAATACTTAAAGAATACTGGGTAATGTAGTTAAAAGAGAATGCCCGCCAACAGTCGCCATGTTGCTTGTGTTTAAATAAAACTGCTACAATGCCGTAGTACCTCTTATTGCACAATTAAAACGTTTATAGAACAATTACCTCAACTACTGTCAGTAAAACACAATTTCCACAATTAATGAAGAATAAATAACTTCAAATAAATAATTTTGAAGGACACCAGCACTTATGCCTCATTGATTGAATTCTGGGTTGTAATCTCAGCTCTGACCTTTGGTTTTGACCCCAAAAATTGAACACCTGCAGAAAAAAAACAGTCAAAAACATTTGTTTCTGCTTTGGTGACACCATAAAACATATTTACTATACATACACAACTATGTACAATTTTTACGAATGAAAAAGATGTATGATGTTTTGAATTGTTCAATTAATCTGTCCACAGCTTTTAGCTTTGCTGTGTTTCCATAACTATTCAGAATAGTTGAGTTTAGTGTGGTAAGCTGTGAAACATTCTCCTGGATGCAAAGCGACACAACAGGACACGCACCACATTCTGGTATCTTTGCGTAAACCTCTGCGAGCGCATACCCTACACCTCCTTCCAGATCGCTTTGGTGGATCTACGCTCCTGCTCGCTGTGGTCACGTATTCAAGTCTGTGCTTGGCAAGCTGCCCGTCGAGCCTGCTGTCTGGGTCAGTTCTAGGCGGTGCCCTTTTACAAGGCCGGTGAGCCACCAAGTCCCCACACCTCTCAAACGTTCCCTCCTCATCCTTTCTTACCTGCGCCAGAACGTATCGCTTCACAGTCCAGGACTTGACAACGCTGCGCATGAACTCCAAGAGGGTTATACGTTCCTCTGGGTGCCTTGCTCTGTAGATGACATGAGCATTAAACATGCATAGCTGGAAAAGATAAGCAACAAACTTCTTGGACCAGTCTGTCGACTTCCGGACGAAGGGGTAGTATGTAATTTTCTGGTCCAGCTTCTGCACCCCAGTCATGGAGGAGTTGTACGCTGCGACACACTCCGGCTTTGAGGTAGGACCCTCATCTTTCTGTCCCTTCTGGGGCACTTCCTTCAATATATCTTTGTGGCAAGTTGTCACATAGAGCTTTCCCTGCCACGCTACTACCATCACCTTCTTATTGTGTCGTGTAACCTTGTCCTCCATACGCAACTCATTCTTTGTCACCTTCCTAAAGATCTTCGGTTCCCCCCTATTGTTCTTCAGTTTTCCACAGATGTTCGTTTCCGCTCCCAATAAAAGCTCACACATTGCTACGGAATTGTAAGACTCGTTCATGTACAGCGAATAACCATAACCTGGGAGACGATCGAGGAGAGAGAAGACAATCTCCGACGTCATCGGAGTTTCCTTGACATCGGGTTGCAGGTTGAAACAATATCCGGTGGCGGAATCGCATAATATGTATGACTTGATTCCATATTTGACCGTTTTTTTAGGGTTGAACACTCTGAAGGATACGCGGCTCCGACAAAGCATCATCCCCTCATCAATGCAAATGTTTTGTCCTGGTTGATACATCTCCTTGAACTTTTCCACCACGTAGTCCAACACTGGACGGACTTTGTACATTTTGTCATTGTTGTCCTGCGGTGTGGTATTGTTGAATTTAAAGAATTTCCATATGAGCTGAAATCTGTTCCTTGGCATGGTTTGGCCGAAATGGGGCGTGGCGTCAACCTCATCCATACTCCAGTATAATGAAATTGTTGGCTTTTTGACGTAACTGGTAATAAACGTGAGTCCAAATAAAGTTTTGAGTTCTTCGACTGACACGGGTTTCCAGCCGCAACTCCTGCTATGCGGCAAGCGCTCGGACTGAGCTTGAAAATAGCGAGTAGCGTACATGTTGGTCCAATCCGCGATCTGTTGGAGTAGCTCGTCGGTTAGGAAGAGCTCCAGGAAATCGGCCGGCGAGGTGGAATCCAACTCGGCGGCGGCGCTCCGTGGTCCGGGGCTTGCGGTGAAGGAGAATTGATTTGGTTCCCAGCCGGCTTCATGCCAGCTACAGTCCTCCACATCATCTCTGCTCCATACATCTGTAAATTATATAAATGAGATGCAATTTAAAAAAAAAATTACATTGCTGTGGTGTGAGATGCAGGATTTTTTTTTTTTTACCTTTGTTCACACTGTCATCAGGTGTGGAACTGGAATCACTGCTTGACATGCAAAATATAAAATATACAAATCACAAATAAGTTTTTTTCACTGCACTGGGATGTAGGAAATACATATATATACTAATTTTACCTTTCGTCTCCAGACTGCCAGCTGGCGGGAGATCTTTGCATGTTCCATGATCTGTAAATTCCGTCAGTACTGGCAACCATTCATTTGATCAAAGTAAGAACGAGCTTATTGAAATATTGAATGCGTACCTCTTCTCCTTGGGTTGTTCAAAGTTGTTGTCGCCGCTGCTTTCCTCGCGCCGTCGCTTTTGACCGTGCTGTCCAGTTATCTCCGACTCCACCTGCTTCTGTGTCTCTGGGTTATTCTCAATTCTGAGGTCCTCCTTCATTTCTGTAATGAAGGACCAATTAATAACATTTGCAACAGCAGCATCTCAAGTAAAGCAGTTCACTCATCACATATTCAAAGATTGACATTTTTTACCGTCACGCACCTTGTTTGATGATGACGTCTTCCTTTTCATCCAGTTCAAGTTTGACCACCATCTCAGGTATGGGGGAAGTTTTAGGAAGCTCGGCGTTGGTGCTAAAGTCTATCGTGCTGCAGCCAGACTCTGAGTCCTCCTCAAACTCTGCCTCCTCTTCCTCGTAGCAGCTTCCCGAGTCACTCTCTCTATCTTCCTCAAGCAGTGGATCGCTGTCGCTTCCAGCAGAAGCTGTGAACGTCCGCAGAGAAACGTGACTTAAATGGGTTTATTGCATTTATCCTGTTTTATTTACTGTATCAATAAATAGCTTGAAACTCTTGCTAGGTAACTTGCTGAATCAATATTGAATTGTGAAATTGTGTGTTAAAATGCCAGGGTGTGTTTACCTTGCAGCTCTTCCGTTTGGTCCCTTCCGAGGGCTTCCTTGTCCAGCGCCGACTTAAGCCGCCTGACCAGGTCCACCTTCAGACCGATGGCGTTCAAGCCGCGACGCTGGAGCTCGCTCTTGAGCTCGTTTAGTTTCAGTTTCATCACGTCGCAACTCATCGCGTTGCTTAGCGTGCGCGCAAAACAAAGGCTGGCAAGAAAAAGCGCAGGGATGAGATATGGCAAAGTTTACAGCGTTGTAATGAACTTAAAAGGGCGCCCCAAAAATATGGCTAATATTTGTTAGTTTGGCTAAACGACTGTAAATTAAGAAAACACGTAAGGAATGGGGGTAACGGGGTATTTATAAGCGTTACCAAACAAAACTGCCTACTATTTATACAGGTGTATAAATCCCGTTGTTTATCGTTTTGGCTTTAATCGCGTTTGATATTAGCCATACCTAGCTTATGGGAAGCTTCATTACGATGCATTGAGCGCAAGGCGAAACACTACCGCTTGAAAAGAAAACGTGCATTGGCTTCGCATGCAAGTTGGGCATTTTGCTGAGCATTCGCGTGTCAAAGCAACAAAACAATCAAAAGTCCTGCAATGATTTGTACCTTGCCCACCGCTCGTCTCGTGGCCAACAAAAGCGAGGTAGATGAAAAGCGCGACGACTGCCCTCTAGCGGACCAGCCAGCTAACGCCATTAGATGAGTTTGAGCGAGTTAAAAAAAACAACGTAATTTCAACCATTTAATATTTGACTGCCGGATTTTGTGTTTTAACACTAATTCATCATGAAAATGAAGTATTGGTTGCGGTATCGTAAATGAGAACGCGCGTTTCAAAGAGGAAGTGACGTAGTGGCGATGGTTGAAGAATACTGGGTAATGTAGTCTGAGATTCCCCACAAGAGCATTTTTTTCATCAGTAATTTTATGCCCTATATCTACCACATGAAGCAAAATTATGCGTGCAGTTTAATTTCTCTGATAATCAATAAATTCATCTGCTTAAAAAATGGGGTAAACATTGAGTTTTGTAGCAGAGTATGACATTAAAATAAGCGCCACTGTTTTTAGAGCAAATTCATTATTAATGGCATCATCGTCTTTATTTTACACCATTGTTCACCCCTTATGGCAGTTACACATAAATCAGCAAAGTGATTCACAGTGATATTGACTAAGTGCTCCCCCCCTTTACACTCTAGGCATGTTAATTATTAACTGAGCCTCTCTTAAATTATTAAATATCCAAACAGATGCCATTATCAGATACTAACTTTTGAATTTGTTGATTCAATTCTCAAACCAATCATTCCACTTTGTAATGAGCATGTAATATCAACCACAGAAAATACACTATGAATGTCATAGCAATCCACTTATTTGCACACAGTTGCAATTCCAAAACACATCGCCCTGATGTTATGTCCACTTCTTCCTCCACGCAGGAGTAGCAGTGAAGTAGCAGCTTCAGGCTTTACATGTTGCCATCAAGTCTTCTTATGTCCATACGCGTACCACGTTTACGCCATTTCCTCACTTTTTGGTGGGCGTAGGAAAGGAGGCTAGCTGCCTGTTCACTTCTCTCAGCTGGGCGCTTAGCGTCTCTGTGGTGAACGTGAGCTCTGCTATTTGAGTCTGTAGGCTGGTGAGCGTCTCGTTGAGCTCGTCCTCCTTGTTACGCGAGTTGACCGCCTGCCTGGTGTACTCCAGCACCATGCACCCGCCGCCCACGAGGAAGATCAACGTCTCGCCCAGCAGCTCGGCGCCAAGCTCCGCCGCTGCCTCCTCGTTCAGTGGCTTAATGCTGGCACCACGGAAACCCATGATGCGCATCTTGGTTCTCATCTCGATCCAGTGGTACACTGCAATGACAGTGATAAAATTGCATATTTTATAAGGTGGTACAAGCACCTAAATAGTGGCTGGTATGATTCAGTTCTCTGAAATACTGGAAAATGTTTTGTTTTTATTTAGATTTTTCCCCAAAAGCCTATATTGGTGTCTAAATAAGAATGGACAGAGGCTAAAATGGCTTTCTTTTTTAAACGTGTAAATGTACTATATTTACTCATAAGCTACTTTATGGCTTCTATTTAATGGCATTTAGCTGGAAGGTGCTTCAAGTAACTACATCAATGTACATGATAGCCAGACAATCAATACTTAGGTGTCCTGATCAATTTAAATTAAATTGTATTGCTATTTTTTAATTTAATAACTACAAGTCGCCGTGTGATGCTAGACTAGCTACACTCAATGACAATCAAGAACCGCCCAGCCTGCCTGTTCTTGTCTACTATTGGTCAGTCACGTGTATTCACGACGTCTATTGGATATGAGGTTTTACCAAGAGCATTCTCATTGGTCATCGGCGAATGTATGTCCGTGCATGTCTGACACTTGCGTCTAGCGGTCACTAGACACCCTTAAAGATCGGTTACTCACGCTGAGCCGGCGGCATGCAGATGTAATTCTTAAAAAATTCGCTCCTCCGAGCCCCAGCTTTTATCCGGTTAGCGACGGGCTTGCTCAACTGCTTCACTCCGAGGTAGAGGAGCTTGGCGATTGGAAAGGCGCCGACGACCATCTTGGGGCGGAAGTGTGTTCACGTTCAGGGGCGGGCCTAGGTGTGAAAAAGCGAATCACATGGTTAGCCAGGTCACCAATCAGAGGTCGCGCTGGCACGTCGGTGACGCTGTTCTGTCAAAAGCACGCACGACAAAGACTACATTCATTTGATTACGTTATTAGTCGATTACTATGTCTAGTTTTCAAACTTAAACCTTAACTTACTTAATAGTTTGGAAATTTGAAAAATGCATACATTTTATGAATAACATATACAAAAAAAAAAAAATAATGGCAAGAAAAAAAATCTGTCACAAAAAATGAAGGGGCAGCATGTTATACCTGGCCAGTTGTGGTTCAAACACCTGGCTCGGGTTACTTGCGTTTATGAAGGGAGGAGGAGCAGGGGCGGACCTAGAGTTATGTGTGTGTGCACGCCTGGAGGAAATAACACACTGTGACTGGGCAGCCGACTTCAGGAAGCTTAGAAAAAAAAGTGTTCCAGATCAGGACACGCAGATTTTCTCTCTCTCAGTCTCAAAGGGAGGAGGACCAGAGCTTTCCGTTTTCTTTGAGGTAAGCGACTTCTCATGTGCATTCCTGCAAGGAAAGTAACACCCACCCCCTCAAAAGTGACGTTACGGTCCGTTGTGTGGAATACTTAGAGGCAAGGGTGGTTTTATTTTTTGTTCGGAACTAATGAACATCAGATGTAACTAATTTTGTAACCGTCTGGCTTGCATCTATTGAAATACCACAGCCTGTTCCTGCACGATTAATTACATGCGGGCATCAAAGCAACAACCCAGATTTGTCTGAGTTTCATTCCGATTTGAACCAATTTCATGTTCATTCATGTGACTTTATTGCCACAATTTAGGACTATGACAATGTAATAAGTACAATCAGATTTGTTATGATTGTAAATGTTGATTGAACAAATCCCTGAGGGTGCTTCAGAAAGTATTTGCAAAAACTTTATTGCTTGTTTGTGAAACAAAAAAAATTCAGACTCGGTCAGGCCTACTTGAGATATGATAAGGACAATGCAGATTAACACGTCTGCCTCATCATTTGGATGTTCAAGGTTCGAAATTCTTCTTTGCATGTTGCATTGTGCTTACGTGACTTTTTCTTTTCTTTTCAAATTTGCTCTCAGATTTCAAAAACATTTTCGGTCAATAGAAGACTAAGTTGTCATAGTAACCCGTGACCCTAAAGTGCAAAATGCTGTGTTGGCGGAACACATCAGGACTTGTTCAGAACTCGAACCCTGAAGGATTTTTGGCCTGAAGCTTGACACGAGGGATTGACACATACTTGGGATGCGCAAAGCCAACTCACGTCTGCAAGCAAATCCACCTGCTTGCAGAATGTCCGAGTGGTGCGTGGCCAAGTGTTGTGTGTCCGCAATTTCATGTTCAGCACAACAACACAAATTCCTCCAAAGTGATCGATTTTGTGAAGATGTCTGTAACTCAAAAGACTTTTATCTCAAATCATCCTTGACAAATGAAATGAATGAAAATCAAATTAATCCATTCCAGCCTCCCCCAAAAAACAACAATATAATGTAATGCAATGTGATTTAGTTTTACGAGATAAAGCCATCAGTGATTAAAATTTGCTCTTGATCGGTGTAATAGTTTTTCCGGAGAGGATAAAGAATATGTCATATTGTCTTTTTATCATCTATGTGTTGCACAACTGTATTCAAATAACCATTCTATCACATTAATGCTATTTGTTAGCCTATCTGTAGCATTATGTGTTAGCATCAAACTAGCAGTTAGCCAGATTGATTTAAACATTGCGCAATTTCATTTGTCTTGTGTTTAGTTTGACAGCAAGCTTCAACCAGCAGTGGACATAATCAAGTTGAAGTTTCTTTTTGAAGAACTTGCCAAACTGCTGCCTGTTGAGAAGTGACTCAAATTGAAAGAGGCTTCTGAAAAATTCAGCACAATTCCCAATTGTACAACCTCAGGGGGGGAGGAGGTTTTACTGTAATAATGATTAAGCCTCTGCGTTTTTAGAGTGGTTTAAAAAACACGGTGGGAAAAGTGAAACTTGCAGCTGCAAATAGGGAACACATGTTCTGTACGGTTCACCCCAAAGCGTTTAATCACACTTGGGAAGGACACACAAAGCCCGTTGCCCCAAACCACCACTGCTCCTGTGCACCGACACTCGCTTTTTGGCAGCCGACCGAAAAAGAAAAAAAAAACGCCCATAATTGCTTGGAAGAGGAATATAAATTGGGGGGAACAACCTGCAAATCTGTGTAATGGCCGTCTGCTTTGTTGTCTAGAAATGTTGAGAATGTGTTGCAGCACTGACAGATTCTTGAGTCACGTGCAGCAAACATAGCAGAGAAGAAAACTTTTAAACAAATTTCCAATTTGAATCATGCTTGAATGATTGTGGAGGCTAACATGTACAAATTAATCTTTAATCAATACTTCGGGTCACGCAGACCCGACCAGTGAAATATTAAAATTATATTCAGCCCAGAATTGAAACACAATGTTAGCTTGAAAATAAATAAACAATATATTTTTTATATATATTTTATTTTTATATTATATATATTATCTTTAATCTTTTGATTTTTGATGACCAATTCAAAAAGGTGATTATAAATCACACACAGATTGAGAAACATTATTATTATTGCCGGTCCTGTTTTCCTTGCCTTTTGTGAACAGAATGTGTGCTTGCTTGTTTGGTACGTTTTTTTTTTTTTTTTTATGAGGCAACGTCAAGCACCTACCTCTGTGGCTTGCAAGGCAGTGGAGAGTTGTTGTGAGGAACTAGGGCGTAACTCTTGTCATTGTCTGCAAATAGAAAAGACTGAGTGAGGCATTCTTGGTCGGTGACAGGTCGCAGACTTAGCTCAACATGATGGAATTGAGGATCTGCTGCGAGCTAGATTTGGCCTCTATTACACAATGAATATGCAACCTTAGAAGATTTCGTAGAGGTTCATGGGATTTGTTTTAGCCACGGTCTCGTGGGATTTAGGCAAGTCTCACATGTCAGCAAGTCTTGCGGAAGTATGACAATCTGGCATTGCATCCCCTGCCAGCAGAATTCAGGTGGAAGGAAATTGTGGAAACACGGATAAGATCAAAAAAGGTGATGTAAGATCTCAGAGGAAGATTTGAATCACACACAGCAGTGATTGTAGCAGACACACCCCGGTATTCCGCTCAACTGACCGTGATTGTCCTGAACTGTTACACATAAAGTTTGTCGGTGAAAGGATCTTTGTTGCATGCTTAACGGTGGGAAGAGGAAGAGCGGCGTGATCCCTTTTGCACAACTGCTCTTGAGAAATGTCCAAAAGTGAATCAGCAGGTTAACAAAGTGGGAATGGAGGACACTGCGACCGCATTTTGTCTCACTTAGTCAAACATGGGTGGGGCTGTTAAGCAATCCGGGTATTAATCTCTGTCAACAAAATTATAATAATAATTTATATATATATATATATATATATATATATATATATATATATATATATATATATATATATATATATATATATATATATATATATATATATATATATTCAATTTTTTATAATATTTAATTTTATAATAATTATTCAATTAAAAAGGGAAACCATAATTTCATATTGAACTGGTCAGGTTGCTGACGAATATTAGTTAAAATACACTGCCGCTGTTTGATAGGGTTCTCTGTCAATTTGGGTGACTTCCCCGAAAGTGGTGACGTCCAAATGACCTTTGGACAGAAAGCAAACAAGAACCCTCAGCGCCATGAGCAGTCCAATAAACATTGAGTGGTGGGTGACGGGACGGAGTGGGGGTGTCATGCCAGGAAGCGGAGGGGCTGGACCATGATGTGACCTGTGCGTGATCTGGCTTTGTGTTGCGCACTCTCTTGACAAAGATAAGATGTGTGTGTGGGAGGGGGAGGGATGACGTTGAAGGTCTGCTGCGGAATGCGACTGTTAGTCCCGCACGGCCGATCTTATCGATAGTGTGAACCTCTTCCGAGGTGCCTGGCTAATGTTGGTTCAAATTTGCCAGATGTCGCTCACAGTGCCACTCGTTTATCTACCGGGAAATATGCACCCGTGTTGCATGTGATGTATAAGTGGCAACACTTGACAAAGTCAAAGTTTAGTGTTGAGGACGTTTATGTTAGCAAAACACTTGACTTTATTTCTCATTAGAGTTGATTCAGTACTACTTATCTGCACATGGTGTGTGTGTATGCATTTATTTATTCATATATATTTATGTATTCATCCATCCATCTATTTATTTATTTAATACATTTTATTGATATTTTATTTATTTAACTATCGTATGTTTATTTATCTATTAATTAATTTAGTTATTTATTTATTTATCTAGGGTGAGTGCATATACATTTATTTATTTAATATTTATTAGATTGATATTTAATTTAATCAATTAATATGTTTATCTATCAATTAATTTAGTGATTTAATTATTCAACTTTCTATCATTTTATTTATTTACTTACACAAGTGGATGCATAATCATAGTCTGGGCACTTTTGGCATGTCTGCCTCACCTCGACACAAACAAAAAGGGTGTGGATGGTTTTTGCACGTTTGCCCCTCGGGGAGGACGTAAACGGTTCAACATACCTGACAATTGGGCAAGGCTCCTCAGTAGCGAGGTGGGACCACACCAAAGTAGAACAACAAAGACCATCCCGGCTTGAAAGGGTCCAACTGGCACTGTAACTGTACACAAAATGAGTTAATACGTGGAAATAGAAAGATAAAAAAACAAATCCCATTTTCCCAGGAGTTGAACGTCGCTGCCTGACAGCCATGGCTTCTCAGAACATCTATGGCAGCAACCTACTGTGTGAGTCCCCCCCCCATTTCTATTTAATCACCCTGTCAATCATCCTTTGAGCTAATTGTCTGCTTTGCGATTTGGCGCTCTCCAGTCCAGACTATGAACGATGACCTGAGTGCATCGCTGGCTAGCGCGGACGAGCTTGACAAAGAGTTCAGCTCCATGATGAAGGCGGCCTCCTCTGGACCACCGGACACACAGCGCCGTGGACCGGTACGCGCAGATACACAGCGTTTGGAGCTTCAAGGGTGTAAACGTTTCTGTGTGTGCGCAGGTTCCTCAACAGCAGCACATCTCCTCACCATCCAGCACGTCCAACTCACTGAGGGGGTCGAGCAGCTGGAATAACATCAGCTCAATGTCACCGCCGTACACGCCCAGCGCATCAACCCTCCACCCGATGGACTCCATGGTCACCATGATCAAAAGTGCGCCCACTTCCCCGGTGCCTTCAATCAGCTCGGTTTCCTCGCCCAAGATCAGTCGGGCCGCCTCGCCTCTGCCCCAGGGTGCTTTGAGCCCCAAGCATTCGCCCCAAAGCCAGAGGAGAAGCTACGACTTGAGTCCCCGCGGTTCGCTGGGCTACATGGAGAGGAGCTCGTCCCCCAATCGCACCGCCGCCTCTCACCGACCCCTGCCCTCGCCGAACCGGCTCAGCCCCTTCGATGGTCGCGGGTCACCTCGGCCCGACCGGGGTCCCTCGCCTTTATCTTTTCATCATCCCGCGGCGGAAACGCTTCCTCGGGCTTTTACTTTCAGACAAGCAGGTGAGGACCTTTTCATTTGACTGTCATAAAAAATAATGGACAAAACAAATTTTACGCTATAATTTTCATTGCAAAAATAAAAATCTGAAAATAATTTAAAAAAAATTGTCAGGGGAAAAAAAAACGTGGAAAAGACCTTCCCGCCTTTGAATCTGAATCAATAAAACAAACAGCAGCCTCTAGATGAAGAAATACAGTATCAGTTAAATTCCTTTTTCGTCGAGTCTGCACTAAGTAAACATACCGATTTGTGTTGGACGTGATGTAACAACGTGGCAAGAAGGGTTCGCATTGCTTAGGAGGGTGGAGCTGCTGCTGCTGCTCGATTGCTGAGTGAGTTTCTCCGGATCTGATGATTTTCACCATCTATTGGGAAACACACACACACGGAGTTGTAGAACAGGTTTGCATACCCACCCTGTATTTGACAAATCCCAGCGGGCACACGATACAAATCAGCTCAAATCAAAATACTTATAATTACGGCACGAGTACACACCCACTTAAAAAAAGTCCCATTGAGAAATCGACATTTGGAGTTCTTTGGGATCATTTCTGCTGTGCTGTTCAAAACCAAATCAGTTTTCCAAAGGGACATGAAATTTGCTAGGCACACAAAAAGAAAAACCTCTCAATCCTGTTATGTGGTTTCTCCCAGATGAGGGCGTGCAGAAGCAAAAGAGTCCCGGCAAGTGGAACGAGACGGATCTAGACATGTCCTTCGATAGCAAGCCTCACCACACTTATGACAGTCAGTCCTTGTGTGCCGACTGGGACAAACGAGTAGAAAATGTCACCCAATGGACCTTTTGTCTCCTTCCAGAAAGCGATTGGATCAGAGCCACCGTGCCCAACAGTAACTGGAGAGAGTCCAACCTAGATGGCCCTTCACCGGCCCCCAGCCCCAAAAAGGTGTGAAGGAAAAGTCCGACTTGTGGGGACAACCAATTTTCTGAGACCAAAACAAATGACTGTCTTCCTTTTCAGAACCCTCGTGCTCCGCCTGTCCAGTTCTCTCACAGCTCCCTGCCAAGGAACACTCGGGTGTCAGTCCACCCGGATGTGCCGTCGTCAACCCAATCCCATCAGTACCACCAGCAACCCATCATTTCCCGGATTTCCATTCCGCCCGCTGCCGGCCAATCTCGCCAACGCAGGCCCATCCCGCTCTCCGTCATCATGCGTCTCCAGAACCCCCAGTGGGGCGCCACGTCCGCCAGAATGACTCCAGGGGGCCACCATGGAGACCAGTGGGAGGCTCCTTACCAGACTGGCGGATCCAGAAATTTCTTCCTCAACCAGGCCGCCATGCAGCCGCCGCCTGAACTCCGACAACCGGCCATTTACAGCGACGGTAAAAAAAAAGATCTTCATCTTCAAACATTTGCCTCCCGTCAAGGTTCCCCGAACCAAGAGTCTTCATTCACACAATGAACAAGTTGTCTCATTCCTTCTTCGCAGCACTGAACCCGGGTGACATCGACGCTGAGCTGTCCAGACTGGACTTAGTTCACCACGTACCCATGATCCACGAGGGCCCTCCCCGGCCCCTCAGTCCTACCCGGCTCCAGCCCGTGGTGGCCCCCGAGGCCCAGAGCCAGGAAATTCCCGACATAGAAGAGCTGCTTCGCATCCGCTCGGAGATCCCTCGACCTCTGAAGAGGCGCGGCTCGGTGGAACCGTCGCAGCCCCTGAAGAAGGCGTCGCAGTACGAACCCAACCAGTACAAGAAGCTCATCAACAAACTCTTCCAGCGTAAGGAGCGGAGGCACAAGGGCGAGGAAGGCGGCAGTGAGACCAGCAGCTCCTCCGAGGGGGAGGACAACAGCGCTGCGCTTCCTCCGCCGCGACCGCCCCAGGCCACCACCCTCCAAGATTGCAGAGTACGAAAACAGAAACCTTCCGGACCTTTCCTACTCTATATGCATTTGAATCCCAGCTCAAGCCGTGTTTGTCCCTTCAGAACTACCATTCTATCTTGAGGGCCAGCCGGGAGCGCAAAAGTTCCGGGAGACGAGCCCGCCTGAGCCCGCTGGTACTGGCGCTGGATGGTGCGCTGGTGGGAGAGCTGGAAACAGTGCAGCGGGCTGTACAAGAGGTGCTAATGCTAATGCTAATTTTACCACTGTCATTGGAAGGGAAGCTGTGTGTTTTATGTTTGACTAAAGTCTTTTATTATGACTAAGTGGGAGCTTTCTGCGTCCCCGCAGATGCCGGACCCGAGCCAGTCTAACGACGAGGGTATCACGGCGCTCCACAACGCCATCTGCGGCGGCCATTACAATGTGGTGGATTTCCTGGTTCGCGTCGGCGCCAATGTCAGCGCGCCGGACAGCCACGGATGGTAAATGTCTACATGGGGGCATATCGTTAAAACGTCAGAGCGCTTTGACGTTTTGTGTGCGGCAGGACTCCGCTGCACTGCGCGGCGTCGTGCAACGACCGGCCGCTGTGCGAGTTCCTGGTCAGGAACGGCGCGGCTGTCATGGCCATGACGGAGAGCGACGGCGCCACGGCCGCACAGAAGTGCGACCCGTACGCCGTCGGCTTTGAGGAGTGCGAGAGCTTCCTAAGAGGTGAGGCACGCACATTCAAATATAGACTGTTTTTACATTTGTGTCTTTGATTTTGCTATGATTAATTTCAAAGTTTTTCTTTTATTTTTGTTTGGGTCTTTGATGTCGCCATAATTCATTTCATTCTGTTTTTCTTTTGTTATTCTGAGGCTACAACGCGGACGTTGAACTCCACGTTTGTCGTGTCGTTGATGTCTTTGATTTTATTTCGAGGCTACAATGCTGACGTTAAACTCCACGTTTGTGTCTTTGATGTTCCTATCTTTCACGTTTGTGTTTTTGATGTTCCTATCTGACTTCATGTTTGTGTCTATGATGCTTTTGTCAGGCGTGGAGGAGGCGATGGGCACGGAGAACAGCGGAGTGCTGTACGCCTTGTGGAGTTACCCGGCGCAGGCCCCGGACGAGCTCACCTTCCGAGAGGGGGACATGGTCACCATCCTGCAGAAGGTTGACGGCTCCGACTGGTGGTGGGCCTCACTGTGTGGCCGCGAGGGCTTCGTACCCAGCAACTACTTTGGGGTAAGACAATTTTATGTCCCATATGTCACTGTCACCCCTTAGAGGTAACATCGCCAACTACTGGCCTGGCATGAATATGCCAAGCCTTTGATTTAGTTTTTTTAATGGTCCCTGTGAACAAGGAACTTATTTATTCTTGTGTGTTTATTCCCTCAGCTTTTCCCCAAGGTTCGACCAAAGTCTCTCTCTTAGCTGGAAAAAATGCACTTGGGTCAAGCGGCGCACAATGTATTGTGTGTTTCACGGATTTGCTCAGTCAAAGACGGTTGAAGGACGAGTCTCAGTATTCTTTTTTTCACTTTAGTTGCTTTTTAACACAACATACACAGAACCCGCTCACCACCACATAATGTTGGATAGCTTTCAGGTTGGCAAACAAGGAAGTGGTCCGCATATATTTTTTTTTACAGCTTCTCTAATATTCTGTGAATTTCAATATTCATCAATTCTCAATATGTTTTTAGTGTGATGCCTAATATACTCCAACTTTAAGCCTGGTTATCTGACTGGAAAGGAACTAAAAAAAAAAAAAGAATGAGTCTTCTAGTAGTATGAAATGTGTGTGTGTTTTTGGAGATGGTTGCTTGTATTATGATTGTATTATTTTACAGACTATGTACATATATGTTGTTTAATGACTGTGCAATGCCCAATGCTGACCACAAGGCGGCGTCATCTAATCAAGTAGTATTAATACTGTGCTCCTCTGTAATGTGATCAAACCAACCTTTCTTTCCTTTTCTTCATTTCGTGTGTGTGTGTGTGTGTGTGTGTGTGTGTGTGTGAGCTGAAGCCTTTTCCAGCCGACCTTGGGCAAAAACTACACCGAGGGTATAAATAACAGCGGTCTGGCTCTGTTCCTTTTTGGACCGAGAGCAGGGTATTTAAAGTTAAATACAACCAAATGGCACTTTGGATTAAATTTTTTTTGAGACATTTTAACATCACACACATGACCGTTTACTGTCTTTGCGGTTGTCCCTATTGTTATAACAAAAGTGCTTTGTTACATTTCCAAATAAAGTTGTATTGTGTTGTACTTTTTTTTTTTTTTTTGCACACGTGTACCAACCAAAGAGCCTGTGAAGGCCACCCGAAGGGGAGGGGAGACTGTGTAACAAGACAAGATGGCAGAGTTAGTCCACCCTGATGGACTTGTCATCCCGAAGGCCGGAATGATTTATTCAAGTAACGAGAGCAGCCGCGGCGAGCCGGGATTAACTGCGGAGGAACGGAGGGCGAAAAAGTACTTGTCTATTATTCAGCACGTCGCCGAATGCACGGCGGAGGATGAGAACGTATCCGATCTCAATGTCCTCACAAACGTACTTCCTCCGCGGGGAAATTTGGACAGCAAGCTATTCTTCACAAGTTCCAATTTCATTGTTTCTCCTGTCACGAGTGTAAATAGAGGAGCGTAGCCTCTTTGACTTGCTAACAGTCGGAGCAACACTCCCTGATAATCTGCCACCATTAACCACCACAAACCTCCACAGGGAGGATATTAATCACTTTAATTGCCCGAAAGCCTGAAAGCAGAATCCCCCCCCGTCGTCCCCTCCCACCACCGCTTGTGCCTCCATCTTGAATTGTTGGCTCTCGTCTTCCGTGACAGTGACTCAAGTCCATCCTCACGGAAAAGACTTTTAATCCCCTTAAACGACGACTCGGGCTTTCATTATTTCGTTATTTGCTTCTGCTTCGTTGCCGCCATCACAATCCACGATTAGCAGCCATCTTGGCCCGTTTCCTCGCAAATGACCGTAACGACGAGCCGTATCGGTTCATAGTGAGGTCGACAAATTCATGGCGTGGAACAAAAAAAAAATCAAAATAGAGATTTTGCAAAAGAGGGAGAGGGAAAAAAAAACGAGATGTGCTTTTTTTTTTGTCACGTGCATCGTGTTTTGAACATTCTCATCTGTGCTACAGCATGTATCCAATTTTACCTCACGCAGGAAGAGCAATTCCCCAAACGTGATTCTTTTGCTCGGGGCTGCTTGAGAACAACAAAAAGCAGGTTGCAACGAAATCTAATGGGAGCGTAAAGATTGACGAGCGTGTTTTGGAGCTGTGGAGAAGAATTGGATTAGTTGTGTTCTCCCTAATGAGCTACTTATCACCTCCGGCTGTCAACACCCCGCCCCCCAAGCGAGGTATTGTCCCCCCCGATTGAAAAACTCGAGGTTTGCTGAGGTGGCCTTTCAGGCGCTCCTGGGGGGGAAGAGAACACAAGCTTTCGATTTATTTTCTATGTACAGAGCTGGCTCATACTTCTTTGGAGCTGGAAGTAAAAAAATGTTTTGGTGTTTAGTTTAGTTGGTTTAGTCGTCTTGCATTGGCAGCTCGGGAAAAGTCAATGGTTGCCTAACTGCAAGGTGGTCGCGACCTTTTGGCCCCAATTTCCCGTTAGCTGATTATTGGCTTGGAGGGAATGAGCGATAGCGAAGGAGGTGAGATGCTCATCGCGCTGTGACGGGAAAATGTCCATTTTACTTTTTTTATTTCACTTAAAAGAGTTGAATCAGCATTTCTAGTTTTAGCAGTCGATATCTTTTGGGAACGAGTAAAAAATAAAACTTTTTTATTTTACTTAAGAGTTGAATCAGCATTTCTATTTTAAGCAGAGTCTATATTTTTTGGGAATATGGAAAAAAAAAAGAGAGCCAAGAGAATTGATCCCTCAGTGCTTTGAGCCTCGTCCCCGTGATGGATTCTGAAGACAAATACCCTTTCAGACAGACGGCTTTGCGGCCGCTCAAACAAATAACGAAAAAAAAAAAAGGATTTTGAGGTGTGTACGTGTGTGTGAGTTTGTGCGTGTCCGCCTCATTAAATAGTCAACATAAGCTAGCGGCAGCCAGGCCATTGATTGGTTGACTGCAGCGTTTTATCCACATGCATGCTGATGCCTTCTTGAGTGTGACTCAGGAGGGCCAAAGTGGGTCAGAGAAATGGTGAAGTGGGCATGGAAGAAAGAAGAAGATAACACCACACACACACACATGCACCCATGATGCATAACAAACAAGCACTAAGCACCTCCCCCTGCATCTTTTGTTCTCCCACCTCTTTATGTAGATTGCTCACGCCTGCTGAGCACATTTGCACGTTATCATTTTTAAATGCAGTGCAGGGAAGTTGTCAATTATCCGTATCGTTTTGTGCTCAATCGCGAGCCCTTAAAATTCGGTTTGTGATTTCCAAATTTGAATCCTTTTTTTTTTACCACTATCAGACAAATTAATGGATGGACAGATAGACACAACCAATCTAAAATTGGTTTGTAACAAATGATGGACAGATAGAGAGCGAGAATGGTTTGATGCTGGAGAGAGAGAGATGAAACTTCCAAAGTACACACATATTTAAAATAACACAGCCTGAATTTAAAAAAAAAAAATCTATTCTCAACACCCACGTACGCACACACACTTGCTAACCTTAAAGCCCTCCCTTCCCTCCCCTCTGCAATTCTGGTCTTAACCCCAATCCTAATTCCAACCCAAAATCAAGCCTTGACCTTTGTAATCCTCTTAAATGAGTAAGAAAAGGCAAAATGTCCTCACTTAGCATGCTCCGTTGCAATTTCCCCCCCCCTTTGCAGTAATTGAAACACACGCGTTTAAAGAACGAGATTTTAGGATGCAAGAGCTGCAAAGCGCAAGGGGGTGGAGGGGGGGCAGCGATAATGAGGCTCACAGAGAAGTTGGGGAGTCACGAGAGAGGAACGCCATGCTCCCTCCACTGAGGAGGAGCCAGGAGGAGGATGGGAGAGGAGACGACACGCGGGAGGGGAGGGGGGGAGGCAGTCCGATGCAGCACTGACGTCTTACCGTGCGCGCCAGCGCCGATGCAAAACAATGCGGGACGAGCGGACGATTGTCTCCTTCCCCGTCGGACGATTCATCCAGACAGCAGAGAAGCCGACCTGAAGGTGAGGCGACAATATGACGAGATTATTCATTCGTCGCATGCGGATTCACGAGCCATTTGAATTGGCTTTGTGTGCTCCTCCTTTTTTTACAGCAGCCAGTTACTATTCTATTTTTATACATTCATTTTATATTGCATTTATCCCCGAGTGTCATGCATGCCATTTTTTTCATGATTGAAGAAATATGTGGAAAATGAAACTTAAGATGTACAAACATGACAGTATTAGGTTTTAGTATTTGCAATATTGTCGTATAGGGCATAAAATTGTAATACGTGTACGTGCATAGATGTACAAAATTGATTAAGGATACACACAAGGGATATAATACAATCTTAAAATTGGACCGATCCAAGAATTTGGGTTATTTTGAATGAATTTTGGGTTGTTTTGCAAAAATAAAATCTAATTTGTGCCAAATAAACAGGTCGATCCATTTTCAACCCATCCTTTTAATAATGATATGGTGTTTTATTTATAGCAATACACAAATGTATATGTTACATATGACATTTCATGTCATGACGATCGTATAAATACTATAAATAATATTTTAAAATGAGAAAGATGCAATATTTTGTCTTCTCATTTCACCAAACTTGAGAAAGTTGGTGTCACATGCGTGACAGAACATGCCACACACGGCAAATTGTGTGCGATGATGATATTGCAAACGCAAGCTCAAGATTGCCACGAGCTGAGTTCACGTACGTACGAAAATAAGACTACCTTGTTTTGTTCCTGTGTGCTTGGCTCACCTGAAACATGACACACACACGCACACTTTATTTTTTTTTGTGTTTTGGAAGACGTGCACCAAGTGACATCAGCCTCCCAATTAAAACGTTCAGAAGCAGAAGACATGATGAATGCAAACTGGGTTGGAAAACAGCTGCAGGAGGCAGCCACACATCATTGGCTCATTTGTATACACACACACACACACACACACTCACACACAGGCGTGCACAAACGACAGCAACGCAGCATTGTGCTCCACACAGAACACCATGTCCAAAACACTTCATTGCACAAGGCAGTATTTTTAGATTTTTGGTGTGTGTGTGTCTAATCATGGTTTTCAAACTTGAACTTTTTTACGCTACCGCAAAAAAATACAAATAAGGTCGCCAATTAGCAGCAGAACAACAAACATTACAAGACAGTAAAAAACCAGTACAGGATATTTAATATTATGATGATAAAGAATATGAAAATTAACCCTGCACTCGGATACAGTATGGGAAGGCTGCAGTGTAAGTTAAATATAACTGAACTGTATTTAAAAATGTACTAAATTTAAAAAAAAATAAAATAAATGTGCATTAATTATATCCTGCTTTTATTTTAGTCAGGCTAAGAAGTGTGCGTCTTTCAAAATTAGATGGAGGGAGCGCATCCTTATTAATCTTCGTTAATCACATATCCTAATTTGACCTCAGTGTGACACAAATAGGATTGGTCACAGCAATTTGCTTTTTTTTGTTGTTTTTTTTAAGCCGGCAGTTTTACTAAGAGTGTCATGATAGAGTGGCAAATAAATAGCCCGCCCTTCACTTCTCATCCAGCCGGCTCGATGCGTTTCCATAGGAACAGGAGCTTACTTTGCAAACGGCAAGAAAGCTGTGTCATTTTTTTCCCTCTTTTTTTTTTTTTTAAGTCATCGAGCTGCATCTTTATCACAGAGATGAAATCAATGAGCCTCGTGTAAGCCTCACTTATACCCCAGCTTGGGTCCGAGCAGCCCAGGAGGTTGGGGGGGGGGCATACATGTGTTTTCATTAGCGAGTGTGATTTCCCGCATCCCGTCCCTGGCCGCTCGTTTGTGCTGGAGCAAATTACTGGACCGCCGGCACTTTGCATTGTGCGTGTGCCGAAACGCATCGAGTGAGACTGCAGAGTGGCTGAAAATCAGAGCGAGTCAGCAGCAGCAGCAGTTTAGCTTCCTTTTTGCTATTGTACCTCAGCTTCGCCATTGTTAGCATACACGGCTTCCCTCAGGAAATAATGCAAATAATTATCATCTTTTGGCCCTCATAAAAGCTTTATTAGCTTTATTTGGAGTCTCAAAGTGGAGCGTTGTAGCTTGGGATTGTGCAGGTACTTCAAAGTATTTTTTTTTTTTTCTATGGGATTTATGAGAAATTTCTCCCTGGGCCCAAAAGAATTCGAGATCCACAGAATCAAGTGGTACCACTGCGAGATGACGATACAAGAGCGATATCGATATACTGTATCGTTCCGGCTTGGTTGTTAAAACGCGCATTGTCCTCATTAAATAAAAGCACGCCTCTTGTTACACGCCGTTTGTGATTTGTGGCCGTGTCCTTGTCGCCGTTTTATTAGCGTTGCGGAATACGAGGAAGTGGATGGGGTGGGGGCGTAATAAGCTGAGTGCATCGCGACTGGAATGAAGATGCAGTCGTTGGGAGAACAGGAAGCGTGGATCCAACGAGCGCAAGTCGAGTAGGAGAAGAGTGAAAGATGACTGATGATGCAATCACACCTTCTTCTTCTCCCTCCCGAGTGTAATGAAATGCTCCATTCATGTGCTACTGATTGCCTTCATAGTTTTTTGTATCGCATTACATCACCTGCGCCGCAAGTTAGACCGGCTTTTGTCGAATCTAAAATGTGCATCATAGTTGGAATCTATCAGCAAAATGTATTTTAAAGTTGCTCTGACTTGTGCTGACATTTTCAAATATTGTTTTTATACATCTCTATGTGTCCCCGCAGAGCCCTTCCTGATTTTATTTGAGGACGCCTGGAAGACATCAAGCTGAACTAAGTAAGTGTTACAGTCTATTGATCCGAAAACTAACTTTCTAAATTCGGAGCGAGCGCTGTGTTACCCAAAGGTCTGCTTTATATAAAGTTGATGTGGAACGCATCTGCTCTGCTCCAGAATTTAATTTCAAGTTCCTCTGGGATTTTTTTATACTTCACATAGACTGACTTTAAAAAGGAAACGATAGTTCTACAGGCTCACTATTGACGCGCATCGATCCGGCGTATTCCTGCAGGACGATGGTTTGTAGATCAAGCGAACGTTCAATGCTGAAATGTCTTTGTTGCTTCTTTTTAATAGAGCTCCTCTTCCTTGTAGCAGCCCAGATAAAGAGCCTGGCACTCCTCATTTGTCCCGACTTAAAGCTTGTGAAGTTGGATGGACCACATTAAAAATACACGTCCCGGAGGAGTTGGGGCCAGCGGCAGAGGCGGCGTGCCGTAAATCAACACGGAGGTTGTTTGATTTCTTCGTCGTGACGCCATGCAGCGATGGACGCTGTATGCCGGCGGATGGTTTGAACCGCCGGCGTAGGCGCTAGGATTCTATTTCTGGAGTCTCATTGCTTTTACAGATTAACTGCCCTCCAATATGGCCCCAATCCGCCCACGGCGCCACGAGTTTGAGTGACGCTCGGGCATAATCAACACTCACTGCAGCTCAATTCCCATTTCTTTGTCCGCATTCAACCTGTATCTGATTTTTCAAAGACAATCTGAGCGGCTCAATTGCTATTTTTCAAATCCATCCGAGGCCATTTTCATACCTAGATTGGATATGAGAGACCACCGACCTGCACCTTGAAAAGTCCCGAAGCTACTTTGTTCATTGACGATCATTCCTAAAACCTTTTTTTTTTAATAACTTTGGTTCAAACTCTTTAGTTGATCTATAAATCCCGCATCCTGATTTGGTCACCGTTCAACCATATGCCACCTGGAAATCACAACAGCTTCTGAGTCTTTGTGGTCATTCCACACCAGAACCTTTTTTGCAATCTGCAAAGAAAAGATAATCCTGATAATCCTTCACCCTGCATTGGTCGCCAGTCAGCCGCAAAGACAAAGGCAACAAAACTGAGCATCTACATCGGAGCAGTCCGCAATCTCATCCCTTCGTTGAGACTATTTCTCAAAATTAACACCTGGGACTGGTCGCCAGTCACTGACAAAACTGCACCTTTGAAATCATCTTTATCTGTTATTTCCAACAAGAACTTTTCCTCGTATATCCCAAACGATCAAAGGCCAAGACAGAACGACAGCAAAGGTCAACTGGTAGTTAACTGCGTGAACCGCGGGACTAGCAGTGACCTGGGATTAAGTGCGACATCGTAACGTCCGAACGGATTGTTCCAGGATTTCCTGAAAGGGTTCTTCATTGGATGTCCATCATCAGAAAGGAAGACTTGAAGATCCGAGGTTTTGGAATTCCTAACCTGCAGGGGACGACGGATACAACGCGTGTTGTCGTCCTCTTCGCCTGAGTTTTCACCGAGAGAAATCATAGAATTGGATTAAAGATGGATTATCGCTGAAACACTAGCAGCCGGCAAAGCGTCTAATCCCATTGTGCACTCATCGGGGGGGGGGGAGCCAGTCCGATTCCGTAGATTACATTTTGGGGCGTGGATGCCAGTCAAAGCCAGCGATGGAGAATCGCGATGAGCTGGAGCACCCTCTGTTGGGGGAAAGTCCGCATCTGCCGTCGGGACCGGCTCCCGGGGGAGTCTTCAAGGGAATGCTGGTCAAGTGCGAGGAGGACATGGCCTACCCTCCTATGGCATGGAGGGGCTACTGCGGACACCCGCCAGATGTTCAGCAACCGCATCAGCTTCTGGACCCATGTTCCTTGCCCCGCACGTTCGAGTCCTTCTACCCGGCTGCGCCCATCTGGAGCCACGCCGACTCGCTTCTCAGCAAGGACTACCTGGAGACCACCTTTGTGGACATCGGGCCCGGATCCACGCTGGAGCGCAAGCTGTTGGCCGAGGCGCACGGTGACTTCCACAGCGCCACCTACAGCATGGACGACGAAGACGACCTGCTGCCCGACTCGGACGTAAGTCGGCGTCCTGCCTGATTCCTCCTTAATATTTGACATTATATTTTATGTTACGTGTTAGTAAATTGTGAGTTTGAGACATGACGCAATATTTAATGACATCATTTAGCGGTGTGACACATCCTCTGCTGCTGCTGCTGTTGCTCTGAGAAGGATAACTGCATTATAAGCACAAGCGTCTGTATTTATTAATAGAAGCGTGCCAGCAAAAGTATTTTGGGGACAGCGACGAAGCAAAGCTGTCAAGGAGTCACATTGCGCAGGTAACGATTGTGGCATGACGGCTCTCCTTTCAACGGTGCTCACAAGGAACATAAATACTGAATTTGAAAAGTTGCATCTGAATCCGACAATAGGCGATTTTACATTTGTTTGGATGTGCACTGCTCTAAACACTTTTATCAAAAGAGTTTTTGCTCCTCAAGGACAGACAAAAAGCTCATTTGGGATTCTGGCGGCAGTCCAGTCATGCAAAAAGTGCCGTCTTGCGGGAAGGAAACCTCGCAGTGACCTCAAAGGCAACACGGCATCTTCTTCTCCTTCGTTGCACTTTGCCAAGCCCAAAACGTTTTGCAAAAGAAAATGGCCCATGTTGATACATTAAAGCAGACAGGAAGAAGCCAAGCATAAAATCACATTATTTATCCTGAAGTTCAAACATGAGCACGATTGTCTTTGCACTGACTCTTGATGACGCGTATCGAAAAGCGGGCAATTTCCGAATTTTATTGTTGATCATAGGTTATTTGCATACAATTTTTTCTCAGTTGCAAAAATGTCCATCATTGTTTTCTAAAAGCAAAAGCAGAGCTAAAATGGCCAAAGATGTAAAAAAAAAAGTGTGATGCGGGGCTGCCTATTATTAGCCGCAGCTGCATCATGTGCACACGCGCATTCATGCGATAAAGCGAGACATACAGGAAGTCAGACTGAATAAACCCTCGTTCGCCAACGACGCGTGAGTCACGTCGTTCGGGCTAACCTCAATCGGTCACATGACCTCATTTAGTCGCATGGTATCAGTAAAGTTCCGATGCTGCCGGACAAACGCTGAAAAGGCATCTGCTCTGTAAAATAAATTGTCTATATTGATCATGTGTATTGCCATTTTATACTCATACCATGTGTGATGTCATCACCCCTTTAAAAAATGGAACATTATCAGTTTTGTGTGATTTTAAAAACTAAATATTTGGTTGAGGCCTCCGACATCCACTTAGATGGTTCAGTGTTGACGTATGTTTATTTATTTTATTATTATTATTTTATTCATTATTTATTGATCTATTTTTAAGTTTTATTATATTTATATAATGTTTTTTATAGTGGTTAAGCAACAGAATTCAAAAGGTCCTTGACAACTAACCAGCATGTTAAAAAAAATAATAATTCTGACCTCTCGCCTGTGTCCACTGGCCCCCCTCAGGACTCGTCCATGGAAGACTTCAGCGATAGCGACAGCGAGAGCAACTTCCCCCTGATGATCCCTCAGGACTACCTGGGCCTCGCCTTCTTCTCCATGCTCTGCTGCTTCTGGCCCCTGGGCATCGCCGCCTTCTACCTCTCGCAGAAGGTGAACACACACACATACACACATTAGTTCCAAGCTGACGAGATGCAACCTGGCACTTGAGTTGGCAGCAATGGACTAACAACAGCCTCCCTGTTTTAAGTGCAACTCAAGTGCAGGGATTACTTAGATTTGCGGGATTAAGTTAACCACAAAGGATCAAAACACACACAGACTGCGAGCACAATTTTAAAATGTAAAACAAATGTGCTGGGAATAAAAAGGGATTTTTTTTTTTTTAATCTAATTTGTTTCAGTGTCTAAAGCTGTGGTTCTCAAACTGTGGTCTCGGGGAGTCAGTGAGTCATATCTTGGTTCTTAGCAATGCAATCAATTATGTAATGCACATAAACCTCTGTCAGGACTGTGAAGTATCCTCATAAATTGGAAAGTGGCGAGAGGATCTAGAACATCTAGAAGATAAAACGGGGGGGGGGACAACATCAGCCGTGTAAAAATCCCATTAACGCTTCTGTAAAGCAAAGTAGCAAAGGCCGTCCTACGGAATCAATGGCCTTCATTAAGGTTTAATTAGAGTCATAATAAGAAGCCTCAAGGTGACAGAGAGCCAATCGTGTCACGTGGAGGTAGAAAAGGGAGGCGAGGAGGTTGGGAGGGTGCGTGAGCAGTCAGAGTCAAAGACAGGCATGCGGCAAAACGGCCTCGTCGGAGCAGTAACAGGTTCTTTATATTTAAAAAAAAAAAAAAAAAAGCCATTGGTGACTCCAATTTTTGTGTCCTCTTTCAGACCAACAAGGCTTCGGCCGAGGGCGACCTCCAGGGGGCCAACGCGGCGTCCCGCCAGGCCCTGTGGCTTTCCGTGCTCTCCATCGTGTTCGGGATCGTGACCTACATCTGCGCCATCGCCGCCCTCATTTCCTACCTATCTGCCAAGCCGCCATAAAAGAAAAAAAAAAGCTGTGAATGCTTCGCTGAAGCTAACAAAAAATGGACCTTGTGCACATGCCTCCGACAGATACTTGTAAAATAATCACATTATAGCACATCAGCCTTTCTACCCTCAACCATAATTAATTGGCCTTTCGCTAAGACCCGCCCCTCCTTAACAAAGATTTTCTTAAAAATCTTGAAAAATATTTGATCTCTTCCAGACCCCAATCATGAAGATAACAAAAAACGCTTAAGAAGAAAAAAAAATGCATTCTGAAGTATCATATTAAGCAGCAAGATTTTCCCGGCTAGCGAACACATAGCTAACCTTATTAGCTTTGCGGCTCGCCCTTTATTTCTATTAGAAATGTGATTGGCCAATCTGCGTTTAGGGGGCGTGGCTTAGCGCATGATCAATTGTAAGCTATTCTTTTATGTATTTTTAGTGGAAATGCGCTTGATTTACAACCTGCAGCTCCCCGCCGCCCTCTGGACTCTCATTAGCTGTACCAAAGTTAGAAGAGAACCACTGTAGATATCATCCTCACGGTAAAAACAAGGGCGTGTAAGAAAACTTTAAAGACAGAGAAGTGAATCCTGGAGGACCTCGCCGTGGGCTGGTGAAGTTCTAAAATACGCCACAACTCGAAAATGAAAACCTAAGCGATGAGAAGAATATGGAGCCCCTACAATGACATAGTATATGGTGGCCAATATTTCATTTTTTTCCCATGGGGCTCCAGGAGGCTTTTAAAAGAACAACAATGCAATTCAGGAAAAAAAATCTATTGCCATGTTTGCTGAGTAGTCGTCTTCTGATAGCCCGTGTCCCACATTTACAAGCTAGCATCTTGTGCGCTTGAGTTAGCATCTCATGTACACTGAAAAACCGCCTAGTTGCATGTCGGCAAAATCATTCACAAACAAGACATACAGTATATAATATGCATTTGGCCGGGTTTCATGTTGACATTTGTCTACAATGTCTGTCGTTGAGTTTGTTTCAACATTGATTACACAGGTAAAGAAATTCACACACAATCGATATAAAAATCTAATCATTGGCAATACCACGCCTTGGTCAACGGCAAAGTCAGCTAGGTCAGATTTGGTCATTTTGCAAGACCTTATTGAAACAGGCTTTTACCTCAGGTTGTATCCGACGCTACCCCACAGGCACAAGTCATGGTCTCGTGCAGCCGAGTTACAATCATGCATTTTATCATATTGCACTCTCACACAAGATGCTAACTCGTGTGCTCAGGTTCAAAACGATCATCACCCTTAAGATCAGGACCTACTGTGTTGAATTTGAAGATTTCTATTGTGAGAGAGAAGTTAGGAGGACCATGAGAGATGGACGCAAGTGCCAAAAAAATGCGAGTTAGTATGTACTCTATGTTTAAGTCAATTAAGGTTGCAAAAAAAAAAAAAAAAAAAGAGTGCTCAACTATTTCTTTGGAATTTCCAGAGAGACAAAAAGATGTCCAGCATGAGTCCCTCACCTGACTTGGCTTGAGCTTCAGTGTGCCATTACCGTAAGCCAATGACTATTTTAAGGGAAAAGTCCACATTTTCTATGTAGATGTAGCTTTTCTATCGTAGGGTGCACCGATGATGATCAAACGTAATAACAATAACTGTGCGTGAACAATAAACAGATGACCCGTGATACCTCGTCAGCTTCCAACATCACGACAATCCTCCTCCGCCGTCTTCTGAGCCCAAAAGACTCCGCGTGGACCGCTCACTCCTTCTCACACGACATGTGGACTTGCTCTCTGGGCTCACATTCTTCTGTTTAATGTAAATAAAGTGGGAAGGAAAAACAGTGAATCCCAATAAATAAAACTGCACTTCTTTGAAAATTCTTTGGCTTATTTACATGTTTTATTGCCTCAAATAGTGCTCCAATTGTCAAATTGAATGGATAATCGCCACATCCCAGTTAGGAAATTTTTTCAGCATTTTGTTTTAGGCATTTTCTGTGGCTTTGAACTAAATTTTTTCACAAATGAAAGAGATTTCCACGTTGGCTCTTGGCAACGTCTGGGATTAAGACGCTCAAGACACCGTAGGGGAAAAAAATTGAATAGTTTTTATCCAACTCACAACATAAAAAGTGTAATTAAAAATGCTTAATCTTTAACTGATTCTTACAAAAAAGAGTTTATTTAAGTTTCAAAACTCTATCCAATGATATAAGTGTCATTTAAGATGTTTATTGACCGCCCAGTTGGAGTTTACTGTATAACGAAAGACACCTTAAATACAACCGTTTGTATGCGCTAATGCTAGCACTCAATGGATAATTAGGCTAACACAAATTAGCACATCGCAGGAGGTATTTACCTTCAAATAACAAATATTCATACTCAAACGTTGTGGTAACACGCGGAAAAAGGTAATATAATCATACTCACGGGTCCATTTTCTCCGTAATCTACGAAAGACGAGCTAAAAATGTTCGCGAAGCGCGCCACTTTCTTCTTCTACTCCTTTTAAGTGTAGCTTAATGTGTGCACGACACTGCCACATAGAGGCCAAAGCGCACAGGGCAGGTATTATTTTTAGATATGGAGCATTTTAATATCAAACTAATGCAAGCAGAGGAGGCCCAAATAGGTTGATGAATATTTTATTATAAAAAGTGGACTTTGTGCGGCGAGTAGAATAAGAAAAAAATCAGACGCTTTTGGAGTAGCGCCGTTTGAGGGATTCTCTGTAGAAGCTGAAGATCTTCTCAGACGCCGCCTGACTGATGGCGATGCACTGCTGCATCTGTACAGACACACACACATGAACACACACACAAAAAAAGAAAATGCTACAACA